>NC_138370.1:89138362-89342320 GCF_054177405.1 Leptonychotes weddellii
TAATACCCTCCAGTTCCATCCACGTCGTTGCAAATGGCAAGATCTCATTCCTTTTGATGGCTGCATAATATTCCATTGTACATATATACCACATCTTCTTTATCCATTCATCTGTCGATGGACATCTTGGCTCTTTCCACAGCCAAATCTCACGGCTCTTTATGAGCATGACCAAACCCTCCAGCCATATCCTGACTTCCATTCTCCAAGACAAGATTGCAGAGAAGCTCCTTCCCTGGGATCTACCTGGGTGAGGAGAGAGCTGTGCTCCAGGGCCCAGCCTCTGGGAAAGAGAAACCAATTCAAACCAGACTCTCAGACCCTTGACTCCACCCAGAAACTGAAAAGGGTAGGAGACTGTGCCTTGTCTTCCTCATTAGAGAGCTCATACTTCAACTCTGCTCAAAAGCTATTGCTTGAGTATGGAGGTGTGGGAGCTGGAGGGAGAGATGTTGGAAATAAACCACAATTTCTGTTTCCCTTTTCATTCCAGCAGCTCGACTGAATGGTGGAGAACTTCAGAGCCAACTTTTGTCATTGAGTCCCTCTGTCTGAAATGCTATCCTTTGAGTGACCTAGCTTAATCCTGCTTGTCTTGTCAGACTTAGCTCTCCATGATGTGCAATCCTATCCCAGAATGAGGTAGGGCCTTTCTGTTTCTTCCTAGCATCTCGTACATTCTTCCTGGAATGTAAATTCATGAGGATAGGACCTGTGTCCATCTCGTACACAGTTTTACTCTCAGCATCCAGAGTGGTACCTGACCCGCAGCAGACATCCAACAAATATTGTTGAATGAGTGTATAAGTCAATCAGTACAGATAAAAGAGAGGAGAAAACAGTATGCAGCTACACTGCCTTCGATATGGAGAACAGAAAGTGGATTCTAGAACATGAAAGGCCCATTGCCTAAGTACCAGGAAGGATTTAGGTGTGAACAAGATGGGCTTGTGCTTGAATTTTGGAGTGCATGACAAGGAAAGCCTTACTCTGGACAATAGAGAGCAAGAATATTCCAGAACTGGAGTGTGGGGGGAGAGGCAGAATACAGTGCAGGAGCAATGGCATGAGGAAGAGAAACAGGAGGCAGAAGAGAAGGCAGGAGGACATCTGAGTGCTCTGTGAAGTGAAGCAGACACTGAGAAGGCCCCGGTGATGGGTACCAGATAGACCCCACAACAAGAATGTGCCCTATGTCATTTGAAGTTTATTGCTGTGCTCTCTCATGACCCCAAAACTCTCAGTTCAAGTTCTAAAACATAGTATCAGTATAGTAACCTTATTTTCATGATTCTTTTGTGTGGGAGGAAGAGAGGCCCACCCGGGTGTGGGAGGGAACAGAAGAGGAGTTGTCCCAACCCTGGGTCTATGTCAGAACAGAAATAAAAGAACATCTACAGGACGCAGAGAACATCAGAAAGCAGGAAATCAGAGCAAAGCTGACTGCAAATGTAACAGGAATCTTGGGAACATGCTTTGGCCTTCAGAGAGACATGAAATGGGGAGTTTTGTGAGGCTCGTCTTTGCCAGGTCCCAAGGGGCCAGGAGGTCCCAGCTAATACCTGGGACACATTATGCATCCTGCCATAAAGGTTATTTTTCTTGTCTGTGATGCCTTTCGGATTATGAGTTCCTCGAAGGTAGGGGTTTTCTTATTTGTAAGAGCATCAATATCTCTAGCACAGTGTCTAACAGAGAGTGGTTAGTATTTGTTGAATGAATAGATGAATGCTTTTATCACAGATCTTCTTCATTAAGAACCGCCTATGGTTAATGAAAGAATCCAATGGGAGAGAAGGAGGAAGGAAGAGAGAAATAGAGACAGAGAGAGAGAGAGAGAGGGAAGGATGGAGGGAGAGAATGAGAATCCAACCCTAATATATAAAACCTGAAGGGTTTCCTCAGGCAATGTTTTTGTTTTGTTTTGTTTTGTTTTTTCCTTTATCTCTGGTTTATCTCTTACCCTCTAAAACCTCCTTTGGCATCTGCTCCATGTTCTAGAATTAGGTTGAAATTCCAAAGCCTGGTGGATGGTCTTCGTAAGGTGATCCTCCTCTAATGCAAAGGCCATGCGCATCCTACTAGGCCTGCTAGGCCTGTCTCAGGGAAAGGCATGCATCGCCTGGCCAGCACTTGATTAGAAATATTCACATTTCAAGGACAGGATGTTCCCAGGACAGTTCTGGTCTCTAAGCTTCTGAGTTTGCCTAGAGCCAGTACTTAACTGGTGAATACAGGTTTCCCAGAACTTTATGCAAAACACTTAATGCAAGTTGTTAGGTCCGAAGATTGGGAGAGACACCCTTACAATGAAGGTTTTACAGACAGTGGAATGAATCCGAACAACATTTAATAATACCAATTTTAAAAAGCCAGTTGATCCTCATTTCCCTTTGTTTTTGATCAGTCGACAGAAGGAATAAGTAAAATCTAATGTTTTTTAAAAAGTTAAAGATACAAAACTTAAAAATAATTGTTGGGACCAGGTCTAAATCCATGAAAATCCCAATGTCTTAAGTTTCTCTTATTGTTGAAGATATATTGAACATTGAAACAGCAGTTACTGATCAGTAAGTCAGGCAAAATGATTTCTGAGTCTGCTGGCCTGTATCAATATGCCCTTAAACTGAACTAATCCACCTCTGAAATTGTAGATAGGATTAAAGTTTAGTTTCTCCTAGATGAAAATGTGCTTAAGTAGGACAGAAAGAACTGTCTGCCTACTCACTGTAATGGTCTAAGGGGTTAGATATCTGCCCAGGATGCCTCCTGCAAAGTATCTGACTTTGGGCACAACAATGTATTCTCTCCCTAAAAGTGTTACAGAAGTGATTCTTTCTTAGAATAAAATGTAGTAATTGAGTTCATTATCAGATATATTAAATTCTCCTTCTGTACCCATGTTTCAAAAATGTCCTCTCCTTCACTTCTCTCTTCATATGATGGGACAAAATACGCCTCTATAAGGCAAGCTCAATGATGTGTGGTTGCAAAGCAGTTAGTTCATACACAATGGCTGCACCCATAATTTCACTTGGTCCTCAGTTTATTTGCCCTCTGATTCTGGACATGACAGACGGTCTGCATTCCCCAAGGCCAGGATCATGGCTAGCGGGTGGTAGAAAGAAAAGTGCCTGTCATCCTGCAAAGATATGACCTGCCAACAAAGTGTGGATAAGCTCAAGAAACCATTTCCAAACATGGAAACAGGACTGGATCAGTTTGGGGCAGATGGAAGCTTTTGCCAATTCCTAATTTTGCCAGTCTCCCTTGATGATTTCTCAACCACTCAACACAGGGTGAAGGGGAACAGGATAACTTCTATTTCCAACACTTTGAAGCTATTAGAAATTATCAGACTTTTTCCTAATAAGTAAAATAGATAATAGAAAAATTAGCGGTCTGAGGATTATCCCAAAACCCTTTAGGATTACAGGAATTTCATAGCAGGGTTAACATTTTTAGAAAGTAAGAACTGACTATTTTCATTACCTTCTCTGTTTGTAGGTACTTCTTTATAGCTAAATTTGTTTTTGCTTTGCCAAGACCTTTTCAGGTATTCACTGCTTAATGGAAGGAACGTGTACCCTCAACACAAAAGCACAACGTTCCAAAAGTGCATCAGCAATTCTTCTGTTATTTATTTATTTATTTATTTTTACCGGTGGTGCGGGGGGGAGCACTGGCAGAGCCATCGGAGGCTTTATCTGGGAAAAGACGTTTGAATTGGCTTTTAGTTGGGGGCATGGGCGAGGGGGTAACCAGGGCAGTAGACCCCCCCCAAGGGTAGGCTGAGGACTGGGGCTGAGCCTTAGGTGGCTCTCCTGTTCCTGATGCTCCCTGGCACAGCTCCTTCCACAAGGCTCTATGGCAGCCACAGGAGATGGGAGGCTGGGAGGGACCACAGTGGTTTTTCACTTGGACAGGACATGAGACCACTCAGACACTGGCTTCCCATCACAGTCTCGATCTTCACAATCACAGCCTTGTTGGGGTTCACACGGCTGAAGGAGCTGGAGCCCCTGCTGAGCCAAAACTAGGCTGGAAGGAGCTCGGGCCATAGTTGAGGCCAGGACTGGTGAGGCTTCCTTAGGCCCAGCTCAGCCCACTGGAGTAGCCGCTGGTGGTCTTAGTATGGATACTCATGTTCGGTGGCGATCTCAATGTCCAGGGCCAGCTCGTCGTTCAGGAGCTCCCGGTACTCACGCAGCTGCCGCACCATGTCCTGCTTGGCTTGCTGCAGGGTAGCCTCCAGCTCGGCCAGCTTGGCATTGGCATCCTTAACAGCCAGCTCCCTGTGCTGCTCACCCTATAGTGGCTTCCAGGGAAGCCCTCTGGCCTTTGAGGTCCCCGATCTCAGCCTGGAGTTGGCTTATATTTGTTTCTTCTCAGAAAACTGTCTTTATGGGATGGAGGTCATCCCTGTGCTTCCCAGCCAATGTCTACAGCTCCTCGTACTTGATCTGGTACATGGTCTGGCCTCAGCCTGGCTGTGGTTGGTGATGTCCTCCTCATACTGGGCTTTGACCTTGGTGATGATGCCGTCCAGGTCCAGGGAGCGGCTGTTGTCCATAGACAGGACCATGGATGTGAATGAGATCTGAGACTGCAGCTCATGGATCTCCTCTTCATACAGCTGCCTTAAGAAGCTGATCTCATCGGTCCACCCTTCCAGGCGGGACTCCAACTCTACCGTGTTCATGTAAGCTTAGTCCACATCCTTCTTGATGAAGACAAATTCATTCTCCATGTCTGCATGCTCTTTGATCTCCTCCTTGTATTTATTCTTTTTTTTTTAAATTTTATTTTATTATGTTATGTTAGTCACCATACATTACATCATTAGTTCTTGATGTAGTGTTCCATGATTCATTGTTTGTGTATAACATCCAGTGCTCCATGCAGAACGTGCCCTCTTTAATACCCATCACCAGGCTAACCCATCCCCCCACCCCCCTCCCCTCTAGAACCATCAGTTTGTTTCTCAGAGTCCATAGTCTCTCATGGTCCTCCTTGTATTTATTCTTAAAGTCCTCCACCAGCCCATGAATGTTGCCAAGCTCCACCTCCAGCTTCAGCTTCTCCTGGCCCTGTGTGTCCAGCCGCCTTGGAAGGTGGTTGATGGAGCTCTTGAACGTGCTGTCCATGTTGCTCTGAGCTGTTTTCTGCTGCTGTAGGAGGCTCAACTTGGTCTCCAGAATTTTGTTCTGCTGCTCCAGGTGCTGCATCTTGTCGATGAAGGAGGTAAACTTGTTGTTGAGGGTCTTGATCTGCTCCTTCTCTGGGGTATGCACAGCCTGGATGTTGGGGTCCACCCCCAGCTTAAGGGGGCTCAGCAGGCTCTGGTTCACTGAGACAGCTGTGATGCCCCCCACACTCTGCACCCTGCCGTAACTCCTGACCACACTCATGCTGGTGCCTAGGCCACCACAGAAGCTGCTGCTGCAGCCTACCTGAGAGAAAATGGAGAAGCTGATGTGGGCGCCAGGCACGCTTGTGTAGGAGTGGCTGCTGAAGGCCCTGGGGGCCAGAGGTGGACAACTCATAGGACTTCTGGGTCACCCTGATGATGGAGGCTGGAGAGGAAGCCAATAGACTGAAGCTGACAGAGGTTCAAGAAGGAGCTGAGAATTGGCTTCTAGGTGGGTTAACAATGTTTTTTTATAAATTGGCTGTCTTCTCTCACTCCATGACCTGGGCCCTCAGAGACTTTGTTTTGTTTTGTTTTCCTATTACTTTTCTAACCAGTTTTCTCTATTTCCTTTGACTCTTCTTTCTTCTCTGTTCCTAACACTAGGTTCTTTCAGAGCAAATTTGTGATTTTTCTCTCCGAAAGCAATCCCTCAGTGGACTTCTCTGCTTTTAAGGATTCATCTGTTACTTCTTTGTGGATGCTTCAAAATCCACAACCATATTAACAACTGATTACCAGCCATCTACTACCTGAAAGCCTGCTTTGTCTTTGGAACAATAGAGTCAAAGGTAAAATTACATCTTTTCTACAAACAAGGTAGGCTTAACATCCCAACCACTCCTTCTGTCAGTGGAGTTAGATCTTTAATGGAGGTAACACCCAGAGCCATATACTAGAAATTAACAAGGGCTAGAAATAAACCTGCCTTCCTGGTGATTCACCGCATCACTTTTGGTACCAAACGTTTTATGAGCTATTTAATTATCCTCTATGGCTTTACATTTGTGTGCCAGTGATTTGATAAATATTCACTGAGCACTTACTCTGTGCCAGGTACGGCAGCAGGTGCAACTAGCAAAGAGCTTGGAAGACCTTAGAAGACCTTAAATCTTTGAGCAAAGAAGCCAACAGTAGACAAACACCGATATAATTAAGTTAAAGTACCAATTAGAGCAATAATATAGAAGGTAAAAATAGGCTAATGTGATAGAGCAACTGGGGGTAGGATGGTTTAGGCCACTTGAGATGGGGAATTCCTCTCCGAGGAGGTAATATTTGAGCTCACACCTGAATAATGAAGATACAGAGATGCAAAGATCTAGGAAAATATGTTTCATCCCAAAGTCTATGCAAAAGCTCTGAAATGTGGACAAGCTTGGCATATTTACGGAAGAATAGAAGGAAATGAGACAACAGAAGGCAGATAACAATCAGCTCATGTGGACTCCGCAGGCTAGGATTTCTCAACCTTGGCACTACTGACATTTAGGACCAGATAATTCTTTACAGTGGGGAGCTGTTCTGTGCGGTGTAGGATGTTTAGCAGCATTCCTGGGCTCTACCCACTAGGTGCCAGTAGGCTCTCCCTAGTGACAATCAAAGAACCTAAGCATCTGCAATTACCAAATGGGGATTGCCAAATGGGCAAGTACGAAATGGGGAGCAAAAAAGCCTCCAGTTGAGAACCATTGTTGTAGACCAAGGTAAGAAATTTGGATATTATTCTAACTGTAACAGAAAGCTATTAAAACATCTTAGGCAGAGAGTAATAGGATCTGAGTTACACTGTAGGAAGTTTATGCTGGCTTTAGTGGAGAGAGACGAGAGTAGAGGCAGAGAGAATTAGAAGTCTATAACAGAAACCTGAGTCAGAGACGATGGACTAAGGTAGTAGCCAGGAAGGATTCATCTAGGAATTAGGTGGCAGGTATTGAGAAGAAGAATCAAGCATGGTGTGGTGCCTGGTTGGCTCAGTCGTTAAGGGTCTGCCTTCGGTTCAGGTCATGATCCCAGTGTCCTGGGATCCAGCCCTATATCGGGCTCCCTGCTCTGCGGAAAGCCTGCTTCTCCCTCTCCCACTTCCCCTGCTTGTGTTTCCTCTCTCACTGTATCTCTCTCTGTCAAATAAATAAATAAAATCTTTAAAAAAAAAAAAAAGAATCAAGCATGATGCTTAGGTTCTTTGCTAGAGCCATGAAGTAGTTGGAACTAGCCTTAAACCTGAGGTAGCAGTGCCATTTATTGATGGGGAAGACTTGGAAGTAGATTTGTGAGTTTAAAGGTTGGAAATCAAGAATTCCTTTAGCTATATTAAATTTGAGATATCTCTTGATATCCAAGTGGAGATGTCCAGTAAGCAGTTAGATGTATGTTGGGTGTGGCACTCTGAGGAGAGGTGAGGTTTGAAAATTTGAATCTATGGATGGAATATGAAGATGAGTGATTAGATGAGGTCACCTAGTGTATGAGTTTCCTGTGGATGCTGAAACAAATGACTATAAACTGGTGACTTAACACAATAGAAATTTGGGGCACCTGGGTGGCTCAGTCGGTTAAGCATCTGCCTTCGGCTCAGGTCATGATCCCAGGGTCCTGGGATCGAGCCCCGCATCAGGCTCCCTGCTCAGTGGGAAGCCTGCTTCTCCCTCTCCCCCTCCCCCTGCTTGTGCTCCCTCTCTCACTGTGTCTCTCTCTGTCAAATAAATAAATAAAATCTTAAAAAAACCCACACACACACAATAGAAATTTATTCTCTCACAGTCTGGAGGCCATAAGTTCAAAATCAAGGTGTCTGTAGGAGCTGCATTCCCTCTGGAGACTCTAGGGGAGAATGCATATTTTCACTCCTTTGGCTTCTGGAGGCTGTCAGCAATCCTTGACTTGTGGCCTTGTGTGACCATATCATTCCAAGCTCTACCTCTTTGGTCACATTTCCTCCTCCCCTTCTGTCTGTCAAATCTCCCCTGTGTGTCTTTTTTTTTTTTTTTTTTAAGATTTTATTTATTTGAGAGAGAGGGAGAGAGAGCACAAGTGGAGGAGAGGGGCAGAGAGAGAGGGAGAAGCAGGCTTCCTGCTGAGCAGGGAGCCCAATGCAGGGGCTCAATCCCAGGACCCTGAGATCATGACCTGAGCCGAAGGCAGATGCTTAACCAACTGAGCCACCTAGGCGCCCCTCCCCTTGTGTGTTTCTTATAAAGACAGTTATCATTAGATTTAGGTTCTACCTGAATAATTCAGTATGATCTCTTCATCTCAAATTCCTTAACATAATTACATCTGCAAAGACCCCTTTTCCCAAATAAGGTAACATTCACTAACATTCACAAGTTCTGGAAATTAGGGTGTGAACATATTTCTTTGGGACCACCATTCAGCCCACTACATGTGGGGAGAGAGCGTAGAGAAGACAAAAGGTTCCTCCAAGGCCGACATTCCAAGTATAGGGCCTTAGACTCCAACATGCATAAGTTGGTAGAGGAGGGGGAGCTAGGAAAGAATGGCTGGGCAGCAGGATGGTCACAGACAACCAGAGAGGGCCTGGGGGTCAAGTTTCTTCTGTACCTCGCATGTTTCTTTGTACCAGATTTGTCCCAGAGTAGGTTTAAAAGATACTCCTTGAATTGAAATGAGTGTTTATAGTGATCTTTTAAAAAGCCCATTGCCCATGCCATTAAACTGCCTTGAGATTATTGGGAAAACTCAGGAGTAATCACCCACACACTTATGGCTTTAGGTGAGCACATGGAAAGAGAGAGAGAGAGAGGGAAAACCTGTTTCATTTCGTGCCAAGTTTTTTTTGTAACGGTAATCATTGCTCTTCTTTTAATTCTTCATTCCCAAGCCCACAAAGCGCTAACATTTGAAACCTGTTCAGGGAATTCTTTGGAACTTGCAGCAAACTTCTAAAGTTAAATTTAGGATGCAAACCTCCATGATTGGTCCATGAAGTGAAAAGGATGGAGAGTGATGACTGGAGGGAGCTGCTTTCCTTCGATGCCTTGATGTGGGGATGGGATATACATCTCGGTGCTGCAATTTATTCCTCACTCCCAGGGAAAATATACTCCTTGTCTTTTCATGAAAATAAGAAATTCTGTGTTACCAATAACTTTATAGTCAGTACATCTCACCTTTACTTACTGACGAACAAACATATCCTAAAATCCTTTGAATAGAAATATATCACATAGGGTCAAAATGTCATCTGTCCTAGAACATAAAAATTGGTGCCTTGGGGAAACATATATTTTAAATCAAAGTAAAACTGAATGTATGACTTCAGAATGCAGGAACACTGGTCCTTTTTTTTCCTTTTTCCCAAGTATGTCTCCCTTGGTAGCTGGCAGATCATTCTAGGACTTAACCCTCAAAAATTCGAGGGGGAGCAAATTGAGGGAAAATTTCAACTATTCTTCTAACAAAGTCATCTTGCTTCTAGAAGAGAAATGATGACTGAAGCAGTCTGAGATGGCTGAAGACTGCCAGAGGTGTGGAGAATTTTCTACAGTTTCCCTCCACTCATGCAACTATGGACAAGTTGCAGAGCAGAGCTGTTTGGGATCCTGATCTCACAAGAGATGGATTCAGAAATGGCTGTCATACTTTTGACCCCCTCTCTTTCCCACCCCCTCTCCTACCTGCCACAAGGTCCTAAGAGGTAAACAAAGTTACCTAAGACTGAAACCTGCTTGTCTAGGACCTTATGCTTCCCAAGCAAGTACACAATTTTATTAAATAATGGACTGGGGGCTCCTGGGTGGCTCAGTCAGTTAAGCGGCTGCCTTTGGCTCAGGTCATGATCCTGGGGCCCTGGGATCGAGCCCTGAGTCGGGCTTCCTGTTCAGTGGGGAGTCTGCTTCTGCTTCTCCCTCTGCGTTTGCCCTTCCTCCACCCCGCTCATGCTCACTCTCTCTCTCTATCTCAAATAAGTGAATAAAATCTTTATAAAAAATAATGGACCAATTAATTAACTTGGTATACAAAATTAAAGAAAAGCATATTTTATATTTAAAATCAGAAGATTTAGAGTAGTATGACATATCTCAAAATCTTTGAGATTAATTTCACTTGCACTTTCCTTTTCCTCATGTTAACTAACATGCGCCCCCCCTCCATACACACACCACATATATCCAAACCAACATTCTAATTTGAGTAAGTATTTGGATGGGTAATGTGGACTTAATGGGAACATAACTACATACTTTTTTGAGAAGTGAAAAAAATAAAAAAAAATGCCTACTCTTCAAGAATGCTAAGAGTAAATTTAAAAGTGCCTTGAAAACTAAAAGTTCAAGTAGAAAGAATGTCAAGGAACTGCTGAGGCTAAGACTTGCCAAAAGTCAAAAGTTCAACAAGCAGCTCTTTGATGTGACTAGAGAATTAGCTCATTTCTGCACTATGTTCACTACATAAGTGGACGGGTATTTTCACAAGAAAACTGGCGGCAGGCTTTTTCCCATCAGGCTCTGACAGGAATGAGCAGCCCTGGGTTCCAGTTCAGGCTCTGTGACCTCATTTAGGATTGAAACAACTCTTTGCCCCTTTCTGAAGATCCTCTCCATCTGCAAAGAGGAGGACTAACAAACACACTGACTAACTCACAGGTCTGTTGTGAGAATAACATGTATTAGTGGGCATGGAAGGGCTTTGATAGGGTCAAAGATGCAAGCCATTTTATTATGTAGTAAAAGAATCTGGATTGAGCCCTTCTGACACTACTCAGGGGTCAGAATCAACTAAGATAAGCACTCTTCTTTCCATGGACCTCCTTAAATAATAGAGTAGCTCTCATGTATTTAGTGTGTCACATGGGGGTGCCTGGGTGGCTCAGTCGGTTAAGCATCTGACTCTTGATTTCTGCTCGGGTCATGATCTTAAGTTCGTGAGATGGACCCCATGTTGGCCTCCGTGCTGAGTGTGGAGCCTGCTTAGGATTTTCTCTCTCCCTCTCCCTCTGCCCCTCCCCTCCGAGCATGCTCACTCTCTCTCTCTCTAAAATAAAATAAAATAAAATAAAATAAAATAAAATAAAATAAAATAAAATAAAACAGTGTGTCACATGAACAGAGCATTTAACAGTAAACATTGATATAGGGTTATTACTTCCATCTTTATAGATGATAAATGATTAAATGACTTTCCAAATCATAATTCTGATAAATGGAGGAGCTAGGGTTTGAATCCAGATCTAATTCCCAAGCACATCCTCTTACATACTGACCAAAGGCCAGAGAGATGTGAGATCTGGCCTCTGATTTCCTGGGTGGGTGTGTTGATGGACCCCAGCGTACCTCCTAATTCTCTTCACTGATTCTCAAGAGCCTTTCACATCAGAAGCACCCAGGAGGTCCCTGCCATGGAAGATCACAGTGAACTTCCCTTGGGAGGAACCTCCCGTGTTTAGGGGGATTGGGTTTTCTAAATAAAGACCACAGACGCCCTTCAACAGATGAATGTATAAAGAAGATGTGGTACATATATACAATGGAATATTACTCAGCCATCAGAAAGGATGAATACCCAACTTTTACATCAACATGGATGGGACTAGAGGAGATTATGCTAAGTGAAATAAGTCAAGCAGAGAAAGTCAATTATCATATGGTTTCACTTATTTGTGGAACATAAAGAATAGCATGGAGGACATTAGGAGAAGGAAGGGAAAAATGAAGGGACGGAAATCGGAGGGAGAGATGAACCATGAGAGACTATGGACTCTGAGAAACAAACTGAGGGTTCTAGAGGGGAGGGGGGTGTAGGGATTGGTTAGCCTGGTGATGGGTATTAAAGAGGGCATATACTGCATGGAGCACTGGGTGTTATATGAAAACAATGGATCATGGATCACCACATCAAAAGCTAATGATGTATTGTATGGTGACTAACATAACATAATAAAATTAAAAAAAAAAATAAAGACCACAGTTCAAAAATCCATTCCATAGATGAAATTTGTCAGGACACTCCTGGGATCTATTGTGTGAGTCCATAAGCTTGTTATCACCATGTCACCTTCCTACATCTATTGTCCATGTACCAAAAGAAAAGGAAATTAGAGCTAAGATCACCCAAGCTCTACAGTCTTTTTTACTGTGAGTTACACTTGCCTCTACCTCTCCCACCAAGCTTCCTTCCTCTTGTGTTCTGAATACGCATGCTCAGTAAGCATTACTGATTGGTTGGCTGAGTGAGAATTGACTTACCCAATCAGGAATAATTTTGATTATGATGAAATACAAATAATCTCTCTTCTCATTTCAGTTTGTATCTTCTTCTCACATGGACTCCATCTTACTTTGTGTTACTCACATTTAAAACCTTTGAAATAATCTTTGATGTTTTCCCTTGGGTTTCCTTAACCATTCAGACCACTCCTACTGATATTTTCTTAGTAATATTTCCAGATTTATGCCATCCTTCCTTTTTATTTATTTAAAACATACCTATTAAATTCCGGGCCCTCATCTTGAAAAATATACAAATTCCTGAGTAGGGCCCTGCTTCCCTTTTTAACTATCCCTTCTGTTAGTCTTGCACATGGTTGCCAGATTAATATTCCCCAAATCCTGTTTTTTCACTTTCCCATTCTTGATCTTGACCTCTTAAGACGACGCCACTTTATCTATGAAATGAAGCCCAAATTCTTTGCCTGATAGTCACACCCTTGTAACATCTGGATTTAAGCAACCTTTCTAATACATCTCCCATCTTTCTCTAGTTGACCCTGTTGCTTTGAGCAGACTGGCCTTCCTACAGCTCCTCTTCAAGCTTTGTGCATTTCGGTCCCTGAACAGTGGCCCAAGTCCTTTCTCCCCCTTAGAATGCTTTCTGTTTTCTGCTTCTCTCATCCAATTCTTCCACTGAAGAGGTCCCAAATTCAATTCTTGCCTTCCTAAGAAGCTTCTCCTGGTTATGTCAGTCCACAGTAAGATGGCTGAGAAACAGACACTGCCAATTTGCAGCTACCCCTGCCTCAGGGTCCACGCGCCATCGAAGCACACACTGTTGTGGGACGCTTCATGTTGTGGAATGGAGGTATTTCACATTTCATATGTGATGATTTAAACTTCCTATCATGTTATACCTTCTCTGAGGACAGAGGCAGTTTGGCCTGGTGGAAAAGAGCATGAAGACTAGAGCCAGACTCTTTGGGTTCAAATCCATCACTTACTACCTGTGTGATCTTGGGTAATGTATTTGCTTATGCATCAGCTTCCTCATCTGTAAAACTGAGAACAATATCATACTTCCCTCATAGACTTATCATGAGGATGAAATGAGTATAATATACATAAGGTGCTTAGACAATGCTGGGCACATTGTACATACTTTGGAAGTGTTAGCTGTTATTCTTCCTTGCATATTTCCCAGTGTGTGTGTATATATAGAGAGAGAGAGAGAGAAAGAGAGAGAGAGAGAGAGAGAGATCTATACACACACATGCTGATATATCTATACACATATATTTATATTCATTTCTATATCTATATGCTGAAGGACAGTTGATCAACTCACCTATTAATCTGGGAAGATGGTAGAAATACCATCCATTTCAACAATATATATATATGTTCCCCTCTAGCTCAGTTTTATGCCTAGGGTTGCTTCAGCTGCTCATTCTCTTCCAGACTGAATGTAAGCATTCTTCTGGGACAGAGAGATGGGCTGCACACTTACTTTCAGACAAGACTTTCATTAGCCCAGAAACGCCCATTTTTAGTTGAATATACTTTCACATTTGAGACATACATATTCCCTACATGGCAGTGATGAGTCTATATATAAGTGTGCTTTGTATTATAATTTGTGTTTAGTTTGGAAATAGGGCCTAGGACTTTCCCCATGAATAATCTTCCCAAAGTTAAAAAAAAAAAAAAGACAGACAGAAACTGGGGGAAAGCCCCCACTGTTGAATAATGAAGACTTTAAGGTACATCTATAGGTGAAGTGTTAGTTTTTAAGGCATCTTTTTTTGTTTTAAAGATATGTACAGACTATAGGATATGATTACATGAAAATCCATATATTTAAATATTTTTTAAAAGATTTTATTTATTTGAGAGAGAAAGAGTGAGAGAGAGAGAGAGAGAGAGAGAGAGAAAGAATGAGCAGGGGGAGGGGCAGAGGGAGAAGCAGGCTTCCTGCTGAGCAGGGAGCCTGATGCTGGACTCGATCCCAGGACGCTGGGATCATGACCTGAGCCGAAGGCAGACGCTTAACGACTGAGCCACCCAGACATCCCTAAATATTTTTAAAAACTGAAATAAAACTGTGATTTTACTAGCAAGTAAATCCTGTATGAAAAGAGCATATGTAATTGGTAATGCTGAAGAGAAGGTAGGTACAGGATCTGAAGAGAGAGCAGCAGTCGCTGTGTAGACAGACATGGGCTATTTGTCAGGAGGGGCGAGCACCTGGGAGGAATCCTGGCTTTCTGGGAGGAGTGAGGGGGAAAGGAGACCAGTGGGAGGGGTTGATCCATTCCTCACCAAGCCCAGAGGGGTCCAGCTTTGTCAGAGGAAAATTCACTGGAGAGGACCAAGGGAGATCAGTATCCCTGATTCTCTGTGGAGCTCATCAGCACTCAATCTCATGCTTGCTTATGATCTTCACTTTGGTGATCCTTGGCCGTCTATATTAATTCCTAGGAATCTATAATAAGCATGGTGGTTTGGCCGTTATACACGCAAATTATGGAAATATAACATTCTATATGGTACAAAGTGTTGAAAGCCTCGTGATGTGTACAATTATGAGCAATTTTTAATTTTCAAAAGGAATGGCTATAGTTGGGAGAAAGGTTGGGTTCTGCAGAATCTCTCCTTTTCTTGCCTGAAGTTGATACCTCTAGTACTCATTTCTAAGAACCCCATGTCTTTAATCGTTAATTAGCACATCCAAGTAGTCCGTGAATATTTAACAAGCACCTATCCTGTCCCAAGTGTGATGAAGCCATAAGAAGAGAGAAGTACGAGATATTATAGAACCTTAACCAATGGTGTGCCCATTAAAAGCTTCAAATTAGAATCAATGCAAAAAAAAAAAACAAAAACCAAAAAAACCCTTGTTTCATATTTCCCTGAACTCTCAACACAGTTTGGATAATCAACCAAACATTTTAGCTGAAAATAAGTAATGTGTTTAAAATAATATGTGAGGGTTAAAAAAGGCTGTCTTCCCATCTTCATTATACTTTCACTAAGTGAAGTTCCAAGGTCACTTCTGTTAGTTATGCTAATGGAACCACAACGCTATTTTTTCTCTTTTCACATGAAGTTTTTTCCCAGGGGGAGGCCAAGGACATATTTAAAGGGAAGAATGTGGGCTTTGCTGGATTCTGAGTTAGAATTCTGACTTTACAACTTTCAATCTGTATAACTTTGGGGAAATGACTCAATCTCTCTGAACTTCAGTTTTCTCCTTTATAGAATTGGGGTAGTAATAATTCCTTCTAGAGTTGGTAAACAATTAGGACTAAAGCTTTATAAAGCACCTGGCACAATGCCTGACAGATAAAGCACTTAATAAATAGTCTGTTTTAGTATCATTGTCGGAAAAGTTCTCGTTCGCTGAAAACCTGTACGTGTATTAATGAAGACTGTGCTAATTTGTTTTATGTGGAAAGATGAATTAAATATCTACCATCCAAAGCGATCAATTAAAATACCAACAAGAATAATGGAACGGTACAATTTAATACTCATGTTTAAAATTGCTATTACATTATTTCTGGCATTTTCACCAATCTGCAATCTTACTGGAATGGAATTTGAGAATCATATGAGGTAATTCAGAATACATAATTACAAGTAACTTGGATTCAGACAGTACATCCCCTTTTCTCATAAATTAAAAAACTTACTCTTGGGTATTGTATAAGAAAAAAAATAAAGACAAAAAAGACAGCCGTTTCACTGTATTTCAGTATCAGGAGAAGGAATAATCCATATGTGCTAAGTGAAGTCTTGATCAATTTATCTATCTCTTTCATTTAAAATGCTTACTTTCTGGCTAGGCCTCTTGCATATTTTATCTATAATCTCTCTTCATAATAATCCTCGAAGCAGTGAAGGGGGATTTCCAGTCCCCACTTGTACTTTTTCCAGAGCAGGGAGGTGGGGACCTACTGTCTCCTCTCTCACCCCTCCTCACTCACTCACTCTTCAAGCAGGGGCATGCGCCCTCCCTGATCCTTGAGACTGGGAGGAGGTACTGAGCAAGTCTCGATGAAGTCAGCCCCCTCTGGTTCTTCCTGCCCCTTCCTCAGGATGCATTCTCAGCTAGTCCTTGGATAAGTTTGAAAGAATGGGCTCTCTCCAAGCTTTGCCTGAGACTGGGTGAGGAAGTTTAATTCTGGGGTGAAATATTAAAGAAGCTCATTATGGCTACACATCTTAGCCACATCCTCAAATTCACCTTACTTTAGTTAGTTTGTTTTTTTAAGTTTATATTTAAATCTTCATCTGTTTCCTATGTTTTATTTCTCGGTTGTTTCCAATCTCAAGAATAGATATAATTTGCATTTTGTGATGAAACCCCCCCCCCAAGTCTATGGGGTGCCTGGGTGTCTCAGTCAGTTAAGCATCTGCCTTCGGCTCAGGTCATGATCTCAGGGTCCTGGGATCGAGCCCCACACGGGGCTCCCCACTCAGCAGGGAGTCTGCTTATCTCTCTCCCTCTCCCTCTCTCCCTGCTCAAGGTGTCTCTCTGTCTCTCTCTCTCAAAGAAATAAATAAAATCTTTAAGAAAAGAAAAAAACCCAAGTCCAGAGAAGTAACATCTGTAGTCCAAGCGTATGTAGCTAGTGAAGAGCTGACTTAGAATTTCAGCCCTGGCTTACTTTACTACACAGCGCAGTTTCTTTTCAGGACACAATGCTGCCTTCCTCCTGTTGAACAGTAAAGAGAACCATTACAGCAATAATGAAAGTCCTGGCCCTATTCTGAAGCCATAGATTTTCACGGTTGGGTCCCAACAAACTTGCTGTCTCTTCATGTACTGCTACTGTCTGGTAACAATGAGTGTCTGCTCTGACTTCCATCTGCACACACTGTGTCTGCACGAGGCAAGTACACAGGGAATAAGACGGGTCATAGAATTATCCAGGCCATAATGTCCATCAACTCCTCCCGCCATGGGCTTCCTCTCGCCAACAGTCTCACTGTTCGGGACAAGTGGCTTTTCTTGATTTATGTATACAGTATCAGGAAGATGTGAACATCTTCATACTTGGTTAAAACTTTCTCCTTGTATAGAAATAGACTGGAAGACTTAATAGTGTCTGGTTACATTATTTTTACAACATTCAAATATCTTCCTCCTTTTCCACAACCAAGCTAGTTTATAGCTCTGAGTTTCTGGGACACAACTTTGTATTAACTATATTTTTTTAATTTTCTGTTTTCCTGATGCTCTGACATCTGAGGTTTTACCAACTAGCAGAAGCACCCTTTCCCAGGTTGACTAATTCCCAGAGATAGTAAACAACTTGCTTTGCATTTGAGCACCCCTTTGATGTACAAACCAACCAATCCAGAGTCCAAAACACCTCTTCCTCCTCTGTTTGGCACTCCAGGAAAGAATATTCCTTTGCTCTGATCATCTCGAGGCCGAAGTCCCAGACAATAGGAACCACCCCTCCTTCTCCCACCACTATAGCCTACACCACACAGATGATTCAAACTATCCAACCCTAAACCTGCTCACCTTGCCTTGCCCATTCCTTACCTGGGAAACCACACTCAAGGCTTTTGCCCACATTCTCCCCTGTCTCCTTCTGCCTCCTGACCAACCCCGGCTCTTCCCCTGTGGGCTTTCATGGCTTGGCGTGTCCCTTCCTCTTGGGACCTGTAACAACAACCTTTTTAATGGTGATCGTCTCCTGATTTGTTGGCCTCACCATACTTGAATAACAAAATCCTGGGTACCTTTTAAAACAATCTTGTACCCTTGCAAATAGCAAAAGAGCATATGCAACCATAGGTATTTTAAATATTTGCCTATTTTATGGCAAGTTATACTCTGAAAACTGTAGTAGTACAAATTAATGAAATGGTAATTTTCTAGACTTCCTTAGAAAAATAACAGTATTGAGACGAGGGTATGGAGGTTGCTTGCTTTTGCGATTTCTTCTAATGGAATGTTATGTTTTCCAAAATGGATTCAATGCATTTGATAATGGTTTAGAGTGAAAGCAGTCTGAAGCCATCTGGTTGCCTCCCAGCTTCCGATGGAACTTTTCACTAAGCCTCATGAAGACAGTAATTATTTTCATTATAAAATACTTTGAAAAAGGAGTGAAGCCAGAATCAAGCAAAACTAAATATAATTTTGATGCATATTCTAAAGGAAAAATACAGGGCAATGAGGATTAACTCAATAATACATGTAAAAGTACCTCGCTAGATGATCAACAGGTAACAGAATTAAAAAAAAAAAAAAATTCCCTACCAGTGTGTCTGCAAGAGCACTCGACTAGATTCGTGTTGCGTTTTAGAAGTAACACATTGGTAGGGAGTTTTTTTTTTTTTTTTTTACCAGAAACTCACAGCAGTCTTTCAGGGTTAGGGCAGTATTTCTCAACCCGTTTTCATGATCACTTCCTAAAGAATCTTTTTCTCCTACTTTGCCCCCATCCCCATGAAATGCTAATACTATAGACATACTATACATCTGTGATGTACTGTGGCCTTTGGGGGTCCACAAGCCATTATAATACCTAAGATATATTTTGCCCCCCCAAGAACTAATTTTCACCCCTGTGAGGGTGATATCACCCCACTGATAACCAGTGAGAAGACATGGTCAGGGTTACCACTGGTCTGAACCCTGGCTGCACATTAGAACTATCCCAAAGGCTTTTAATTGCCAAGCCCCCACTTAGCGATTTTTACATCATATGTCTGAGATGGGACCCAGGCTTTGTTATTTTAAAGCTCTCTGGGGGGGCTGGATAAAAAAGATCCTTCAACTGCTAAGCAAAGAGGACAAGTCTAAGCGCTACTCCATGTGTTAAGCTGTGACAAGCGAATCGAGTAACAGGACGTGGTATGTTTACAATTACCTTGATTACATACATCAATTCTTTCACACTGTAAAAAAAAAAAACCTGTACATTTGTTATGGATACCCCATGCACAGTCAGGAGATGGATGTAGTGGAGAAAATACTTCTGGAATAAAAAGAAGAAGTAAGCCATGATCACAATTCCAAGAACATGGCATTCAAAGGAGAAAATCCCCCCTTTTCATTTTGGGGTCAGCACAGGGATGTTACCCAGGCCTAAGAGTGCTGGCAGGAGAGCACCATTTGGCCTCTGACTCCAGGAGGGCCTGTTTGGGTAAAACAGTAATTTTCAAAGTATAGACCTTAGAACTTGTTAGAAATGCCAATTATCAGACCTGACCCCAGACCTACTGAATCAGAAGTTTGGGGGGACAGTGCGATGTAGTTTAACAAGCCTACCAGGTCATTGCAACACACTCTGAAGTTTGAGAATCACTGTGATAAAACCTGGCTCTCAAGCACTTTATGTCCCAACCGCTTTTTTTTTTTTTTTAAGATTTATTTATTTATTTGAGAGAGAGAAAGAGAGCTGGGGCAGGGGTAGGAGCAGAGGGAGAGGGACAAGCAGACTCCCCGCTGAGTACAGAGCCAGACTTGGGGCTCGACCCCAGGACCCTGAGATCAGGACCTGAGCCTAAATCAAGAGTCGGACGCTTAACTGACTGAGCCACCCAGGCGTGCCCCCTCCAACCACTTCTATTCTTCTCAAGAAAAGTGACCTTTCATTCCTACTGCTAATTTTTATCCTGTACTTGATTAATTTGCTCTTGATTCTTATGAACAAGGATCTTAACAACCTGGATCATATTAGTGCACTCAACCAATTTTAAAAAGTTCCATCCTTCATAAATCACAGTTGGTTATATTAAACCAGCCAGGGCTCTAAACCAACCACTTTGAACCTCTCGTTAAACAAATTCTACAGAGAGGGAGGGAAGAAATGAGGGTTTTGGGGTTTTTTTTCTTTTGCCTATAGGGTTAACTAGCCAAAGAAATTTCCTTTTGGACCATTATAGACAAGTAAAATTCTTTATGTTTTGCTAGAGATACCAAACATTAATCAGGTCCCAAAGCTAGGGTGACATTGAACCAAAAGCAATTTAGGCGACGGTAATGATGGCATCCTGTCTCTTGGTATTACTTAAATCATGCCAATTCCTGACCTACACTGTCCTTCTAAAATTATATGTGTACAAAATGCTATGGTGGCACTTCCTACTAGAACTTAAAATGTATCCCACATGCTAGAATTAAACTATTCATCCCCTTAAGTTGTTCTCATTATTGTTTTACTTTTACATATAGTTTAAAATTGCCCTCTAACACAGGAATAGATCCTAAAGCAGAAGTGTGATGATTACTTCTTCAGGTCCGGGACTTATTAATATAATACTGATTCTGTCCTTACAGGGCAGAGAATGCTGAAGATCCCAGAGGATAAAAAAAGCAGAATGTGAGACAATAAACTTATTTCAGGTGGCTTTAATCGAATTTAGGACGGCTGGAACTGAAGGCCATCCTCCTGCTCTACACTTCAAGAGGAAATGCTACTTTAAATAGGGCTCAGGTTGACGTGAATGAGCTTAGAAACTAAGATCGTATGGGAATCCAGGCATAAAAACAAAGTGCTGTGTCAGATTTGCTACATAGCTTAAAAGAGAAGGCTGCAACACATTACGTGTCTCCCTGCCCATAAAAGGTAATGTAACTCTGCTTGTGACCTTATTGTTCAAATACATATTGCGCCTGATGTAAACCATTTTCCCCATCTGGTTGCAAAAGAGATAATACAGAGATGATGGAGAAGTTTATCACCAGAGACTCTGAAGTTTGTAGAATTAAGTCAATCTGCTTAGAGATGAATTAAACTGACTGGAAGCCTAGCACATATGTGATTTTTAAAAAAAAAAAAAAAAAACCTGAAGCACCAGGTTTTAAATAGCAAAAAAATTCATCTTGATAGAAGAGAGGGTAGAAAGGTATTTGTTCAAAATTCTTAGCTACACAAGAGCAAGACAATCAATTCAGTAAAAAATTGGTCAACTCGAAGTACTTGACCCAAAAGTCCTAGCCTAAATGGATTTCCCTTAATCATACTGATTTTTACAGAAACATAAAAGCCTTTCATTGATTTTATTCTTGAAATAGTCATATAATTCTCTCTACACTTTATATAAATGATTTAGAAAAGAGAACGTGCCAAACTATTTCATAATGGATGGGCAACGTTAGTGTGAAACTAGAAGGAGACTAACACATTTTAGTGTAATTTTCTAGCATTTTACAATCTACAACAACATTAATGAAGACATAAAATGTATTGTAGCAATTCAAATAAAGTTTAAAGAACATAAAAGGAATAACCAATTACTATTTTAATTGTATAGTTAGAATGCAATGGAGAGTGAGCAATGATATATATGGGCTCATAGAGGAAGGCAGAGCCTAAGCCAGGACCTGATCGCCAGACTGTAACATCCTTTGATAGCTGTTCTCTTCTTTTTGGGTAGCAGTTTTCTAAAACTGGGTCACAAAAAGAACAAGAAAGTCAGTGACCTCTCCTAATCATCTGTCAGCTGTTTTCATAACAGCACTGGAATTTACCAAACAGCACATCTTGAGCCCTCATTTGGCAAGAAAGTGTTGTTTCTACTCCATGTCTTACCTTTCTTTCTAATGTCAGGTCTCACACAGAAAATAAAGCCCATATACACCGCAGAAGAACACATATTTTTAAATTTATGGCATCTGAACCTACTTACAGTATTTTATGTAGGGAACTTTCTGGATGGAAGTTGCTTTATGTGCCTACCCTTCCCTTTCCTTCTCTTTCAGTCGGCCTCTGATTAGCTTGGTAGATGACCACGTGATCTCAACCTACCTTTATCTACAATGCCCTACAATGGACACATCTTGCTTTCCCCAGGTATTTTCAGATTAGTGTTTTTCAAAAGAGTGTTAAACTATTCAGTCAAATAGCTGCTTTCAAACCAGCTATAAGAGAAACTTGGGAGAGAGAAATTGTTGATTATTTTGAGCCCATATATGTAACACTCTAATTTTGAACTCAATAGATCAAGGAACTTTGGAAGATAGCTAAATAGGAGAATTTGGGGCATATCATCTTACTTTTTAAAACCTGCAGAGTGGGGCGCGTAGGTGGCTCAATCAGTTAAGCGTCTGCCTTTGGCTCAGGTTACGATCCCAGGGTCCTGGGATCAAGCCCCACATCAAGCCCCATATCGGGGTCCCTGCTCAGCGGGGAACCAGATTCTCCTTCTCCCTCTGCCCCTCCCCCTGCATGCACGCTCTCTCAAATAAATAAAATAAAATAAAATAACCTGTGTAGCAACTACCTTGGAATGTCATGTCTTGGTTTCTAACATCTTTAGCTTAATAGATATGAATAACAGATCTTACTTTCTTGTTCCAAGTAACATATGTTTTGATGTGTCCTGCCTTGCAAGATAAACTAAAGATATACATAACGTCATTGTAAGGTATACTTGAGAATAGTTCAAATTTGATTCCAATGTTACTAATTCAAGTCTTTTTTTTTTCTTTTAATTGTGCAGGTTTAGTTTTTATAATTTCTTTTTTTCTTTAACTCATCTTGTTTTGGGGACAATTGCAAAGAGTTTTATGTCATGGGTGATTTATTTCTATCAATATTCTCCTATAGTAACACTACACTGATTTTGGAACCTAGACTGATATATAGTAAAACATCTTTTATCAGAATTCTCTGTGCTCTTTGTATATTTTAAAAACATGATCCTTCTGCAGAGTAATGGATAGGAAATAAGAGATTAAAGAGACAACATGACTCAAAATATAGCCAGAATACATTACTATCGAAACTTGTGGTAGGTGCAAATAATCATAGCTTACATTTCTTGAATCCTTCCTATGTTCTGGGCACAGCATTAAGTATTATACATTCATTATCATTTAATAAACAGCAATTCCAGGAGACCAGTACCATAATTGTCCCTATTGTTTGTTTTATGAAGAAGCTGAGGTTTAGAGCAACTAATTCAAAGTTATACCCTGGTAAATGGCAACGCAGGACACAAACACAACTCCTCCTGACTTCAGTGCTTTCTCCTATCTGTAGAGCCCTAAATTCTCCCTCAATGATGTACATCTTTAATGTTAACTCAAACTCCACCATAATTTATTTTTCAGGCATCATGGATAATTGTTAGGTCTACTTACAAAGCCTTTGAAGAACTAAATAAGCCAATTATTTCTTTGCCCAAGGACATAAGTGGTCAAAATATCTCCACTCAAGAACCACAACAAATATGGTAAGCATGATGGGTAAAACTTCTACAACTGTATTACTATCCTTGTAACTGTTGCTGTTATTGATTAGTAAAACATGGCCTTAGCCATCACCATAAAGTAGAATTTGATTTCAGTTGAATCAGCATAAAAGTTAGTGATTAGCCCAACCTACTTTCAGCTAAGTTATGTTGCTGTTTGAGTTGAGTTGCTATGCTACTCCCAAGATGTATGTGTCCTGTCCTTTGTTTACGATGAAGAGTCATTGTTTTGTTTTCACTGCAAATAGTCCAAAAAGAATGGAGGAGTTAGCTAAGAAGCTGGGGGTGGGTAACTGTCTTGATTTGCCCAGGACTGACGGGTTTCCCAGGAA
Source organism: Leptonychotes weddellii (assembly GCF_054177405.1). Classification (NCBI taxonomy): domain Eukaryota; kingdom Metazoa; phylum Chordata; class Mammalia; order Carnivora; family Phocidae; genus Leptonychotes; species Leptonychotes weddellii. The sequence continues at coordinate 89,162,284 of NC_138370.1, forward strand.
GCGAGACTTTCGGGTTTAAAATCGGGACAGTCTTAGGCAAACTGTGATGCATCAGTACTAGCGGTGGACTTGTAATTTCATCAATTCTTCCATTATAACACCAATCTATCTTCAAGTACCCTAAACATGATCTTGATTTGACACTGAAAACCTGTTCTAGGTCAGGCCTAGACGGCCAAAGTAAGGCTATCATCCGAGGAAAAAACTTAAAGATAAATACCCCCTTGCCTGTTGTAGAAATTCCAATTCTGAAATGTGGGGTCACAGCTTAAAAATTAAACTTTAACATATAAAAAGTGTAATAAGACCTGATCCTAAACATTCTTGCTCTGTCAGAAATTCAGTTGTACACAAACTTGGTGCTACTTCTACCCGTCTGCGGTACTAAAAGCAACATGACCATCAAGTAATGCTTTGTGAACACTCACATCTCAATTTGAGCATTCCTCCTGCAAACTCACTCAAGTTTGATGTTGACTTAGCTCAAGACATTTCTAAACTCCTTTTGGAATTGCCTTTAGAGTCAGATTTATTTAATTTATAGCCCGTCAGATTTATTTAATTTATTTAATTTACAGCCCATCTTCAATTTTTATGAACATGGCACTAGGAACATGGATTATTTTCCTTATTTGCTATATGCTGTTCCTAAAAACTTGATATGTTTCCTAAAATCAAACTCTTGCCTTAGAGGGCAATATTTGCATGTTTGCAACTCCTAATGTTATTCAGAAGACCACGACAGTTCCAAAAAGGTGTGACAGCATTGCTTTGACCGAGGGCAGCATGTTGTCTTGAGAAAGCAACTCCAATTTAAAGAGAGCCATTTTGCAGTTATAAGCTCTATATGAATGATTGTTCCCTTCCCCCACATCACTTATGTTAACTTAAAGTCATACCTTTTTTTTTTTTTAAGATTTTATTTACTTATTTGACAGACAGAGAGAGCACAAGCAGGGGGAGCGGCAGGCAGAGGGAGAGGGAGAAGCCGACTCCCCGCTGAGCAGGCAGCCCCACGCGGGGCTCCATCCCAGGACCCCAGGATCATGACCTGAGCCAAAGGCAGACGTTTAACTGACTGAGCCACCCAGATGCCCCCAGTTAGTAGGTTTTTAAAGCAATATAGGAAAAGATTGATAGTGTCCTGAATGAAATTGGTGACTGGGAATGAACAGAAGTTGCTAAATTAAAAAGATGTTCAAGATGAAGAACCGAACAGCATTGCTGAATTGAAAGAAAGGAGCAAGGAAGAAGCCAAGATTTCTGGCTTAAAGAATTGGTTAAATGGGTCTAGTAGTTCCTTTCACTGAAATAAATCACCCAGGGGGAGAATCAGATTTGGGGGGAGGTTGAACTTGAGATGTCTGTCAGACACAAAAACAAATGTCCAGCATTCCTTTGGATATGATGGTCTGGAATGAGAAGAGATGATGCTCTAGAGATAGAACACTTAAAAATCAAGTCTAAATAATTGAAAAGTCATCTCCAAGAAATAGAAATGTCAGCTATGAATGACGCTGGAAGAGTGAGCTGAATGACAGGAAAAGAGTTCAGTTAGAAGCCAGAAAAACATCCACATTAATCAACAGGAAGAAGAGGAGCCATCAGGGGAGACTGAGTTGGAGTGACAGGACAGGCAGGAGGGCAAACTTTTGCCTGGAACTCTTACTCCTCTATCTCCTTCCAGCTTCAGCCCATCATCACTACCTTATTCATCTGAAAAACTATTCTCTCTGGATTCTTTGTTGAAAACTCACCTTCAAGCACTGCCTCTTTTGTGGTGCTTTCTCTGACAACCCCCAGGTAGGAATAAGGGTCCCTCCTCAGTTACAGTATGGGTCTCAGCAGATGCATGTCCCCCCGATGGCAGAGACCATTCTTACCACTGTGTCCCCAGTCCAATAATGAGCACATGGTAGGCGTTCAATCTGCGTTTGTTGAATCAAAGAAGAAAAGTAAGTTCTCATGCTTGATGTGTAAGGTAGTCCTTATGTAATCACTTGAAGCCAATTTACTCTTATTTTGGAAATAATTCTAATGTATTTTCTAACCCACAGGTGATTAAAAACAGAGGGGGTCTGGAACCAGAGGCACACATACTCCCCCTCACTGACAGAGCACTTAAAAGTGACAGAGCTTAGGGACGCCTGGGTGGCTCAGACCGTCAAGTGTCTGCCTTCGGCTCAGGTCATGATCCCAGGGTCCTGGGATTGAGTCCCGCATCGGGCTCCTTGCCTAGTGGGGAGCCTGCTTCTCCCTCTGCCTGCCATTCCCCCTGCTTGTGCTCTCTCTCTCTCTCTGGCAAATAAATAAAATCTTTAAAAAAGAAAAGAAAAGAAAAGTGACAGAGCTTAAAAGTGAAAGAGAAGACGCTAAAAAGCTTTGTATGTGGCAGTTTAGTGGCCTTCAGTGTAAGTGCCAACATGCTCACAAATTTTGACACAACACAAATCAGAAAGTGATGTTTGTGTGAGAACGTGGAGTCTCCAAGGAGGCTAAATTATGCCAGGTAGAACTTGGAGTAAGCCAAGAGAATATGTGTATATTTTTGATAGATTTATAGTACAATGGAAATTATTTTTAGTTTTTAGCTTTTAAAGCAGAGGTTATATAAATGTTGGAAAGATTCAAAATGTGATTACGCATGTTAGCTGAGCTTCCAGCTATCTGGAATATGCACATTATGTGTAGCAGCTCATTCTCGAACAATGGGAGTGCCTACAAACAAGTTGCTGCCCTATGTGGCTATGCATTACTCAGAATTGCAGAATGGAATCTCTTGCTTTTCTCATTTATAAACTCATGAACACAATGTTTATTACAAAAGCATATTAAGCATAACACAGCATTTCCAAGTGGCTGTTCCATTGTTACCGGCGTCTTCTATGTCAGGATGTGCAAGAATTTAAGATTTCTACAACGTGAGTTCCCTCTCTGTCCTTCATAGAAGAGCGCAGAAGTGTATTCTGTTGCTTTTTGCAGACTGAGCTGCCACCAACTTACGACTGTGTTCTTGGACATGAAAATAAAGCTCACTCAAAAAATATTCCTAAATAGGGCACAATGGTTAAACTGGCAAGGCTATAAATATTACGGGACCAAAGTATATTTTTGTCTTTATTTCTCTATGCCAGACACTGTTAAACTAACTGTTAATACACAAACTTTTTTGTTGTTGTTGTTGTCAAGGAGAGTATGCAGCTTCTTTAGGGCTATTTTAAATTCTGTGCCTCGTTTCATATAAATATTTACCCAAAGGAAGGTGTCTGACAGTGAAAATCTATACACTGTCATAATCCTTTTACACAAAGCAGTATTTTTATTCTATAGATTGCCCCTTCCCCCCTGCTCATGCGCTCTCTTTCTCTCTCTCTCAAATAAATAAAATCTTAAAAAAAATAATAACCCATCACATATAAACAAGTATATTTACAACCTCAAAACTCTTGGCTCTATATATTTTTTAAAGATTTTATTTATTTATTTGACAGAGAGCAACACAGCGAGAGAGGAGACACAAGTGGGGGAGAGGGAGAAGCAGGCTTCCCGCGGAGCAGGGAGCCCGATGCGGGGCTCGATCCCAGGACCCCGGGATCATGACCTGAGCTGAAGGCAGACACTTAACAACTGAGCCACCCAGGTGCCCCTTGGCTCTATATTTTTGACAGCAAGGATGAGACGCTTTTCAGAGCACTTCTTCTAAACCAGACTCTTCTTTGAATCCCACTCTACATGCTACCTTATCCCCTGTGGATCAATGCTGCCTCTATCTCAGAACAGATACGTCAAAGAAAACACTCTCATCTATTTTTGAACATTCTGAGATCTTTGAAGTGAAAACTCTTATAAATAGTTGGAAGCATATTATTAGAAGTCTGCTTGGAAACCATTTGGGTCAGGGAAAAAAGATAACCCACAGAGGGAAAAGATTACACAAAATCAAATGATTTACAGCCCCTAACACACTTACTTATGCTCCACTGTGCTAGATTCACCTTCCAAAATGAGTACTAGAAACAGAGTGGTTTTCAAACCTATAGACATGTTGAGCAGTGAAGGGTTTAATTCAAGGGGGAATAAAAAGCCCATGTATCTCAATAAATTCAAACTAATGACTGATAGAGTAAGGAGTTTTCACCCAAAAAATAAATATTTGCTGATTATTTAAATGATGCATAAGACTGGCCCTGTATTAGGCGTTCCATAAAAGCCTGAGGCATGCATTGGCAATCCCAGCCAAAGATTCAATGAGCCACAGGAATGGAAAGAGATTCACTGTATATAGGTGGGTAGTAATAGATTGGGTGTAGACCTGGTTCTGGAGAATCTGTGATCCCACTGATTTGCTTACATCATTTTCTATGCCTCACTTACTCTGCGATATTTTTCTTTCTTTCTTTCTTTCTTTCTTTCTTTCTTTCTTTCTTTCTTTCTTTCTTTCTTTCTTTCTTTCTTCCTTCCTTCCTTCCTTCCTTCCTTCCTTTCTTTCTTTCTTCTTTCTTTTTATTTGAGAGACAGAGAGTGAGGGAGTGAGTGAGACAGAGCACAGCAGGAGGAGGGACAGAGGGAGAGGGGGAAGCAGGTTCCCTGCTGAGCAGAGAGCCTGATGTGGGGCTAGATCCCAGGACCCCAGGATCATGACCTGAGCCGAAGGCAGACACTTAACCGACTGAGCCACCCAGGCGCCCCAGTCCGGGCTATTTCTGATCTGTGCAGCAGAGCTAGATCTTTGCACAGTTTAGATCACAGAGAAAAGAAGTGGTATGGATTCATTTCATATAGAATAGCTTTTTTTTTTCCTTCTAGGAGGAGTCAAACTTCTTGGGAGTATAGGACGGATGTAGAAAATTTTTCACAGTGCAGCCTACCATTTTGTAAATGTTCAATAAGTATTAAAAACAAGAATAGCCTAATGACGCTGGATATGGGGGTATTAAGTGTGCTCATAAATTGAAATGTCAGCTGTGAAATATTTTAATATCATGACAAGGACTCAAACTAGTAGCCAGAAGACCTATATTCTCATCCCAGCTCTGCCATTTATAGCTCTGTGAATGCAGACAAGACAAACTCTTTGATGGTCAATATTCCTTACCTATGAGCTTCTAATTTCTCAAGTTTATTTTGAGAATACAACGATGTTCTTTCTAAATTGGAAGGCCTTATAAAGTATTGTATCTACCCTTTTGAAAATCTGCATAAGATGTGATTGTATTCTCATACCTTAGTTAATACAACATAATAGCACTCATTTTTTTAACCCTTAATTTAACTCAGTAAATATTCATTTGCGTCATCACCATGGGTAAGGAATTTACAAGTCAGATACTTCTCTATCCTCGAGGTAGTCATAATCTAATGAAGGCAATAAACCCAAATACAACCACTCATTTCTTGGCAAGTATTTATTAAATTCTTATTAGATGACAGGCGCTATGCTAGGCCCTTTGCTAACAATATGAAAAAGTCCTATACCATGACTTCAAGGAATTTGTGTTCTAATGAGAAAGACAAAGTTTTTTTTGTTTATTTTTTTAAAGATTTTATTTATTTATGTCAGAGAGAGAGAGAGAGCACAAGCAGGGGGAGCGGCAGGCAGAGCCAGCAGAAGAGGCAGAGGGTGAAGCAGGCTCCCCATGGAGCAGGGAGCCCAAAGCAGGACTCGATCCCAGGACCCGGGGATCATGACCGGAGCCGAAGGCAGATGCTTAACTGACTGAGCCACCCAGGCAACCCAAGCCAAAGTTTTTTTTAAAGCTGCAAACTGTGCCCATACACATAATAAATGTGATAACAGGGGCGCCTGGGTGACTCAGTGGGCTGAGCCTCCAACTCTTGATTTCGGCTTGGTTTGTGATCTTGGGGTCCTGGGGTGGGGCCCCCCGTCGGGCTCTGCACTCAGTGAGGAATCTGCTTGGGATTCTCTCTCTCCTTCTCCCTCTGCCCCTCCCCCTTGCCTGCTCACTCTCTCTCTATCAAATAAATGTGATACCAGAAGTATGCATAACGTAGTTTAAGAGTAGGGGTGGGAAGGAAGTAATGGAGAAGATGGTAAGAAAGTTCTAAAATAAGATAGCCAGAGCAAAAGATGAAAAATCCAGAATCAAATCTGTGTTAAAATTCTAGCTATGCGATCTTTTCCAAGTTACTTGTTTCATTACTTTCTGGATGTATGAAATTGGAAAAAAATAATATTATCTTCCTCCTAGGATATTTGTGTGGATTAAATGAGGCAACAACCCAGATAAAGCTTTAGCACTGCACCTGGCACACAACACGAGCCTAATCAATGTTAACACGGCAGCACATACATGCTTCTGCTTGAGTACCTAATGCAATGTTATACACATAACAGGCTCTCTATAAATTCTTAGTTATAATCTTATGGGGCAGTATGAATGCTAATCTAAAGGATTATCATCATAAACATCTATTCCAACAATATACTATTGAAGATGTAGTTTTTGTTTACTAAATTAATACCATCCACATGTTCTCTTAGTTCTTTACCTTTTTCTTCTAAATGCAGAATGTAGAAAATAAATAAATCACAAACAAAATACGTGCATCCATGATAAATCAGTTAACTGAGGGTTCTAATTAATGGAATTTGATTTAATCCATATCAATCTAGCTATAAGTTACAATAATCACTATATATTTTTATCTTACAAAGTACACATATGCTTTTCAGAACATTCCATCATAATTAACCTAGTGAAAGATTTAATTTTGTAGGGTCCTGGGAGATCACTAAAGGACTCTGTTTGTGTAAACAACAAAAAAAATGAGGATTAAAAGATATCATTTGGCTAAAGTGAGGGGTAGGATTCAACTAAAGAAGAAATGAAGTATAAATTATTTTATTAAAAATTAAAAGCCAGCTCTTCACTACTTGGGAAAATACAACCAAATGTATTCTTTTTTTCTGCATAATTAGCTAAAACGAGATTAGAAACCCCTTGATTTTTAAAACTTTGAGAGGGTACTTGATTTTCTCAAAGGACATACTGAAGTCTTTATGTTGATATAAATTTAGAGATATAAACAACTCAGTTTCTGATGCAAACCTAGAAACATTCATCTGAATTTTTTAAAGGTCCAAAGAATTGGCCAGTTCCTTATTTTTATTGCGAATGAGAAATAGCCACTCAGCTAGCTTTATTTTTTTTTCAAGATTTTATTTATTTATTTATTTGTTTATTTATTTAGGAGGGAGAGCAGAGGAACAGAGCGAGAGGGACAAGCAGATTTGGGGCTCGATCACACGACCTTGAGATTATGACTTGAGCCAAATCAAGAGTCGGATGCTTAACCGACTGAGCCACCCAGATGCACCTCAGCTAGCTTAATTTTTGTTTCTGCTCTCCCTTCCTCTTCTTTCCCTTTCTCCTTTCTTTCTCTCCCTCATCCTTCCCTCCTTCTCTCTCTCTTTCTCTCTTTCTGTCTTTCTTTCTCTTTCTCTCTTTCTTTCTCTCTTTCCTTCTCTCTTTCTTTCTTTCTTTCCTTTCTCTTTCTCACCTCTCCTTTTTCTCTGTTTGGCCACAGACCAGGAATTTTCCTAAGTTCTGGCAAAGAAACAATGAATAAAACAGACATGGTTCCTCCCTCACAGAACTTACAATCTTCTATGGAAAACATTTAAACAGGTGTGTTTATTACAACATGATAAGTGCTATAATCAGGCAAGTACAGTGGAGGAGGACAAGAGCACATTGCTGTGGAATGTGGCTTAGTTCGCGAACAAGAAACAATTCATTACCCAGCGTTTTTGAAGTTGCCTTACATCTTTTCTTTTTTTTTTTTTTTTTTTTTTAAAGATTTTATTTATTTATTTGAGAGAGAGAGAATGAGAGAGAGAGAACACATGAGAGGGGATAGGGTCAGAGGGAGAAGCAGACTCCCCGCCGAGCAGGGAACCCGATGCGGGACTCGATCCAGGGACTCCAGGATCATGACCTGAGCCGAAGGCAGACGCTCAACCGACTGAGCCACCCAGGCGCCCGAAGTTGCCTTACATCTTACTATGTATCTATAAGCAAGTATATAAATATAAAAAAAAAACAACATAGTCAAACTTTGCCTCACAGTATCCCAGGATAATTAGGTTTAAGCATTGTGGTTCACTCTAATAAATGGGCTAATCCCCTTCACCAGACATGTATAAAATAAAGGAACAAATAATGGAGGTTTTCTTGAAAATCTCTTTTTGTAATGATCTGAGACTTTCTGAGTAATGTCTAATCTTTCTAAAGAAATGTCACTGCGAACATTTTTGGATGTTGTTGGAACTGGTCTGGATTTTCAAGTCTCAGAGTATCAGTTATGACCTAATTAGACCTCTGCCATCTGTTTTTTCCTTTGCTCAGAGAAGCTTTTTTAAGTTTACTATAGAAGGACATACTTTAAATGTATTTCTTCCCACACAAATTTATATGCAGGTTGGCAAGCTTTCTCAAAGATCAACACTTCTGACTTCATCATAAGGGTTTTTTCCTACAGCGTAAGCACAGAGGACTGTTTTCCAAACACTTTTTATAAGTTTTGATCCTGACCAATTAGCTAATAAACCCCTACATGGACTGATTAGTTCTGTACAAACAAACCTCTTGCCATAAAATATCAACACTTCTTAAAGGGTAACACGTCAGCCATTATGGTCAGTTCTAATTTACCGCGTCTACTTGTCTTCCTAGAGGATGGCAGCGGGCCAGGCAGGAATATCTAAGCTGGTTTGAAAGCTCGCTCTGGTTGCCTAGCAAACCTCCTGTCACGGGAGCCAGGCAGCCTGGCCTCTCAGATTCCAGCAGCCTGCAGACACCCTCCCCCTCCCAGGATGTAGTGCAAGAAGTATTCACAAATGCTTTTTTTTTAAAAAAAAGAGAATACTTTATTCATTTCTGCCATCAACCCATGCCATCAACATATTTAATACAGAACATTATAAACGTGAAAATGGGGGAGAAGTTTACTATTTCTCGATCAACACAGTCTCCTGACCAATTTCTATATAATACCAGTACAACATATACAAGCAGAATGTTTTTTTCTCAAGACTGACAGCACAGCTAAAGTTTCCAAAAATTCAGATTACACCAATAGAGTACATACGTAAAGCCAATAGCATTTACTAAGTACCAAGAGCAGCAACAACCTTTGCAAACTCTACATTCGTCTATAGGACAGCAAACATCCATCAGTTCCCAAAGTTCTGTTACAGTTGTAAATCCTCAATCATTTTTAGGAAAAAAGCAAGCTCTAGAATAGCATCATTAAAAGCACCCCTGGTTCAACATGGTCAGCGGTACATATCACAAAGCAGATACAAGTTCCTACATTCACAAGAGGCATAATGCAATACCATCTTAGAGCTACACTACTAGAGTATACAATCCAAATGACATTTTTTGAAAATTCTACTTTTCCAGCCCAGCAGAGAGGGCCAATGTCTTTAAACCTAGGAGACACACCTCTTTCCCTTTCCCTCTCTCCTTCTCACTTGTTCTCTCTCTCTCCCTCTCTTTCATTCCCCCTCTCCCTCTCTCTCTCCCCAGTGCAATTTCAAAAAAGCTCTGGGAAGCAGCAAGGTAATATCTGAGAGTGAGCGTGCTTGAGTCTAGACTTGGCCCAGATACTACCTGGTTGTAGAGCTAAGTACAACTCACAATTCACTACTCTCATGGGCCTCATTTTCCTCATCTGTAAAACGATAGCTTTGGTCAAGGTACTCCTCAGGGTCCTTCCTGATTCCAACATTTTATGTCTTGTTAATAACATAAAATCAAGAGAATCTCGCAGTCACTACGAGTTAGGAAAATGAGAGCAGATATCTGAATAATGTCAAATTTCAGATTTTTTTTTAAATGCAGAGAATACCCATGGCAGGAATTTCATCTTGCTTTTGCACCCAGCAGGTGCTAGAGTCCAGACAAGACTAGGAATATCGGGCAAACTAGTGAGACAGGACCGAGAGGAGTTCATTGGCATGTAAGGGCGCAGGTCTTGGATTTTACTGAAGGGGAAAGGGGTAGGAGAAGACTCCAGAGAGAGCAAATGTGATGGAGGACAGCTGGTGTGTCCCTAAGGATGCCTCGATCTATGGACAGGGACAGTCCAGAGGCGGGCGGAAAGAGGGAGCCTCAGTGCTGCCTCCGCATCGGCTTGCGGAGCCAGGACCCTGGGAGACTGAGAGCATCCTCACTCTTTATGGAGCCCCAGGGCTCTGCCAGCTTAGGAGGCCTGAGAGACAGAACTCTGGCTCCTCTATAGCGAAAAACATATTTAACTACAATAGTAATAATTTACATTCATTACACTTTATGCCTTATAGCACTTTGCCGTGTTTGTTTTATTACACCTTTTGCTACGGTGACTCTTTAACTGACCGTACTTGTCTCTTCGCTTGGACTGCTACAGACTTTGGGGCCCAAACTGCAGCCCGGCTGTCAGGGTTCCCTACGTTGCTGCGCAGGTTTGTCAGCACCATTTCATCAAGGCAGAAAGAAATATTCCTTTAATCACCCTTATTATGCCCTCCTCCCACTTCCAACTGATCATCAAGACCTTTCCACCGCGTTACCTAAACGTTTCTTAACCGTGTCCCACTCTCCCCAGCGCCACCGCCCGCCCCCCCACCGCTGCCACAGTTCAAGTCCCTGCCATATTCCATGCTTGCAATAGCTTCCCAGCAGCTCCAGACATGTATCGAAACCTAAAACATTTTTCCTTCTCCGCGAGACCCCGAGAATTGTGTAAATTTCACTCTTGCCAACAGCTCCCTATCACACACTCACAGGACAAAACCCAAGATCCATATAACAGCTTACAAAGGCTTTTCTAATCTGGCCCCTACCTGCCTCCCCAGTTTACTTCCCATGATCCCCAGCTCTGGTTTCCATTCACATGGACGGAAACACAGCACACCATGCCGTGCCTCCTCGCCACTGAAAATATTGTTCCATCTGCTCCAATTGCATTTTTCCTCGTCTGCCTGGTAAAAATCTACTAGCTTCTCCCCTACTGGACTGGGTACATTTTGGAGGCAGGATTTGTGCCTAATTCATCTTTGTTTTTCCCAGTACCTAGCAAAAACCTTGGTACTGCTTAGACATTTTTTAAATGTCTTGGATTTCTGTAACATCAAAGTAGGAAATCGGCACATGAGCTTTCAGGGCACCAATTCCCTATCAGGCTACCTGGGCAAAGAAGTATAATCACACATCCCACTCCTATTTCTACTCTCTTAAGGGCCATGTTACTACTAACGATTAACTCAGAATGTTCATGGCTTTGTTCCATCCCAAACGAGAGTACCAAAAAGCAATGCCAATTTCAAAGATGTTATATTTCTCATTAGCCATGCCACAAGATCCTCTTCCGCCAATTCTCAATCAAGAAGAATGGGAAAAGAAGGAGGAGGAGGAGGGGAAGAAGAAGAGGAGAGTGTGGAGGGGAGGGAGAGGAGCGGCGCCTGGGTGGCTCAGTTAAATGCCTGTCTTCGGCTCAGGTCATGATCCTGGGGTCCTGGGATCGAGCCCCGCATTGGGCTCTCTGCTCAGCAGGAAGTCTACTTGTCCCTCTGCCTCTGACCATCGCCCCATACCCTGCTCATGCTCTCTCTCTCAAAAAAAAAAAAAAAAAAAGAAAGAAAGAAAATCTTTAAAAAGAGGAAGAAGAAGAAGAGGAGGAGGAGGCGAAGACTTCCTACAGACCTGTATAGTCCTGGAGTACGGGTATACCTGTACCAGAAGGGATGGTTTTGATATGTCTCTAACTTTGCATGATCTGTTGGTCCTTAATCCACTGGGGAATGCTACACACCCACACAAAGCCCCTGGGGACTACCTCTCACATTCACTGACAGATGTGTAAAATCTGAGGTATCTAGACAGCTCCTGTCACCTACATGTGTACTGAAACACAAACAACAAAGGAGTGCAGATTATTCCAGCTGAGACCAGCATTAATTGAAACTTAGTATAACAATCCCCTTAAGGCTTTCTGGAAAAACTTGTTGTCACATGAACTCGGTTTTGTTGTTGTTGTTGTTGTTGTTTTAGTGCACCCTGTTGGGATGTCTGCCCTTCCTCATGCAAGGATTTTTCCATTAGGAGAGGTTCAAGAAGCTAAGGAGAGGCAACTGTATTCCGGAGGAGCACCAAGGTTACAGTGATGTTACGAGGCAGCATTCTGTCCAACAGGGTGCTGTCTGCAGGCATTTCCTGCAAGCACGCAACAGTCCACGTCTGCGTGCTGCGAGGGATGACCATCCCGTTTGTACTCAGAGCTAGGAAGCAGCCCCCAACTTCAGTATTTGGGTTCTCAGACTCTATATTACGTGTGAAATTTAGCTAAAACACCAATATTCTGAAGCGGCCACCATACTGTATGTATGGCAGAGAAATCTTTTTCTCCCCCAAATATATACAAGGAACCTGGATGCCACACTTCCTTTATTGGATATCCAGGAAATTTCTTATTTTATTTAAAAGATTTGCTTTGTGCTATTATTAGCACAGGTGTATAATTAAAGATACATGCAGCCAATCCAAATCTGGCTAAACTACACCATATGGATGATACTTCCGATAAAAAACAAAACAAACAAATAACTTATTTCTTCTTGACAGGCTGAGCTTATTAGCTGTCTGAGATCCCTAACTATACTGTGATTCCTATGGGACATTTTTCCTTGGAACTTAAAATGCAAGATAGCAGTCTGTCTTTCTATTCTACTATAATAGCAGTCTTAGATTCACAACTGACAGAAATTTCAAAATGCCAGGAGTTAATATACAGGGAAAAGGCTGTTAGATTTTGTAAATAAATATGGTATGTGTCTCTCTGTATGAACATGTAGGTTCCAATAGAATATGTTAGAAAATATGTACATCCCATGAATCCACGCATCAAAAAGAGTGAGGAGCAAAATCTACTGACCATCCTGTCAGTCAGGGCTGGAGTTTCTTCAGGGAATTCTTTAGACAATAAAGTCAGGAGCACCACAAATACAGCATGTTTTTACTTCCAGAAGGGATCATTTACATATAGGTCTTGGAACAGAAAGCCAATCTTTTTTCTCTAACATGGAAGGATTTCTTGAGAGAATGAAATCGCCTTGTCCATGAGACAGATGTATGTGTACTTCAGGCAGTATCTAATTAGGACCCAATTGTTAGAACTGGTTACAAAAACCATTTGACACTAAACAAATCTGTATGCGGTTAACTGGAATTAGTCAGTGGCCAAGACATTACACTGAAATACAATGAGGGTGAAGTTTGACTTTGACCTTCACTCTTTCCTCATTTATTTAACCATTCTACAAGCACAATGGTAGACACCAAGCATACGAGATGAATAGGATATAGTTTCTACCCTCAGGGTGCTCCCAGGGTAGTGAGGGAAAAAGTCATAGAAACAAATAATGGTGTAACACTGTGTTAAGTGACAAAGATACACAAAGAGTATTATGAAGACACTGAGATAAGGTAATTAATTCAGGGCCAAGCCAGGCTATGTTGGGGAGGTGACGGAGTCAGCCAGGTGGAGGACAGAGAATTGCATATTGAGGGAGAAGCAAGAATGAAGAATCCAGTCACCTGGAATCTTACCACATAGCCAGCATATAATGACTATGTCCCAAGAACGCTGACTGCAGGAAGTCATCCTTGGGGATGGCCCAGGGCAGAGACACCAGAGGCTGCCTGAGAAGTGGGGTCAGGTGGATCATGTCATGAAAGGCAGATCCTTTTGATCATAGAAAGATGAGCACTCAGGGGCTCTTAAAAAAAAAAGAATGAAGACAAGATGGTGAAAGAAGTATATTATAAATTAATTAATTAATTAATTAATTAATTTAAAAATCCTATGAAAAACAACTATAAGCAGTTGGTATTGCTCGAGTTTAAAGCTCAAGTAGTTTAAAACAAAAAGATAAGGCTGGAGCATTAGAATATTTTTTTTTTTAAAGATTTTATTTGACAGAGAGAGAGACAGCGAGAGAGGGAACACAAGCAGGGGGAGGGGGAGAGGGAGAAGCAGGCTTCCCGCTGAGCAGGGAGCCCGATGCGGGGCCCGATCCCAGGACCCTAGGATCATGGCCTGAGCTGAAGGCAGACGCTTAACAACTGAGCCACCCCGGTGCCCAGCATTAGAATATTATTAACAAAGGATCAATCCTCCCAAATGGAAAAGCTTTGGCTTTAGCCTGGAAGGGAAGGGTTTTAATCAGAAAAGGGACATGGGTCATATGTGTTCCAGACATCAGCTTGGCAGTTGTGTAGACGACAGGTTGGCAGGTAAGATCTGGGCTAGAGACAGGGGTGTGGGCATTATAAACATGACGATGATAGTAGAACCTCCGAGAATGGCATAACGTGCAAGGCATAGTGCACACAGTGAGAAGGCAGGGGCTGACCATGAAGCCCTACAAAAACCCAATGTTTAAAGCCTAGATAAGGAACTTAGGGGAATCTTAATAACAATCTTCCCTGGCCAGAAGAGATTATTCTTGATCAGGCCAGCGTGCCCACCTTCGGCTTGGTTATTTCATGATTAGATTGGTATCCAAAAAAGAAATGGTTTCATATGTGTATTGTGAAAATGTTCATTTGATTTAAGAGTTATTTCACCCTTGGCAAAATTGTTCCAGTATGCAATCTGAATAAAGCTGGAATATGAAATACATATTTCTTATTATATCACACTAATACTACAAGGAGTTTTTTTTATGATGCTTAAATTACTTCTCGGTTTTGAGAGAGAATGCCTAAGGAAGTGATTGCTTTTCCTTTGTTCCATGGTGGAATATTTTGTTCTTAGAGCCCATGGTCCAAGACAGGACAAGTACCTGGTGATGTGCCCACTGTAGGTGCCAAGTATTGCTGTATCTACTTTAATATGTGTGAAGCTGGATCACTTAGATAAAAGTTGTTTTTCATGACGTGGGTGATCTCACCCACTCCAATGACTTCAACCACCAGCTGTACACAGATGAATTCCAAATCCTTCCCTTTCTCCTGAGTTCTGGATCCTTATGCACAATTACTGACAAGGCACTGTGGATGGCTTCCAGGAACCTCACATTTCAAATGCATAAAAGTAAACTCATTATCTTTCTTGTATACCTGTTCCTTCTCCTATAGTTACTGTCTCCAAGAATGATGCTTAAATTTGCTCAGTCACCCAAGTCATCTCAGATTCCGTACTCCTTCATTGTTTTTCACATCCCTTCAACCACCTTGTCTTACAAAATCGAATTATTTTGATCAGTGATATCCATCTCCTCTTTTCTACCCCTCATCTTCTGTCCCCTATTACTAGGACAATAATCTTATACCTGCTCAACTAGCCTTCAGTCTCTGACCCAACCAATCCTCTCTCCATGGGTTGATCATATTATTCCTTAAATGCATAAAATGTTTTTAATGGGATTCCCACTGCCTTTTGGGGCCACGAGTCCCTCCATGATGCACTTCTTGCCTAATTCCCCAACTATATCTTTGCTGATCTCCGCCCTCAGCCTGCTCCACAGAGTTAGTTACACACCGAAGCCTTGCTTGTAGCCAGCTCCTGAACTCAGATGCTCTTAACAGGCCATGCTGGTTTATGCCTCAAGGTTGTTCTTAGGACACTTTGTGTGACCCTCTGCTCCATCCTGATAGACATCTTGTATTTCAAGCTGAAGCTTGTGTATTCCATCTCCTAATGTTCCGATCATCTCTATCGCCCTTCCGGCCTCACTGTTCCCTATTCGGCCTTCTACAACAACACTTACAAAATCTTATTACATTGTATCACATATTGAACTCCCACTACTATAGTGCAAGCTTTCTGAAGAAATAAACCTTATAGGATTTATCTTTGTGTTCCTGGGACCTAGTTTGACTCACGGTGAGCCCTTAATTGGTGTTTATGGACATCAATAAACACATCAAAACAGCTTTAAAAATTGATATTTAGATGAATGCATTTTTTGTGTGTCTCTCTCTCTCTTTTTTTTTTTAAAGTAGGCTCCACACTCAAGTGTGGAGCCCAGCCGGGACCTGAATTCATGACCCTGAGATCAAGACCTGAGCTGAGATCCAGAGTCGGGTGCTTAACTGACTGAGCCACCCAGGTGCCCCATGTTCTTCTCTTTTAACTGAATTACTTTGGTACATAAAAATAGCCAGAATATGAGGGGGAAAGGGCTAAGTATGGTGATTGCAAAGAGATTTTGGCTCCAAGTCCAGCTCTTATCAACTGCAAATGGCTGGTAAGGCACAAGCCTGAGGGGCAGAGAGGTCCAACTGAGGCACTGAAGAATGAGTATAATGATCTGTTAGCACTTTCCGTCATGTTTGTGCCTTTATTTGCTCTCCTTCACTTAATGCAAGTGTTCAACAAGCAGGTCTTTTTTTAATAAGTATTCAGTAAATATTTTTAAAGATCTCACTTTGTGCACATGAGTAGGCAGTGTCTGCATTCTAAGAGTATATCACATTGGGAACACTGCTAAAACTGGCTATTGATACTGCTGTTTGATACCACTATAGTATTCTTAAATGTATATTTAATTTTATAATAGCCTTAATCTTGGCCTGTGCAGTCTGGTTGGTACAATTTTTTTTTTTTTATGTGATTTAATGGACTTGAAAATCTAAAATAGTCATTGCATTACCTCTGAAATACTTAAGAATTAAATTATCACTACCTAATATAACTATGTGTCATGTCTTTTGGCAAATACAAAAACTAGATATATTGAGTTAAAAAGGCAAATGAAAATTATTCCAATGTTTAGATTAAGTCATTTTAAAAAAGGAACAATTTATTTTATCTACAAAGTAAATTTAAGAAAATGCAATCCCTAAGATTTCCTTTTGAAAATTACTCTCTTGTTCCACACAGTCTAATTAGGGTCTGCTTCATTATAATTTTATCTGAACTCTATATGCTGTAGAGCTGCTCTGCAAATGAGTCATAGGATCACTATTCCCAGTTTGTAGCCAGTTCTCCCGAGAAGCAAAGGAAAAAAGAAACAACTGCCTTTTAAGGAAATCAAACCTGTTTCTAGAGATAAACCTCTTTCTGTTTCTATTTGAACACAGTCTCAACAACTGAGAATGAGAATCCTATAAAATACATGACCTACTGGAGGAGCCACCCAGCCAAATACATCTGTAGGTTTGTTTAATACTTTTCCTAGTCCATAATCTATTATATAAACACATTACAAATATATGCACCTGGGCGTACATGAAATGGTAAAATAAAAGGACATTTTTGTTTCTGCAAACATTAAGACACCTGGTTGCAATTTGGAATTGTATTTTGGCTACTCTGTTAATTTGTTTTTTAAGTGAAAAAAGAGAACTTGCAGTTTCTAGGAAATTTAGAAAGGAATTTGTATTGTGAAGAGTTTGCATTGAAAGCTAAAGGGTAAAGATTGTTAAAAGAAGGCTTCATTGGGGCGCCTGGGTGGCTCAGTCAGTTGAGTGTCTGTCTTCGGCTCAGGTCATGACCCCTCAAGCCCCTGAAGCTTCCTACTCAGCGGGGAGTCTGCTTCTCCCTCTGCCTCCTGCTTGTGCTCTCTCTCTCAAATAAATGAATAAAAGTCTTAAAAAAAAAAAAAAAGGCTTCGTGCAGCAAGCACCATTTAACTAACCTCCTCTTTTAATGAACTCGATTTGATGTAAAAACTCACTTCAGTGTGGACTTCTCTGTAACTCTTCTCATTCTCTGAATTTGAAGTGAGAGAGCATAAAATTTTAGTATATGGTGGCTGGATCTTTAGTTATTTTTCCAAAATTTTGCAATTGTTTTATTCTCCTTACATTATACCAAAATATTTCTAACACCAATCTTTTTTTGTCAGTGTCTTAGAATAGACTAGAAAATGACTCCTGGCATAATGAAATTCTTCTTTTAAAAGCACAAGTAATTGTTTATCCAGTAACACAAAATCATTCCTACAGATTGAAATATTTTATTAGTGTCGCCACCTCGAAGTCATCTATAATAAGGGATATATATCTACATGTACGCACACATATCTACATAATATAAAACTGGGATTTTCTTTGACTACATTCTTTCTACTCTTAGCTGAGCAACAAAGCTACAGCTGAAAAGAATTCAAAAATTAAAACACTTGATTTCCATCTACTAAGTCACAACATCCTGATACCATTATTCAGTCAGGGAATTACAATGGCTGAATTTTCTGAATCTAAGGGGTTTTTTTGTTTGTTTGTTTTTAACCAAATTACTTTTAATATCCAAAACAATTAAAATTTTTAAAAGCAACAAAAATGCTCTGTAATTTAAAGAACAGCATTATCTAAGAGAAATTAAAAGTTTATTTAAAAAACATATCTGGCGGGGCGCCTGGGTGATTTAGTCGGTTAAGTGTCTGACTCTTGATTTTGGCTCAGGTCATGATCTTAGGGTCAGGGGATCTAGCCCCGAGTGGGGCTCCTGCGTGGAGCCTGCTTAAGATGCTCTCTATCCCTCTCCCTCTGCCCCTCCCCACTTCCCCCTAATTGTGTGCACACTCTCTCTCATAAATAAATAAAACCATAAATGGTTACCTCAGGTGGGGAGAGGCAGAGTGATTTGGTGGGGGCGCATAATGTTAGATGTAGGTTATTGTTTTAGTTTTTGTTTAGAGAGTTGGGGGGGTCACATGTGCTTATGATATTATTAAAAATAATTTAAGAAATATTCTCTGAACCAAGGAGTATAATTATTCCAATTCTGGGCTCATGTTGTCCAAAGTGTTAAAAAAAAAGTTTAATTTAAATAAATAAATAAATAAGTTAGTTAATTCACATTCCATGACTCAAATGCTTTAGAAAGCTTTCAAATAAAGATCTTACTTGTTTTTCTTTTCCTTTATAGGTCATTTATTTTGTGTGATGTATAATTCCATTGTGTGAATAACCCATAGTTTTCTCACCACTTTTTGTCAATTTTTAACATTTAACATTTATTATATAATAAACACTTCCAACTGTCAAAATGAAATATATAAAATTTCAACATATTTAGCACTAAGTTCAATGGATTTCATCCTTCCCAGCTCCTCTGATCTTGCTATAGGAGTAACTACTTTGTCTTACTTAGACTCTTTTTCTCTCTTTTTCCTTCCACTGTTATGAAAAACGCTTTCCTGACCATCTTCTCCCTCGAATGGATGGCATCTTCACTCTTCTTGTATTCTCACCACTCACATCCTACTTGCTATCTTTCCTTCACTGCCAAACTTTCAGTACAACTGTCTATGCTCATATCTCCACATGCCCTCCTCGAATTCCCGTTCACTCCCCAGCCAACTTCAGCATGGCTTCCATCCCCACCATTCTAGAGAGAGACAATCACCAACAACCTCCCAGGTGTGAAATGTATGTATGGTCTTACAGTCCTCTTCCTTGAAATACTTGTCACTGATAACCCATTCCTTGAAATAGTCTCCTTTCTTAACTTATCAGAAATACTTATGTTCTATCTCTCCAGAGACCTCTTTTAACTTCTCTCACTGTCTCCTCTTTCTCTGTCCATACTTTATATATTGGTGTTTCCGTGTTTCTGTTCTCTGTCTTCTGCTTCTTACTTCCTCTATTTCAACTGTTACCCCAGATTTCCTCTAGCACTGGCCACTCTCCTGAGCCCAAACTGATTTTCTTAGCTCTTCATTATATAGCTCCTTCTGTGTGTCCTACAGAGAACTCAAATTCAATTTATTCAAAATTAAATTGATTTTCTTATCCCCATAACTGCTCCTCCTGTTTCTCCATAACTATTCTTCCTACACATTTCAATAAATGTCATATCCATCTTCCAAATTATTGTCCACTCTTCCCCTATTCTTGCCGTCCACATCCTGTATCTTTCTAATTTGTCTGCTTCTTCTTTTCCAGCCCAGTGCTTTAGCCCAATATAGTCTAAATATCTGTCACTGGAGTATCATAATCTCTGCCTCACTGGTCTCCATCCTCCAAGCTCTGCCCTTCAATATCAAGCTTCATGCTGCCATTAGGTCATATGTCTGAGCACACACCAGATCTTACCATGCCCCTGATGAAAAATCTTTAATGAGAATTTGAGAGAGTTTATAGTGAATAAGATGATGAGTTGAAAGGAAGAAGACAGTGACTTTCAATCCCCGGTTCTTCTCAATTTCTGAGATAACAAATTCAAGAGGTTCTAAATTAGTATCTTTTAACTCTTTCCATGATGGTGGGGTGGCAAGCTCTTCATTACAGCCTTCCTCACGAAGAGTTTTCTGTTGACTGTGACACAAAGATTTCATGCAAACTATGGAAAATGAGTATAGACTTTTGAACGTTATCAAAGGAACATGCCAAAGAGCCTTTATGCAAGCACAAAGAAAGCAAAACAATAAAAAAAAGAAGGCCCAGGCATCAAAGAGGAACATTTTGAATCCTATCTGATTGCATTCTGTATTATACATAATTCACAAAGATTTATCCAATACTCATATAAGAGATCACTACAGACCCAGAACTGAGCAATATCTCAGTTCTGGTCTCTGCAGCCACTTGTTGTTCACTGAACAGGCCTTACTCTTACTGGCATTTATGTCCCTATTGAATGGGAGCCTTGTTGAATGGCTCCCAAGGCCTGGAATGTCTTTGTCCAAGTCAGAGTCCAGTTGGAATGGTGACTCCTCTGTAGTGCTCCCTGATGCTACCATACAGAATGAGGTTATTCATGGTTTTTATTTTATATTATATATTTCTCTTTAAAGCCTTGTCACCATGTATAATAATTATAAATCTGCCTCTTCCATGGAAGTTGAAGTTTCTTAAGAGCACGGACAATGTCTTATTCACCTCAGAATCAAGCATAGTTGTGGTATAATCAGAAATATAGTTAGTCTTTGTCCTTGCTACCTGGCATGAAGCTCCTAAACACTTGGAATTTCCTGAGTGATAGGAATGCTTTTAGTTACTCATAAGGATCCTTTGTAAGCACACCTGAGTTTATTTAATGAAGCGACTTAGGGTGGGATCCCTGGATAGGCTCAGGATGGGGTGGTCACCAGAAAGACCAAGTAATTTGAGGATGGTAGCTTTCAGCCCCACCCACCAAGCTCTGGGAAGAAGGGGCTCTGGAGATTAAGCTCTATAAAAACTCATGTATAACAAGATTTGATGAGCTTCCAGGTTGGTAAATGCATCCACTTGCCAGAAGAGTGGTGTCCCCCAGTTCCATGGGGATAGAAGCTGCTGCACTCAGGATCCTTCTTGACTTTGCCTTATGTACCCCTTCATCTGGCTGTTCATCTCTATCCTTTATAATATCTTTTATAATAAACTGGTAAGTGTAAGTAAATGTTTCTCTGAGTTCTGTGAGCCCCCCTACAAATTAACCTAACCCAAGGAGGGGGTCTTGGGAGCCTCCAATTTATAGCCAGTTGGTTAGAAGCACCCAAAACAATCTGGACTTGTGATTGGAGCCTGAAGACGTGGCAGTCTTTAGGACTAAGCCCTCAGCCTCTGGGATCTGATGCTGTCTCCGGGTAGATAGGATCAGAATTGAGTCAAATCTGTAGGACACCCAGTGTCTGCTGAGATATGGAGAAATGCTTCTTGGTACTGGAAAAACACATTGGAATAGTACTTTTCATACAGCAAGTGGTGAAAATGCTTGTTGAATTAAAATGAATAGCCAAAGCAGAAGCTAAAAATTAGATGGAATCCATAAACCTGGGAAGTATGGTTGATTTTACCCTGAAATAGCAACCCTAATAATAATTATGGATGCAACTTGGAAAATTACATGAAAAAAAAATCTTACTACGAAGTTGAAGCTATAAACATAAATAATAACCATGCGCTTAGCTCAACATTTTCTTCATTAATGATGCCTGAGACTATTTTATAACTGCGGAATCTCAGTGTTAATTAATAGTGAGCTTAGTGAAGCAAATAAAAGCATGATACAGCTAAAGCTTCGAGGTAGCTTTGAGATTCCATTACAAGGATAAATTACAGGGAAGGAATGATTGACGTTTCTGGAAGTCTTTATTTGAACAGTTGTCATAGGAAGGAGTAGACTTATTCTATATTGCACTAAAGGCAGAGTTTGAATCAATGAGCAAGAGTTATAAGGAAGAAGATTTCATCTAAATATAAAGAAAGTTTTTCTTTGGGTAATGGTGACCAACAATAATTTAGATTTCATTGGGTCCCATTATCAGAACTATTTTTTAAAAGGCTGGTTGTTTATCAGTGGTGGTGTAAAAAGAAGTCCTCCATCGAGAGGCAAGCTATATCAAATGAGAGGTCTCTTTCAACTCTAAGGTTTCATGATCCCATTAATACTTTCCATATTTTTCTGTTGTTGCCATTCTGCAATCGATCTTATTTTGCATGTAGACTTATTCCTGTCAATTGGCGTAACCTGTTAATTCATGTCTGTGCCTCAAGGGAAATTTCTCTTTATAAAATAAGTCTGTGTTCTCATTGTATATACATCTATTATAAAGGGAGAAAAAAAGATCTCTGGATAAAAATGAGACTTGTAAACAAAATGATTTTTAGTACATGTCTCACCTCAACTCCCAGAAATAATGAGCTAAAGACCTTCTAAATGTTGTATTTCTTATCTCTTCCCATGATGGTGAAATGGCAACACCTTCATTATGACCTCTTACACAAAAAAGTTTTCCTTTGGCTTTGACACAGAAATTTCATGCAAACTATAAAGAGTGTAGAGCTTTTAATGTTATCAGTGGAGCATGCCAAGAAACTTTTTTGCATGCACGAAGAAAATAAAACAATAAAAGAAAGAACAAAGGATTAGGCATCCAAGAACATATTGATATTTCCCCTCCAGCTGCTTGAAAGGTGACTACATTCAATAGAAAAACAAATGGTGAAGGGGGAAAAACAAAGATTGAATTAATCTCAGACATACATCTGGAGTCTATAAGAGAGAAGCAGAGAAGTCTATGTGACTGATCCATATTAATGGATACCCAAGAAAGTTCATGCAGGTATATAACACATGCAATTGCCAATTATCCGTGATATTGGAACTAAGGATAGCGTAAGATGATTTGAATCTCAATAATTCAAAGATAAATTTGCTTCAAAATTTCACCCACATATCCATTAGCTTTTCTTTTTTTTAACATTTTTTTATTTATTCATTTGAGACAGAGAGATACAGAGCATGAGCAGGGGGAGGTACAGAGGGAGAGGAAGAAGCAGGCTCTTCGCTGAGCAAGGAGCCCGATGTGAGACTCGATCCCAGGACCCTGGGATCATGACCTGAGCCAAAGGCAGAGGCTTAACCATCTGAGCCACCCAGGAACCCCTCCATTAGCTTTTCTTAAATCAAAATATTTTCTTATCTTTATCCATATGACAGTAAAAGTGGTACCCAGCAATAAAGGAACTAAGGATCAGACGATGAATAGAAAAATCCAGAATAGATCTCTTGGATATTTACTGAGGGTTTTTTATGTGTAAGAAACCATGAGAAAAAAGAAATGTAAATTATACTCCTTGCCTTTAAGGGACTTAGCACTGGGGATGGGAAACGACACACTTGTGAAAAATCAAATAAATTAACAGTACATGATCAAGCACCAAATGCACAGGCATTGACAATATACAGCATTGACGGTTTTAGCAAATAAAGTGCTCATATTTTGTTTGGAAAGATTCAGTAAAAAAAACTGGGCTGAACTAAACTTTAAAAGATTATTAGGAGAGCGGTGCCTGGGTGGCTCAGTTGTTAAGCATCTGCCTTCGGCTCAGGTCATGACCCCAGGGTCCTGGGTTCGAGCCCCTCATCGGGCTCCCTGCTCGGCGGGAAGCCTGCTTCTCCCTCTCCCTCTCCCCCTGCTTGTGTTCCCCTCTCGCTGTATCTCTCTCTGTCAGATAAATAAATAAAATCTTTAAAAATAAATAAAGAAATAAAGAAATAAATAAAAGATTATTAGGGGAGAACATGGCTGCATAAAGTAAGAGAGAAAGATTTGTTCTGATGCTGTGTTCCTTTAATTTATCTTAAAATAAACTATTGGACTGGAGTCTCCCCACCCCCGCAAGCATCCACCCACACACTAAGCTTTAAACAATGTAGCTGTTTTATGAAATGTTTACAGGTGGGGGGTCAAAGTCCCCTAAAAGCCACTTAGTCCCTGAAAGCACTCTTCCCTTTTTTTGGAGATCAGTGCACCAGTGTTCCTCTCTATCTTATCAATTAGTTGAAACTGGCAATTCTTAAAAACACCATATTTATTTCCCATAAACACATGAACATACACCAAGTTAAACAAGTCATTTCTAAGCATTCGTGCTCATGAAGACTGATCTCGAATGCTGTGAAACTGGAAATCCCCAGTGCAGTGCTCCTCTTTTAGATACGAGAATAGGCATGTTCTGCAAGGTCAAAAGCAAATGAAGGGACAGAGGGCAAAACAGTCCCAGCACAGAAAAGGCGAAGCTGAGTGATCTAGTCTGCATTCTCCACTGACATCCTTTTTTCAGAGCGCCATCCTATCCCCAGGAGGAACCGGTTCAAAGGAAGCATTTGAGGTTACCATGTCAGGGTCTGTCTCTGCACCTGGAGCAACTTTTAGCAACATGTATTGCTGCAAAGACAGAATGGAAGATTAAAAGCAACACAGAAGGGACTGGTGAACCTTCAATACTTGAGCTAGATTAATGATTTGGGGGTCATTGCAGAACACAGACTCTGAAAATGGAAAACAAAAAAAACTGGGGGGGGGGCGGGTGGATATCATGTTCAGTTCCTCTGTTTTCAACACATGGGAGAGACCGAGAACACACTGGGAGTGATCTGTACATGGCATTGTGCAATTGCTGTGTCATCTCATTTGTACTTATTTTAGTTTACAGATAGCTTTTGGTATGTGGATCCTAACTTCTGGGAAGGGTCAGAGATGTGAGCCCAGGCCGTCGGTACTCTGGGAACCACACAGATGTAAGTGGAATCCCAATGCCCCCAGGGACACTAATAATTGGAAGTTTGCTAGCCCCTCCTCCATGCTCAGGTAGAGTTCACTCACATCCTTCTGCTCCCACCTCCCCACAGATGGGTATGGCCCTCCATCCATCCATGGCTACCTCTATCGACCACTCTTTCCAGAAGCCTCCATGACAAAGCTGCCTTTCTGCTAGAAGAACTGTGGTTCCTGTGTACGAAGCTGCAAAGCTGCAAAGCCCTCAAGGAGATAAACTGCCATGTCTTCAGCCCTGGCCATCCCCTCCTTCTGCCCCAGCCTCACCACACATGAGAAGAAATGGCCAGAACACCCCGCCCCACAGCACTGTGTCACACAGTGTCATCTGGACTCTGGCACAGCCAAGGCCCGGATTTTCCCAGAAAAAAAGTTCCTATTGCTTCCACCTAATCTCTCTCTACTAGAATGTAAGGTTGTCCCAGGGGAAGGCTGGGGAACAAGCCTCTCGGTTTCCCACAGGCTCTCCTCCCCTCCCACACACGCAAACAGGTCAACCCCTATAGGTCAAGCCCCCCACCAGCACATTTTTAGCTTGGGCTGCCTCTGGACCACTCTGTTACTGCCACAAAATTAAGCTAAAGGGGAAAAAAAAAATTAAACTAAACATGTAAATGGAATAGATGGTTCAGACATATGTAAGTTCCCGTTCTTTCGATGTTTCCCATGAAAGGAGATTTATCTTTCATACTGTGTTTCCTCAGAGTGAATTTACCATCACTGGTACTTTTTGTTAAGTTCTGGAGGATGTTTGAGAGTACACATGAGCCATGCACTCTTCTCTCAGCGCGAAGTCATTCCTGGGGACCTGTGCTCTGGGCCAGGCTGCTGGGCCTGGCCAGGGGCCCCCGGTTGCTCCAGAGAATTGAACAGGGGACCAGAGATGGTCATTCCTCCATGCTTTATATTACGCAAGCCCGATCTTCTATGAAATAAGTTATCTTTTCTAAGAACCACACAAATTAGGAACCCTTAAACTCTATTAAGACAAAACTATATGAACTGTATTAAAAACTAAACAGAGGTTTTGCAATACCTTTGAAAATTAAAACAAACAAACAAAAAAGCATTCTAAGACCTAAATTTCAATGATGATGTTTCCTAGAAAGAAATCTTTCTCTCAAAACTGACCCTAGGGGCGCCTGGGTGGCTCAGTCGTTAAGCGTCTGCCTTCGGCTCAGGTCATGATCTCGGGGTCCTGGGATCGAGCCCCACATCGGGCTCCCTGCTCGGCGGGAGGCCTGCTTCTCCCTCTCCCACTCCCCCTGCTTGTGTTCCCTCTCTCGCTGTGTCTCTCTCTATCAAATAAATAAATAAAATCTTAAAAAAAAACAAAAACCTGACCCTATAACTTTAGGAAAACAATACTGCAATGACATTTATTACAGTACTTCTATATACGGCTTTATCATGTATACAACTTATTTTCATAGCTCTCTCCAAAGAGAAATATCATCCTTTTGGAACTTGCCTTATGTTTACTTCTCCTAACCCAAGATGAATAATCACTTGTTTCTCCTAATCCCAGAGCAGCAGCTCTTTCTGCCCAGGGTCCTGTCCCCACCATTTTGCACCGGAAAAAAAAGAGAGAGAGAGAGAGATCAGAGTTTAATTGTTTCTTTAGGACAGGTTGGGATGTTTTTTGTTGTTGTTTTGGGGTTTTTTATGTTGTTGTTGTTGTTGTTTAGAGAGGGAGAGAGGGGAGAGGCAGGGCAGAGGGAGAAAGAGAATCTTAAACAGGCTCCACGCCCAGTGCCAAGCCCAACGTGGGGCTCAATCCCAGGACCCTGAGATCATGACCTGAGCCGAGATCAGGAGTCAGACGCTTAACCGACTGAGCCACCCAGGCACCCCTAGAATAGTTTTTTTAAAAATCTGATTTATCTGATTTTCCTCTCTTGATAATTCCATGGAAAGCTGCAAACCCTGATTCCCTGGGCATTAACTGTTTTTTTGTTGTTGTTTTTTTTTGTTTTTAATATATAACTACTTTATTTCTATACATTCTTTCAAAATATATACTAGTTTGCTTTGTTTTGTTTTGTGTATTTAGGTTAATCATGAGAAATATTATTTCTTTTTCATTCCCATACTTCATGGATGAATTTATTTTTGTCCTTCTGAAAGCATTTAGGATATTCTCCTTATTTTTCATGAGACTGTCAAGGCATGGGATCTTGGTAGGCCCACAAGTAGACCATTTCAATCTGAAACTCAAGCCCTTCAGCTCTAAGAAAGTGTCTTCCAGTATTTATTTGATAATTTCTTTCCATCCATTTTCTCTGTTCTCTTCTTTTGGGGTTTCTATTAGATACTGCATCTTCTGAATGGTTTCTATATGTTTTTGTCTTTTTATCTATATTCTGGAAGATTATCTCAACTTTGCTTTCCACATTTTCTATTCCTTCATGTTATTTGTATTTAATTTACCAATTTAAATCATTCTTTTTGTTTTATGGTTATAAATCTTGTTGAATTTTGTTGACTATATTAGGCATCTTGTCTTTTTATTTTATTTTTTTTTAAGTTTCTATTCCTGGGGCCTCTGGGTGGCTCGGTCGGTTAAGCGTCTGCCTTCGGCTCAGGTCACGATCCTGGGGTCCTGGGATCAAGCCCCACCCACATCAGGCTCCTTGTTCAGCAGGGAGCCTGCTTCTCCCTCTCCCGCTCCCCCTGCTTGTGCTCTCTCTCTGTCAGATGAATAAATAAAATCTTTAAAAAAAAGTTTCAATTCCCTAAATTGTCTGTTTCCTCTAGGGTCCTGTTTTCTATTTGTATATTTTGGTCTTTCCCTTCCATCTTGCTGACGCTCTTCATACTCTTGGTGATCCTTGGGTGGCCTCCCATTTGTACAGTTTTTGACTAAGAGATCTGTGTGGTGAGGGTTCGAAGAGTCCAGTGTCAGGCTTCAGACCACAACCCATTTCTTCCTGTGCCAGAATGAGAAGGGCTTCATTCTGGGGTACTATTATCCACACAAAATGCCTTCATGTTCCCCACACATTTTTTCAATGTCTTTAGAGAAACTCCACCTTGGGCTTTGCCTGGAAGAATACTGTGTTACAGAGTGCCCTTCAGTGGGAATGGTGTTGGGGGGCGGGGTTGGCTACTGGGTATAGTGGTACAGACTGCCAGTGAATTCTCTTGCTTCCAACTTCTTCTCCCTCCTCCTCCCCCTCCTCCTCCTTCTTCTTCTGTCTTTTAAATAGCCTTATCGAGGTATCTTTGATATAGGCATTAATACCTTTGTACATTACTTTTAAGACACTAATCTTTTTGCAAAATTTTTATCCTGAAACAAGTGGGAATTTTTTTTTCTCTCAAAAACTTTTCTCTAAGACATTTTTTAAGGTACAAATCAGTACCAATATTTTTAAATGTTTAGAGATGAAAGTACGTTACATATATTTACTTATTTGATCAGCTAAAAACAATTATACTTGCCAGTGTAATAATGAGTAACATATGCATGACAAGAAAATTTCTCTTTATATATAATAGTTGCCCTCACAGATAGTCTTCATTTTCACCAAAAAAAAAAAAATATATATATATATATACATATAGCATGCCCTCAGACTTATAATTCTACTTTTAGAGATTTATTCTCCAGGAATGATCAGACGGGTGCACAAATATATTTTATATATACAAAAGTATTCATCTCGGCACTATTTTTAATGTTGAAACATTAGAAAGAACTTACATGTTCAAGAGGGGATGGGTTATATAAATTGTGGTGAGTCCATACAATGCAATAGTATGCAGCCATTAAAAATTACAATGTATATCAGTATTCACTGACACAGGATGGTGTTCATGCTGTGTTACTTAATAAGGAAGTACATGTAGTACCATTTATTTGACATAGAACTGAATGTAAGTGTCATTGTAAGTTAGCACGTGTGCTGGGAGAGGGGTCTAAAATATGGTTCATTGAAATGTTAATAATGTGTCATTCCTGGGCTGTATGATTTTTATTTTATTTTTATCCTTTCCTGTAATGTTTGAATCTTTTTTTTGTAAGAACAATGTGTCATCTTTTATAATCCAAAAATAAAAGCTATTTTCAATTCTAGCTATTTTCTTTTTAAAAAAAAAAAAACATAAACTGTGAGCAATCCATTTGTGGGATAGAGACATGATTTGATTAAAAATCCTGCACTTTAAGATGAGGAACTAAACTAATCAAATCCAAGTATGCTAAAAACTCTCTCTTTTTTTGGGACACATTTTTCCCAAATGAGAGAGGTTTAAGGAATAGATGAGGAATATCAAATACATTCCCTCTTCTCCATCTAATTAGATTACCTCATAGAAGTGAACAGCTAGGTCAGAATGAGTGGTTTTACTTGATGAGATGGTTCATACCCACTGTCTCTTTGGGGTTTCTAGTAAAGTAAGGAGAACAAAACTTAAAATTATAAATTATGTTAGATCCAGAGTCTGAGTAAAGAAGTTAGATTTCTAAAAACATCAATTGTGTTTAAATCCACAAATTCTTAATGATATTTTAAAAATATATTGGTTACATTAGCATATGCTAGGGAACTCTCTCATTATTTAGAAAAATATAAAGAAAAAGAATCAAGTATTTACGGAAAAAAAAAGCACAAGAAAATGCAGTGGTAATTCACTGCAAAACAATTTTAAGCATAAAAAAGGAAAATCTTGTGAAAGAATACATTAAATTGATACCATTTTGAGAATTTTTGTTTCTTTTTAAACAAATATGTCTTGTAAATTATAATTTGGAGAAATGCAAATCAAATTCCCATAAAATGCCATATAAAGAATTGCCCTTCCAGAAAGCCTGGGTCTGGGTGGCTCAGTCAGTTAAGTGTCAGACGCTTGACTGCAGCTCAGGTCATGATCTCGAGGTCCTGGGATCAAGCTCCACATTGGGCTCCTAGCTCAGTGGGGAGCCTGCTGGAGATTCTCTCACTCCCTCTCCCTCAGCCCGTCCCCCCTCAAATAAATAAATAAATCTTAAAAAAATAATAATAACTGCCTTTTCCAAGAAATACTACTTTACTTTTCAAGTTAACAGAGAAAATATGACCATTCATGGACATTTTCTTTCACCTATTATCTTCTTGATTTAAAACAGACTCTAGCTGCAAGGAACCTTAAAATCATCTATTCTAAATCTTTCATTTTATAAATAGAGAAATTGAGAGCCAGTTTTAGTGACATCAGAGTTAAAGGTCACAAAGTAAAGTCAAGTTAGAACCATGCCCAGAATTCAGGCTTCCTGACTCCTAGTTCAGTTCAGTCTTTTCACTGCACCCTTTGGATTGGTGTCTTGTTACTACAAAATCTCAAATAAAAATATGAACACACACATATAAAACATATATAGTATTATTCTAATTACTCTTTAAATAAATTTCTCAACAGATAAAGCTTCAGCGACATCAAGCTTTTTGGTGGTTGCCATTCTCATACTAAAGAATAACAGACGTACATCCAGTCATTCATTTATTTTTTCAACAACCTTTTTCAATATATATAAGCCTGCCTTAAGTATCTAGTTACACGTATATGTAACACACATGCATATGATCCCCCTTGAAGAGCACTATTTTAGAAGATGCCAATAGCTGTAGTCTTGCTTTCAAAGACCAAGGTGCCAACAGAAGTGTGGGAAAATGCAAGTCTTCTAACTCGAAACACTAATGAGAAATGTCTATACTAAAACCGTAATATTTGCTTGTTTAAGTGCAAAATAGGAAGGTATATCGCGCACTGACAACACTCTTTGCCACCTTGGCTCTGGGACACTGAGGCCTGAGTAAGAGTTCCAGTTTAGCAGTATTGTGAATACCTAAAGCAAGGATCTCCTTGTTTCACGCTGTGCCACAGACCCCAGTCTCTGCCATCCCTGTGCCCTTCATCTGTCCCCAGCCCTGTCCCTGCCCTCCGTTCTTTTCTTCAATCCCAAAGCATAATTGTCTTCAGGCTCCCACTTGCCTTTGATGCAGACTGTGAACTTCAACTTATGTTTTCATCCTTAAAGGTTCTGATGAAGTTTATACACTTCCCCAAACAATAAGTATTTATTTTTGACTGAGTGCAGTTTTATCACTTGGTAAATTACAAATAGGAGTCAGTATTAACCAATCAGTTAAAAAGTAATAGCCTTTATTGTATACCTACTGTGTGCCTGGGAGAAATAAATAGAAGAACATTCTATTTCAGAAAAGATCATGGGCAAAGTTACAGAGGACTGGGGGAAGAATAAACATGTCATGTTGGGAGAAAATGAGAACAGCCTCACAGGAAGAAGCGAGCGGCTCAGACCAGAAACTGTGAAAGGAGGTGAAGGGCCTTAAAAAAAACTTAAAAAGGAGTTTCTATGAGTGAAGTGCTGAACTTTTGAAAACACACTCCTGGAAAATGCTTATAAAGACCAAATAACTCTCCATTATAGTTCATCTCATGCCTGAATCAAAAAACCCAGTATGTTGTTACTTTTCCATGAAAATCAGTTAAGAAAGACTTATGCAGAATTTCCTGTTTATTCTCTCTCTCTCTGTGTCACACACACACACACACACACAAACACACTGTCTCTCCTTCCTTCTGCAGATAAAGCAACATCAGATTTCATGTCTTAATTTGCTTAGAAAGCTCTCTGGGAAATGAGAGTCATAAAAAGAACAAGATAAAGGAAGGATGAGAATGAAGAGCATGGGGGCAGTGAAGATAGAGAAGAAGGAATTTTCCTTCTCAAATAAGAAAGAGAAGCAGAGGGTCAGACTAGTGAAGGTAATAAAGAACAGAATGGAATAAATATCATAATGGGATCTTTAATTGAATTTGTGTCTCCTCTCAGCCCTGAAGGAACCCTGGTAACTCACTCAGCATGAAGCTCCAGGGTCATCTGGGCAGAGAGAAAACATACAGTGATGTGCTTCCTTTCGTGATCACAGCTCTGCCTCAGGATGAAATCCTTCTGATCAACATTTCCCCATCTGGCAGGCAAGCAGCCAGAAGACTGGAGACCCAAAAATGGATCACTGCATTTGGACTCCCTGCAGCAGCCTATAAACGTAATATAATATTTACACGACTCAATGCTAAGCACCATCCAGTGGAAAATTGTTATGTTTTTCACAAAAGAAATAAAATAAAGTGAGTCCTATGGTCGTATCTGACTCCCAAGGCCTGAGCCTTTCACAAATTTTGTTTTTCATTTTAGCTTCATCTTGACTGATGAAAATAACTCACCACTGTTTGGAAAGTTAAAAACACCAAGAGCTTAATGTATTATCATTTACTTAGAAAAAGCAGCCTTATATAGTAAAAACTTCTTCTAATGTAGAAGACAAGAGTGCAGGGGTGTTGGTGGGGGAGGGAATGAAAAGCTCATTAGCCTTCGCCAAAGGCCCTGGCACAGAGTTTTCCTAACTATTCAGAGATCAGTGTCCTATATTTACTTACCAAGGACAATTTATTTTCTTTTATATTTTCAAAGCACTTGAAATGATTCCTTTTCTTTGTGATGATTTCCATATGCTGTTTCCAAGGAATAAGGCAACATTCTGAAACCATTAAATGCCATCTCACAGGGAGGGATCCCAAGGACTGCAGGGGCCCTTCCAATGACATTGAGATCCAGATCTCAAAAGGCATAGTGTGGAAGACAGCAGATACTCCTTCAATTTCACAAAAGTTGGTTAAATAAAAGTAAAATAACCAGGAAGGTGATACTAGTAATTTTTTTAAACCATTGAATGTCTCCTGTGTGTTAAGTGACTTAGATTTATAATTTCTAATCCTGAAAATAATCCTTAGAGGTAAGTCCTAACACTATCCTCATTTTACAAATGAGGAAACTGAGGCACAGAGACTAATATGACTGAAAGAGTCAGAGTCCACTGACTCTAAACAGAGCTCAGGATAATTATATGCAATTAATTCTTTATAGCTTCAGGTATTTTCCTTTAAAAAAATCTGGGGGCTCCTGGGTGGCTCAGTCACTTGGGGGGCCAACTCTTGGTTTCAGCTCAGGTCATCATCTCATGGGTTGTGGGTTCGAGCCCTGCCTCAAGCTCCACGCTCAGCATGGAGTCTGCTTGAAGATTCTCTCCCTCTGTCCCTTCCCCCACTCATATGTGTGTGTGCTCTCTCTCTCCCTCTCTATCTAAAATACATAAATAAAATCTTTTTAAAAAAATCTGTACTATTTTTAAGCAAGACAATCATTTAACTTTATTGGCCTTGTATAATGTATAAGGTTAGGATCCACTGCCTTAAACTAATTAAACTGCATAACAAAGAAATCTTGGTTAGTCATTGATACTGTAAACGTTTTGTGAAATGTTGCATTTTATCAAAATAAACAGGATCTATGTATCAAAGTCTCCTTCACACTCCTTAAATTCTTCTTCTCTCACTGGGAGAATCAATTTCAGAGGAAGAGAAAGACTAGTTTAATATAATTTCTAACCAAACTTCTCCATAAGAGGCAGTGGCAATTACTCACTTAAATAAAGTGTTCCAGACACTGGTCAGTAGGCTGCTGCATTATGAAAAGCTGAAATGGATGAGGAGGAAATACGAAGAGGACAGTTCAAAGTTGTTCTAGTGGGATCTGTATGTTAACCATTTAAGGATGGGAAAATAACCACATGATCAGGTTTCCCAGGAGAGAGAGTTTTTCATTCTTATCACTATGAAGGCAGGACTTCTATAGCAATTTCTCATCGGAATGTGTCAGCTACACTGGCATCTTTAGGGTTCCTTGAACTTGCCAAGGATGCTTCTGTCCCAGGGCCCTTTTATACTTGTAGTCACTGCGCCTGAAAGGCTTCCCCCACATATTGGCCAAGCCAGCTGGAATGCCTGAGGACATTTATTTTCATCTAAGAAATGAGAAGGAAATAAATTCCAACTAATGTTTAATCAACATTAACGTAAAGGCTAACATCAGTCCCCTGGGCCAGTCTGGTCCAAGCAGTTATGAATTTCATACAGTATTTGAGGTGACCCCACTGAACTGAGGACCTCCCAACATGGCAGAAGGGAAAGACACTTCCTCACATGTTCATTCTCTCTCAGCATATTGTAATATATCATGTTTTACGGTGCTTGATTAAGTTAATTTCCATGTTATTATCCAGTTTTAACTCCCACAAAATGATACAAGTTTTAAAATATTCCTGAAAGGAAGCTATTAAATAAAGATAAGAATTATGTATCTAGCACAAAAGAACAATAATATGGTAGAGTTAACCCTTTTCTATAATCCTACAGAAACTCATCTCAGCCATATTGTGAGATTAAAAACCATTACTGCCTAATCATATGACAGGTAGTTAAAACATCCCAAATTACCAAGAAGACTATTTGGAATATGGATTTATATTCACTGTTGTTAGAGAGGAGCTTTACTTTATTGTGATGGATGATATTAGCCAGTGTTAGAGTGAAGTAATCAGTTAAGAAGATATTTAATAACGAAGTACGCAGAACACAAAGAAATTCTAGGCTTATTTTTCCAACAATGGTTAAAGTCAGGCAATACTCAATTTAAAACTTTACACAATTTAAACCAAATGATAATGTTTAGAAAGTTCTTCATGGATGCAATAAAAAATGGCTAAAAGAGTACAATTGGCAACAAACTAAGATGTATTTTTTGTTAGCAAATATTGAAGATGCAACCCCCCCCCAAGAAATTGGTAGATATAGTATTAGAACAAACTACTGTTGGAGGAGGTCTATTGTAAAGTTAAATAAAAGAACATGTTTCTGGTATGTCCCAACATACGGTATTTTGATATTTTCATAGATGAAGAACTATTCCTCTGGAGAACCAATAAGGAAGATCATGGAAATAAGTTGTCAAAAGTAAATGAATTATTTAATTTTTAAAAAGTCAGTGTTTTGGGGCACCTGGGTGGCTCAGTCAATTAAGGGTCTGCCTTCAGCTCAGGTCATGAGCTCAGGATCCTGGGATCGAGTCCCCGTGCCAGACTCCCTGTTCAGAGGGGAGTCTGCTTCCCCCTCTCCTGCTGCCCCTCCCTCTGCTTGTGCACTCTCTCTCTCTCTCTCTCGATCTATCTCAAATAAATAAATAAAATCTTTTTTAAAAAAGTCAATGTTTTATGGGAAAAAATGTACATAAATCCACTGAGGAAGTAGCTACTTGAACAGGTATTAATAAAGAAAAGATTCTAAGGTAAGGTTATGGACGTGCCTCCCATAAAATTCATTCAGTGCATAATTTGAAGGCAAATTCATGTTTGGATAAACTGAAGACAGAGTGCAAAAGTGCTGCAGATGTCATCAATATGATTAACTTTATAAAAGCTCACACTTAAAATAGACTAGAATCTTTAACACATGTTGCAGTGATATAGGGAGTGACCAGGAAAGTTGTTTTTTTTTTTTTTTAAAGATTTTATTTATTTATTTGAGACAGAGAGAGCACATGAGAGGGGGGAGGGTCAGAGGGAGAAGCAGACTCCCCGCCGAGCAGGGAGCCCGATGCGGGACTCGATCCCGGGACTCCAGGATCATGACCTGAGCCGAAGGCAGTCGCTTAACCAACTGAGCCACCCAGGCGCCCGACCAGGAAAGTTTTTGTATCATAGAAATCTGTATCATTGAGGTTCAGTAGTATCTCTTGCCAATCTTTATAAGAGTTGTAGAACCTAAGGATGTTTCACAGTTTTATTTAACAGATAAATTAATATTCCAAGTTTGTTGACCTTTTCTGGAATAAGTGACTCTTAGTCATCAGTACCTGGCCTATATTTTAGAATAATAAATACAATATGTCCCCTAACAATTAACTGCTTTGAAAGCAACTTTTCAAAAAAAGAAATAGATGAAACAGAGATTTTGAAGAGTTGCTGAAAATGTTTTTATGATTATGCGATTTTTCTAGTTGAAAATTATTTAAGTGTGTTATTCTTTAAAATGTCTTATCTGCACACTTAACTAGAAAAAAAGAATTTCTGGGATGCCTGGGTGGCTCAGTCAGTTAAGCATCTGCCTTTGGCTCGGGTCATCATCTCGGGGTCCTGGGATAGAGTCCTGCATCAGGTTCCTTTCTCAGCAAGGAGCCTGCTTCTCCCTTTGCCTGCCGCCCCCCATCCCCCCACCCCCCCCACTTATGCTCTCTCTCTGACACATAAATAAATAAAAGCTTAAAAAAAAAGAAAAAAGAATTTCTAACAGGTTTTCAATCTTTCAAGTAAAAAGCAGCAGTGAGATTTTAACCCTAAAATATTAAAATGTAGCCTATTCTCATTAGTTTGTGAGAACAAAGTGTGGTTATCAGGGAGGATGGAAATCTACCCATCAGATTACAACAAAAACATCTGCATTATCAATTGAGAATGAAAAAGAATTTCCAGTTAGTGTTTCATTTCTTCAATATGGAGCTACCTATGTTAAGAGGTTATCTTTTTCAGCCATGATAGTCTTTAGATTCAAGTATTGCAATAAATTAAAATTTCACTAGACCTCTTAATTATACCACATGGGGTCACACTCAGATTTTCAAAATCATAGTCTGTCAGTCACACTGGTCTCACTAAAGAAAAAAAAAAACTTCTGGTCAGTAAGAGTGAGAAGACTTTTTGTGCTGTCAAAATAAAATAAAAATTAGTTTTAAAAATATTGTTTTTATCTTTATTTTATTCTTTAAATTTTTCTTTTTGATATGTTGTATACTGTATATAAAATATTAGCACAGTATTATATATATATGTATATATATCTCATTTATACATCCCATATATATACATACATCATTTATGCATATATGAGGTATAAATGGGCTACCCTCATAATTGTTTTACTTAAGGAGATACAATCAAAACATTTTAAATACACCACTGGTCTACTGGAAGAAACAAACATGTGAACAAAAATTACAGCCACAGGCAGCAGAGTGTATGAAGGCATGAGGTGAAACATGTGTGTGTTAAAGGGAACACCATTGAGCAAATGCTTACTTACCTCTTACCAGAAAGTTTAGTCAAATCTCCCAGAGAACTGACTCTGAACCGAGTTGTCCAGAGTGAGTCAAATTTCTCCAAGTGTATTAGGGTAGGTGCCAGAGAAAGGGGTGCACACAGCAGGGATGAATCTTGGTGGCAAGAAAAACAGAGTGTTCTGAGAGAACTGTCGTACTTTCAAACGGCGAAGTGCACATTTAGGGGAGTCCCAGGTGATGGGGCTGGACAGTATGGCAGGGACCAGATGGTGGAGGGTTACAGGTGCCTCCAGAACGTGCAGTCATGAGCCGGTGAACAAGGCATGGTGCAGGGAGCCCCTCAGACCATGGGATTCGGCATCAAACTGGCCTCGGTCCTAGACCTGCCATCTGCCAGCTGTGTGATCTTAAATTATTTAGTTAACTTCTCTAACTCTCAGCTTCCTCATCTGCGAGGAAAAAAAGAAGGAGGTAAAGCTATTGTGTATGATATAATTCATAAAGTGCTTAATTGTCTGTACGTAATAAGATTTTGTTACGGTTCTTTTGATGACTATGATGGGGAGACTTTGAAGTATTTTAAGCAGTGATGTAACAGGTGATTTAGAAAAATCACCCTGGCAGCACGCTGTAGCACAAATCTGAGGAATGTGAAACCGAAAGCAGGGAGACAGTTAAAAGGATTATAGTTATCTAAAAGACAAAGAGTAAGGGCCAGGGCTGAAGTCCTAAGTGAAGGCATCCAGGGCAGGAAACAGAATAAGGACCATAGAGGAGGTAGAAAGTCAGTACCCCGTTACCACCTAAATTCATTGCCTTTATACCCCTTTGTGAAAATGACTAAAGTAAACTACACTAGACCCACAAGAGTTGTGTGTGTAGAATACAAACCCTGGAGCCAAACTCCATAGGTGTGAACCCTAAGTCTAACCCTAATTACCTATATGACCTGGGGAAGTCACTTAACCTCTTTGTGCTTCTGTACTAGGGATCTCAAACAATGACAACCTCACAGAATTTTCTCATCATATTTAAAAAGTGGTTTAAAGAAGTGCCTGACATCCAGGAAACATTATGTATGAGTTTCTTAAATAAAGTTATCTACAGAAAATACTGTTAAAGGCAGTAAGATGTTTGGGGAAAATAACATTCATTGGCTGTTATTATAAATTTCTTAGGAAAAAAATAATCTGTATCCTAAAATGGTGAAATTCAAGCCAGGTAAATTTTGATAAAGGGAATGAAGAAAGAGCAGTAAAGGAAGGCATATTGCCCAGGCTGAATTAGACAGATCATAAACCTGTCGTTCTTTTCAGGAAAATTCATCCACCCCATCGTTTTATCAATCCGATACCCACACTGCTTCCAAATAAAAGTGGAAAAGCTAGCCATGGATGAGCAGGATTATAAAAATCCAAGACCAACGTTAGGAAAACTATTTGTTACATAATCAAGTAATAGGAGTTTTCCCACAATGTTTCAAATGGCAAATCCACCGTATTTTTCAGTATATTTATCTGAAACACACCAGATTTAAAGGCCAGTTAAAGAAAACTACATCCAGATCATCACAACACCTAACTATACCTACTATTGTCAATGATCTGCCACATACCAATGGATTTCACAAAGACATTGAAGACAGTTTGTTGAGAACCTGGCCAACTCTACTTTTTTATAATAAAAAAAGAATGGTAAATAATTTTAAAAAATAAAATGCCTAAGGTAATTCAATACTATAAATATGTTCTCATTGAGGTGGTCAAACAATGAAAAATATCTACCAAGCCGCAAATAATATTTTGCTTCTCATATAAGGCTTTTAACTTCATAAAATTGTTTTCTCTTAAGGATTGAGTTTTTTGTTAAGATTTATTTATTTGAGTGAGAGTGTGTATGTGCACACACATGTGCGAATGGGGGGAGGGGCAGAGGGAGAGAATCTTCAAGCAGATTCCTGCTGAGTGGGGAGCCAGACACAGGGCTCTATCCCACCCTCCAGGAGATCATGACCCCAGCAGAAACCAAGAGTCAGGTGCCCAACCAACTGAGTCACCCAGGCACCCCACTCTTAAGGATTGTTTAATGAAGCTGTTGCAGGAATTCTCCATTTCCTTTTACAAAAGTCTCATGGCATTCATCATGAATCTCTTAGAATAGATACAATAAAAATCTTGGAATCCATGTATTTTTTTAGGTTTACTTATAAGTAAACTGCTTCACTTTCCAGTCTTGTCTCTCATTGCACATGACCTTGGAGATACATTTCCCATAGTCCTTTTCCTAGATCCCATTAAACAAAGAAATTGTTATAAATGTTTTTAAGGGTTAAATTTTAGATGGTGACATACTATTTCATATAAACTCTAAATCAGCGTTACGGCAGTTTTCAGCATTACTAAATGATAAACTGTTCTCTTTATCCAAACTGATGCAGAGAGTGGCATGATGCCCCTGCCATCGGGGAAAGAATTATATTTGACTTTGGACTCCTTTATATAAAATTTTTGCAAATAATTAATTTTTTTCAGAATCAGTTTTTTCATCTATAAACAGAATAATAAAACTCTACTCAACTGGTATCAAATGATATATGTTAACATACTTGGACAATTGTAAGATATACAATGTGAAGTATTTTTAGCTAAATATATAAATTAGCTTATATTCCTGGACACTTATTACTGATAGAGGGAGGTTAAATTCTTTTGGAAACCATTACTATGAGAAATACACAAATATTATTCAGTTAGGTATAATATGTATGTCACATGATATTACATACTGACTTTTGGAATTTGCAATATGACTTTCTTTAAAAACAACAATCACCCTAGATTAAGACCCAATAAAAGTTCAGAATACTTACTTTTAAGTTAAGAGTTCTGGACCCTGAAAGTAATATTCCAGAAACACTTTTTTAGACTAACTAAAAGTATGTGCCTACCTATAGCAAAAAGCATACCAGGTTATTAAAGTGCTGATTCACATTCAACAAAAGAAAAAGGAAAGAGAAAAGAAGTAGCTTACATTTCTTATTTAGCCCAAAGCCAGATTTTCATTCATTCAACCTAGATAAAATAGCTTCAACATGATCATCTATGGAAATCATATGAGTTGGTGGTAAGTTTTCAAGCTAACATGCATCAAATACATGTGATTAATAAATATGAACCTGTGTGATGGAACTGATGTTTTTGAGGAGCGTCAACTCATTCAGTTATAAACATGAAACTTTCATTTCTTCCAGCAACTGCTTTCAAGTATGAGAAAGCCAAATCCCTCCCTTAATAATACTTTGGTCAGATCCCAGGCATTTCTGTTGGCTTTTGGTTATTAAAATAGTCTAGTCCAATTACAGCTTCAATCTAATGTCTGTCCCTAGGCGCTCTCCCTAAGCACCGTGGAGGGCTTGTGGCTCCGGGGCTTGGCACCCCGAGGAGGGTGTTGCCTGCTCTTTTCCTACCTCCTTCTAGCTCCTCCCAGGTTGAAGGCAGGAAGACTGGAGAAGGAGGGGGGATGGTAGATATATTTAGTCATAACTGAATGAAGTCCTATTTCTCTCTTTCTGGTTGTTGCACTTCTCTGGTTAATGCTGAATAGCCATCTCTGTTCTCTCTGTGGCCAGTGTCCAGATGCTAGGGCAACTTGTGTGGTTTCTTCAAGGAGCCCTGGAGAGCTTTACCACGGCACAGTACCCTAACATGGGAAATAAGGCTCCTGCCCAGCTCCCTTCCAAGCCCCCCAGTAGTTCCTCAGGATGCCAGCTTGCGCCTGCTGGTCCCTAGCTAAGAGCTTGCCTATCTGGGTAGGGTACCGGCAAGGTGGTTCAAATCCCACCACTTTCTGTGCCAGTCACTCACCCCTGGGAAATGCAAGGATCCTTGCCTTGCCAAATAGGTAAGTTCTTACTCTTCTCTCTCATTCTCTGTCCGTCTCATCTAGGTCTTTTTCTCTCCCTCCTCTTGCATCTTTCTCCAGTTTTACTCCCCCACCCACCACTCCCTACCTCTTTTTTTTTAATTTAAATTCAACTAATTAAGATACAACGTATTATTTGTTTCAAGGGTACAGGTCTGTGATTCATCAGTCTTACACAATACACAGGGCTCACCACAACACATACCCTCCCCAAAGTCCATCACCCAGCCACCCCATCCCTCCCACCCCCCTCCCCTCCAGCAACCCTCAGTTTGTTGCCTGAGATTAAGAGTCTCTTATGGTTTATCTCCCTCTCTGGTTTTATCTTGTTTCATTTTTTCCTCTCTTCCCCTATGATCCTCTGCCTTGTTTCTCAAATTCTGCATATCAATGAGATCATATGATAATTGTCTTTGTCTGACCTCTTATCCCACCTTATTCACATAGGCACTAGGCAGGCCAGCAATTCTATTGACAAAGAAGACATCCTGCTAGGGAATATATTACCAAGTGCCCCTCTTGCAGACACCTCCAATCTTTACAATGATCATTTTTAAGCTTCCCAGCACCTCCTTGCCTCCCCGTAACCCAGAGGTCTTGGCTTCAGAAAGGGAAAACCCTCCCATTACTAATGATGACTTCATCACAATGCTAAGGACTCAGACAATTCTTGTGTCTCTCTGGTCCTCCTCTTATATCAGCTGGGAAAGAGGCGGTGGGGATGTGCTAGAAGAACATATCACGCCACCCTTCAGGAAGCCCTGTGGTAACATTTCTGGCCTCAACTTTCTACAGCAGTGGTTCTAAAAATCTTGACCACACATTTGAATTGACTTCGGGGTGTTTATAAATCTTGACTGGCACAGTCAAGATATCTTGATACTTGATACCTTATAATCTTGACCAAGATCCCTTGGACAATTAAATCACATTTGGATGAAGAGCATGCTATTTTTTATATGCTTCCTTTTGGGGACCACCTTAGCCTCCCTTATTCTCTCAGGCACCTGTTTCTACCAATTCAGAAGGAGAATGCAGATTTGCAATCAAATGCCACTATTTTTTTTATAGCTTAACCTTTGGCAAGTAACTTAGACTTTCTGTGCCTGAATTTCTTCATCTCTAAAATGAGCATATTTTTCAAACTACTTCTTAGGTTATGGGGGTCATTTGAAGAAAAAACACCTTCAAAGAAAATACTGCAAAGAATATTTTTTTGAAAAGAGTTTGATAAATGCAAACTACATATGTGCCATGTCCCAATAATGGTAAAGTTCATGCAGAGTCATTATCTTACTATTGTCTTTCAACAAACAGTGATCTGTCTTAAAACACACAATTCCAAAACAAAGATTTAAAATAACATATGCTTAACAGATTTACCTAGTGCGTACTGACTTCTATAAGCATACCTGTTTTTAGAATTTCTAGAAAGCGCTCAAAAACTCAATAAAAAATGAAGTGATCCATCATATCTCCTAATAAAGATGTTACTAGCTTTCCATATGTAGTAAGGAGCATTTGTCCTCAAATACACATATTCAAACACATTAAAATATTTTTTTTCCCTTTAGAAATAACTATGTTTCTGGAATTATTTTATTTGAAACATTTTAGAGACCTCACTGATGGTACTAATGGATAAGACTATGTTATTTGATTGTGCTTTACTAACACATCTTTACTTAAAGTTTTAAAGAGAGG
Source organism: Leptonychotes weddellii (assembly GCF_054177405.1). Taxonomy (NCBI): domain Eukaryota; kingdom Metazoa; phylum Chordata; class Mammalia; order Carnivora; family Phocidae; genus Leptonychotes; species Leptonychotes weddellii. Next base: position 89,204,871 of record NC_138370.1, read on the forward strand.
ACATACAGAATCATTAAATCCACTTCTGCCTCATAAAATACATGATTGTAATTTGTCCTGTCAATTTTAATAAAAGTTACTTGAAACTTTGAAATGAAATTCAGAGGCACCTGGGTGGTTCAGTAGGTTAAGTGACCAACTCTTGATTTCAGCTCAACTCATGATCTCAGAGTTGTGAGATGGAGCCCTGAATCAGGCTCCACACTGGGCACAGAGCCTGCTTAAGATTCTCTCTCTCTTTCTTCCTCTGCCCCTCCCCCCACCCCTCTTCCTCTCTCCCTCTTTAAAAGAAAGAAAGAAAAGAAAGAAAGAAAGAAAGAAAGAGAAGAAGAAAGAAAGAAAGGCATTTCAATAAAAGAATAATAAATACCATAGCAGTCTACATGTTTTGAAGAAAGCTTAAAGTTCTAACCATTCAAACATATAAAGGATACAGTGTGAACATTTCTTTGTTCATTATTTTCAAAATGTGAGTTATTACTGAATTGTTCATAAGATTTGTTTGTAAAACAAAAATTTCTCCCCACTTCTTTATATGAAGATTTTCCAAAGTGATCTGTCCAGAGGCATAGCCATGTAAGCACACGTTTGAAAAAGGAGTTTTATAAAGTAAAAGTGCTAACACAGTTTTTCTAAGAATATTTGCACACATACAATGGGGTTTTATGTTGTAAATATGCTTCAATAAATTTGTTTCTATGAATGATCTCCTGGAAATATACTTTACAGAATATTGTCTTATGACTCTATATTAGAAATGTTTGCTTTCTATCACATGTATTTAGAATATAAATTAAAAGATATATAAGCATTCAAAAACCAAGCAACTGTTACCAATTATTTGGATCTTTTAAAAATTCAATTTATTCTTGAAAACAAAACCGAATTTTATGGCCTTGAGCTTCAATGTCAACGAAAAGTTTGATTATTAATATTTCTGTTAGTGATCTTTAAAAGTTGGAGTTTGCCTACAGTTCAATCAGCCAGCCAAATACTAAAAATGTTTGAACATCTCTCAAAAGTGACTAAATGTGTCATTAGAAGGACATTTACTGGGAATTATAAAGCTACTCAATTTCTAATCATTGTTAATAACATTAGACTAGGGTTTTTTTCCCTATTTCAGCTTGTTCAATTTTCATTCTATACAGAATCATGAAAAACCTGAACACGAGATATTTTATAATAAGCCAAAAATTTGTTGTTACCTCCAGGACTGCTTTGTAGCATTCCCCTTTTAAGGGGGCGTGATGCTAGCACTGTCTGAAGTTTCCTTTTCTTTGTTAATATATATTTTCTTTAATTCCCAAATTCATCCTGTGCATGTTCTTCAAAACTGTAAGCACTGTGTTTGCTAGCAACCATCCTCCCCAGCCTTTCTGCCCTGTTCCTCTCCATCCTCCTTCTTGGAGGTAACTTGGCCCTCATAAGCATCACCTTGGAAGAGGAGGAAGTCTATGCTACGCAACGTTCACTTCACCTTGAGCTGAGGGACCGTTACTAGAATTGAGTTGACTTGATGTTTTAAATGAAAAACAGTGATCCCAGTGAGGCCATGGACTTGATAACAACGAAAGTGACAAGCACTTTGCTCCAAGGGTTTTCTTCAACAAATAATGCTAGTATAAGAAATTAAATGTAAGTTTGAATTAAGGGGAAAAAATAGACCAACAAAAGTAGGCATTGCCATAGTAACTTAGAAACTTTATCTTCTTTAGAAGGCTCTCCAGTCACTTTTTACATATGGGGAAAACTAGACTGTAAACTGTAGTGTATCTCTCTCTCTCTCTCTCACACACACACACACACAAATTAAGGCAAACATCCGGATGCCTTCATAATGATCTTTTAGAATTAGCAATCAATTATACTATCACAAACTAGAAAATTAAAGCAAACATCCAAATACTTTAATAACTTTTTTTAAAAACCACATATATTTCCAGGGTATTTTAGGAAAGTTGATTTGGGGGGAAGAGCAGGATTGAATTTTTTGACACTCACACACATAATAGCCTCTCTGAATCCTGTTGATAAAGATGTCATCAGCAGAGAAATGCTCACAAAGTACCCTTCACTAGCTATTAGCTTTAGTTCTTAAAAAAAAAAAAATCACCACATAATAGTTCCGCTTTGCAATAAGCACATTGAGGACTCAGGAGAAACCCAATACCCACCCTATTCTTAAGGTCTGGCCACAAAAGAACTAACAGGGAATAAGAGCATCCAGCCACCTTTGTCTCCACATTTTAACTGGTACGCAAGTGATTCTAAAGCTGTATACTATTAGGACAGTAAAATACTCTAGCAATATAGAATCTCACTGATGGTAGAGTACAATTTCCTTTTTACTTCTCTCCTTTCCTACCTCACTCAAAATGTTTATCTCTTTCTCCCTCTACACACACACACACACCACCCCACAAGGGATGACTCAGGAAGGGCGAGAGATTTGTCTCAGGCCCGGCTACAAGTTAGATCAGAGCTGGAATTAGAACCCAAATCTCAGTAACTGGAGCCAGCCAACTGCTATTCTAGACCCAGAACAAATCTAGTTCAGTCTCATGAATTCTGCATACTCCGAATTAGGCATCACTGTTTTGTCTGACGTTTCCTGCCACGGACTCCTAAAGCAACACAATGAAACCACCTTTCTGGATTCTTCAATCGCTGCTAGTTTGAAGCAGAGGACAGTTACTTAAACTCTCTGGGCTCTTTCCTTATCTAAAATCCACAGGTTGAACCAGAGGTCTCTGAGAAAATTTCCCATTCTAAACATTTTGCTTTTCACCTTCTGTTTTATGCTTCAGTCTTGATGTTTGAAATTTTCACTAGGTGGCAGGATTCCACCATCGCATTATGAAAGGATTTTTCCGATGGAAGCCTGGGAGCAGAAAATTTCAAAAGAAACTCCTTTCCTCACAGCGAACATTAAAAAAAAAAAAAAAGCCAAGAGAAAGGATAACTACAAAGGCCAGTAGTCCACATATTTCATAAGGATCTAGACCCATCTTTAATATATAAAGCGGAAATTAATCAAACATGTTCTTCCATACAATACTACAATTTAGTATCCAATTCAGGTAAAAGTCTGCTTAAATTTCATGCATTTTAAAATTTATTTTAGCTGAATCCCAATTTAGACAATATCAGATCCCCTCCAGCAAACTGGTAGCAAGAAACAAGCAATATGATGGAAACAAAAGCAATCTAAAACATTTAAAATCGTTATTAGATGCATTTCAAAGTTTCCTATAAGTTACTTACAATGTATTTCTAGTGTCTTTGAATTTTATTTTGAGCACTTAGCTAGATGAGTACACATGATGGGATGGAGTAGATTTCTGCATTTATTTGTCAAATCCTTAAAAGAAAATTCTTTCAAATAGATTTTCTGACATTTTCATCATATACTTAAAAGTATTGCCTCAAATTGGTCTTTTCATAAATGCTGCATTGTAAATGTCACTACCAAGGCTTTATACAAGTCCCCAAAAGCCACACCAATTGGTTATGCTGAGCTGAGCATTTCTCTTCTGCCAAAACCAAGTAACATGAAACAATAACTCAACTGCATATTCTAACATTGCGTAGAAGAAACGTCCCAAGTGTCTTGCTGGTTGTCAGAGAAGCTGATTAGGCTTTTCTTCAGCTGATAAATACGGCACTCTTTTTTTTTTCTTTCTATCAATTACTGGTTAATTACATATATGCTATACATTACTCCAAAGTTTTTTTGTTTTTTAATTTTTTTTATTCTTATGTTAATCCCCATACATTACATCATTAGTTTTAGATGAAGTGTTCTATGATTCATTGTTTATGCATAACACCCAGTGCTCCATGCAGAATGTGCCCTCCTCAATACCCATCACCAGGCTAACCCATCCCCCCACCCCCTCCCCTCTAGAACCCTCACTCCAAAGTTTTTTTGAAACATGAACAAACCCGCATCCTAGAAAAATTTAATATCGGCGCCAAAATCAAACTAATACATAAACTCCTGAATCACAACTTGAAAAAAAACATCAAACAGGTTGCTCTCATTCCTTCCCAGCCCAGAGCGGTGATAGCGGCACCTCTTTGGTGGTCCTACCTTAGCAACTTGTAAGGGCTGCTTCTGCTCCTTGCCACCTTGCAGTCTGAACCCCCAGGGCGCCCCTCCGGTCATGGAAATGCAGATAAAATCCCCCGTGCCCATTTTCTCCTTTTAGTTGGGTAGCATGAAGAGCTTGAAAAGACGGAGGAGGCTTCGGTGCCGTTGAGATGCGTACTTAGCTCCAGGCGCCCGCCCAGGAGGCAAGATTGGGGAGCGCAGAGCCTCAGCTGCTGCAGCGGCCGCGGGCCGCATTCACAAGGAGGCAGAAGCGCTCCCTAGCATCAAGGACACAGCCCACTTTTGCGTCACGCTCCTTTGCTCAGCCCACTTCAGGCAAAGGAAAGAGACTCGCTCGGAGGAGAAGGTCCTCATTTGGGGCGAGATGGGGGCGGGAAAGCAAAAGTTCTCTAGCACTAACTGATTTAAATGCCAGCACTTAAAAGAATGACTGAGGAGCATCTGAGTGGCTCAGTCGTTAAGCGTCTGCCTTCGGCTCGGGTTATGATCCCAGGGTCTCGGGATCGAGCCCCGTATAGGGCTCCCTGCTCCACGGAGAGCCTGCTTCTCCCTCTCCTGCTCCCGCTGCTTGTGTCCCCTCTCTCGCTGTTTCTCTCTGTCAGATAAATAAATAAGATCTTAAAAAAAAAAAAAAATGATTGAAAAACTTTCATTTAATAATCCTATGACTAGTAGAGAACACGTGAAGATTTTAATGGCCAGCTGGGCCAGAAGTGAGATCCTAAAACATGAGCTCTGAAAATCCAACTACTAGACAATTTGATTCTCTCAAATGAATGTTTTGAGAATGACCACAGTGATGATTGAAACAGACAAAAGGGAGTTCAAGAGGGTGAAATTATTATTTTTCTAAGCTTCTACTATCTAATTCCATAAGAGGAAATAAAGGAAAGCAAAACATTTGTCTTTTTTTTTAACCTCCTACTCTGAAAAGTACTTTTTTGAACTATGAAAGAGGTGTGTATATTTTAGAGTTGAGGAGGGGGAGGAGAGGAAAGAGGAAGAGGAGAAGAAAAGAATTTCCCCCTGGAAACTACATTCTTTTAACTATGTCTCTTGAATGGTCTGGAGTATTTTAAATTTAAATAAGTGTTTCATTTTCTTCCTTCCTCAGTAGGAAAGAAACTTCTTGAACCAAAATAGTCGGCCAACTACATACAATGTCACCTACAAGTTTCTTATTTTTATAGTCCCTCATCACAGTGCTCTGAGTCTGGGTGGTCCAAAATAAAAGTTTATTTTATATGTGGTCCAAAATACTTTAATGTTTTAAATCTGAATACAATCCACCAAAAATTGTACAAATGGAACATTTTTATTCTTCCATGATATTTTTATTTTCCATGACATTCATCCACATAAAAACATACCAAATAATGAAAAGCTTGGACAAGTTAATTGATGTTACATGTGGTACCAGACAAAACTGACTTGCAGACAACTCTGCCTATTTCAGTACCAGGAAGCACTCTGCAGTGAACCTTCACACAGCCTCACTGCCCAGAAGTCAAACGTGTCAAGTGATTTTGTTTGTGCTTTCTCACTGGGGTAAGAGACGGTCACTCAGATACCGGCAGCACTCAGAGAGAGCCTTGAAGGGCAGGAAGACCAGACATGCATCTCGAGTTTGATTCTCTCCCAAAAGGTGAATTGCCTGTACCCCCATCTTTCTTTGAGAAAAAAAAAAAATAATTTTATAAGTAACATCCTAAAGTATGAACTCAGAACAAAAGAAAAAGAACTTCAGGGACGCCTGGGTGGCTCAGTCGGTTAAGCGTCTGCCTTCTGCTCAGGTCATGATCCCGGGGTCCCGGGATGGAGCCTCACATCGTGCTCCGTGCTCCCTGCTCTGCGGGGAGCCTGCTTCTCCCTCTGCCTCTGCTGCTCCCCCTGCTTGTGCTCTCTCACTGACAAATAAATAAGAAAATCTTAAAATAAAATAAAATAAGAAAAAGAACTTTTTACAATTGTTCTTTCCGCTTCTGCCGGTCTTTGTGCTCCTCGACCCAGTCCAGTCTAGCTTTTATCCCCACAACAGGAAAAGCTCTCAGCAAGGTCACTTATTACCTCCTTGCTTTTGTGAGCACTTGAGATTATTGGCCATGTCCTCCTTTGATTGTCTTCTCTCTTAGGCTTCTATTCTAGGATACAAAACATGCTCCCTCCTCTTGCCTCTCTAGCCACTCTTCTCTCACGTTTGGCTGTCCTCAGTTTCTAGTCATTCTTTAAATATGTGTGTTGTCTTCCAGGGCTATGTTCTGGTCTACTTACTTTTCTCACCTTACACCCTTTCTATGGGTTTACTGAGTGTCAGGAACTTGACGTATAGTGTTTTATTCATCCTCAAAGTAACCATGTTAGGTATATGATTTTTAGTGTCTCCCTTTCACTGGTAATTAACTCAGCCTTAGATTCTAAGTGGTAGAGATTTGAACTTTTGCCTGCCTGAATTTAATATGCCGGTTCTTATCATTGCTATTCTGTCTCCAGGCCTTATGTACTCCCTAATGCAGTTCTCCTGTGTCCAGTTACTCATTAAGATGTATGGATCCAGGGGCACCAGGGTGGCTCAGTCAGTTAAGCATCTGCCTTCTGCTCAGGTCATGATCCCAGGGTTCTGGGACCGAGCCCCACGTTGGGCTCCCTGCTCAGTGAGGAGTCTGCTTCTCCCTCTGCCTCACCCCCCTGCTCGTGCTCTCTCTCTCTCTCTCGAATAAAAAAATAAAATCTTAAAAAAAAAAAAGGCATATGGATTCGACTTCTAAATAGATTGCAAATCTGTCTCTTTACTCCATTTCCACTCCTGTGGTTACTTCTATCTCTGGCCTTGATTTCCACAATCTCCTAACTCGTCTGTCCAGCTTGGTTTCCACCTCAATTCATATTTGACTTGACAGCCAGGATGAAATTTCCAAAACGCAATATTTATCATATTTATTTTTTCCCTCTGTTTCAAGTCTTCAAGGACTTTCAGAATGGTCAAAACTCCTTTACCTAGAGAATACGTTCTGCCTCCCACTCCTCACTTCTTCTCCAACCTCATCTCCCACCTTGAATTTTATGATTCAACACACAGAACTACGTTTACTTTCTTCAGCCTGATCTGCTGCTCCATCTGCTAGGTCTCATGCTTCCAAGCTATCTCGTCCTCCCCACACATAGATCACCTGATAATTCCTACTCATCCTTCTGGTCTCAGCTTACATGTCACATTCTCCAGGGAGCCTCTCCTAACCATCCTGTCCTGTGCCCTTGTCCAGGTCGGGTGTTCCTTCCATGTGCTGCCATCACCCTGCACTTTCTCACTCATTCAAATGGTCTCTTAAATTGTCTGAATCCAACACTAGCTGATTAACCCTGTGAGATTAGCAGATGTTTCCAATTTACTTGAATTTGTCTCCCCAGGTCTAATACAATTCTTGACCACTAATTGGTGCTCAGTTAATATGAGTAGAATGAAAGGCTAGCTAAGATTTCCCAGAATAAAGGTATAGAAAAGAAAGCGAAAGAGTTCTAATTTCTTTCCCTTTTCCCACTTCATTTGACTTGGGAAAATCTGAAATAGAGCAAAATTCTTGAATTATACCACTTAAAAACTGTGTGGAATATTTAGCGACAGTCTCCCTAACATTTTGCCTTTCCCCCATTGGGCAGTAACTACTGTGTTGGGTAAAATTGATCCTCCAACCCCAACAGCATGGATAAGTTGGTTGATTTTAGACAGTCAGAGTAATCTTTCCTCCTTAATATAGAGATTAGTTCAGGAATGGATACACAACCTAGGCCTAAGTCAAGGACATTACCCAGCTCCAGTGATTAATTCATATATGGTCCAACCACAGGGAAGCTTAAGACTCTTCCAGATAGCTGTCAGGGACAATATCATTCACCCACGGATACTGATAACAGCCAATGGGGGAAACCATCACAACGTATATTGTGAGAGGGAGTCTTCCATGGGTCTCTAGTGCTCCTAGATGTCTTTCTGAATGTGTCAGAATTCAAGGTCCTAATGCTTCTTTTCCTGAGCTATTTCTCAGGCTTGTTTTTGTAGCAAGCAACCTTGATGGATGTGGTAATATCTCAGTGTGGGACAAAAGTAAGTTTGCTAGCTGACTGCAAGTAAAAAGTAAAATAAAATAAAAGCAATGGATTCACTAGGCCTAGTGTACCTTAGCTGTTATGGAAATCCACTGGGTATGTAGTATCCATCTGGGTTATATCTTATAAACCCTATGGAGTCTGAGGCAAGATAAACTTGTAAATATGCTGATATACCTTGTGTATATATGCTGTACCTTGTGTAAGAAAGTTCTTTTTCTCTGACCAAAGAATCTCATGTCTTCTTCCAGCATCCATGAAACAGTAGCAGGCTAACTTAGTAGCTTGCAAGGAGGTTCACAAAATCAAATCCCAGACCCAAAAAAGTGAAACTGAGACACAGGTGGAGAAATGGAACCAGAGCCCTGGTCAAACAGCACACAGCCTGCTCTTTATTTTATTTGGAATTTAAGAATTAAGGCAAGAGTAAAAATTCACTTTCTTATGGGAAAAAAAAGTGACTTGAGTGGTTTTGAAAATGACCTTCTTTGATGGTAGCTACACTTGTGGTGAGCATAGCATAATATACAGACTTGTCAAATCACTATGTTGTACACCTGAAACTAATGTAACATTGTACACCTGACATAATGTAACAAGTCAACTACACCTCAATAAAAAAAAGATCTTAGACTAATTCTACTTCTATACCATTTAAAGGATTTAACAATGTGTCAGATGTTCTGTTTTATAATACCATCCATTCATTCATTCATTCACTTGATTATTCATTCCACAAATAATACCTATATTATCCTTCCCAATTTTGACAGCACAGTAAGATTTCTGAGCCTAACACGAATTGGGAAACCACATTATAAAACAAAAATATTCCTGTAGGAATGACTTACTCTACAATAATTTCACATTGGCCACCTATGCTGGCTCATGCCTCTTTGTTATTTTTCTAAGTCAATTTTTTACTAAAAAATATGTGGGAGTGGGAGTGGGAGTGCAGAATGTAGCTCCACATCACCATCAAGCAATTATCAGGACACCAGCAGGATATCCAAGAATTCAACTCAATTTTGACACTATCTACCTGGAGATAGCATCAGATCCCATCGGTAAGAGCTTAGTCCCACAAGATGTGTCTCCCCCCACCCCAACACACACATATACACCTCAGACCCCAGTCGCAAGTCCAGGTTACCATCTGTGCTTCTGACCAACTGGCTATAGATTAGAGGTTCCAAACCTTGGATTTGATTATTTGCTAGAGTGGCTCACAGAACTCAGGGAAATACTTACTTACATTTAACTGTTTAACTGTTTATTAAAGGATCTGAAAAAGGATACAGATGAACATCTAGATGGAAGGTAGGGCAAGGTATATGGGAAGGGATGAAGAATTTCCATGCCTTCTCCAGACACACCACTCTCTCAACACCTCCAAGTGTTCACCAATCCAGAAGCTCTCCAAGCCCTGTACTTTTGGAATTTTATAGAGGCTGCATCGTGTAAGCATGATGGATCATTAACTCTTCTCAAGAAAATGGGTGGCAGAGCTGAAAATTCCAAGCTTCTCATCATGGCTTGGTCTCTCCAGTGGCCAGCCCTCATCCAGAAGCCCACGCAGAAGAACAAATGACACTCCCATCACCCAGGAAATCACAAGGATTCCAGGAGTTCTGTATCAGGAACAAAAGTCAAAGACCAATATTAAAGCAGGAGATGCTCCTAGTGTCCCAGGAACTGGGGGCAGAGACCAATATATACTTTCTATTATCTCACAATATTAATGTAAAGTTATCTGAAGTTTAGAAAAACCAAAATTGTAATAATACATCATGATTTCAATATCTATACCAAACCTAACTCTTCCTTCCTTTTGGGCCACCAAAACTTGGTGTTTATCAAAAGGCCTTTTTTTTAAAAGATTTTATTTATTTATTTGTCAGAGAGAAAGAGCACAAGCAGGGGGAGAAGCAGGCCGAGGGAGAAGCAGGCTCCCTGTTGAGCAAGGAGCCTGATGAGGGGCTGGATCCCAGGACCCTGAGATCATGACCTGAGCCAAAGGCAGACACTTAACTGACTGAGCCACCCAGGTGTCTCGATCAAAAGGCCTTAAAAAAAAAAAAATCAGAAACCTAGCAGGCATCTTACAACATTAGCTAATATACTTATGTGAGTTAAATTTGAATGAATCACCAAACGAAACCACATGGATTGAAGTCCCCATAGGATACATACACATTAAAAGTTTCAGTTTCGGGGCACCTGGGTGGCTCAGTCGGTTAAGTGGCTGCCTTCGGCTCGGGTCATGATCCCAGGGTCCTGGGATCGAGCCCCACGTCGGGCTCCCTGCTCAGTGGAGAGTCTGCTTCTCCCTCTCTCTCTGCCTGCCTCTCTGCCTACTTGTGCTCTCTATCTCTCTGTCAAAAAAAAAAAAAAAAAAAAAAGTTTCAGTTTCAAAAAGCATATTTTATAAAAGTGCAATGTGTGTGCGTGTGTGTGTGTGTGTGTGTGTATACGTTTTAGGACAATGAAGATGGAGTTAAATAAACATATTAGAAAAAATAGATTTAGACATGTTTTCTCCAAAAAACTGGAGGGCATTTGTCTGTAATGTCAAAAAATGAACTGAAAATATGATTCGTGATATCTACTGACAGTATCATTTTGCTACTTTGTTTTTACTAGTAAATATTGCATGTTTTGTATTTCAGATAGTATTATTTGAAACATCAGAAAGAGTAAAGATAATTTTTAAGGAAACATGTAGGGTAATGTCAATGAATTATTAAAGGTAAGATTTAAATGATAGCATCTATGTTTTTAAACAAACAAAACCACTTTTTCCATGGGCTACAATCATTATTTGGAACTGTCACTAAATTATACCTTCCAAAATCAGAGTTAAAATTTAGAGCTTTGAGACAATGTATTTTGTTACTGTTTTGTTTTAAGTTTTCCTTCTGCACAAAGAGGGACTGACAACAATTAGACATAAAATAGCACACGTGGAGAGAAATTAATATTCCAGACAAAAACAACAAGATCTTTTCAAATGATCGTTCTTAACATTTGGAGGAAACATGCTTGTTGGAATTAATTACAGATAACAGAACTTTATCCTAAGTGTTAAAAAAATAGATAGATAATCCACATGATGGATAAACATTTGTGAACTCACATTAAACAGTGAGGCAACTCTCTGACTCTTGGAGAATCACTAATTCATTATCCGCTGACCCCGCTAGGGCCTGCTGTGACTCGAGTATTTGTGCTGTTTCCTGGAATGCACGTGCATGAAATGCCATCTGAGCAGGTGGTGATGGTTCTCTGCAGCATTCCAGGGCAAGCGAAAAGGGGCAGCGTGAAAGAAGACACCCTCAAGCCATCCTAACAACATTTTCCCTGTTCATCTATGTGCTCTCTCTTGCTCTGAGGCTGAATGTGGTTTGGGGAGAAACTACCACTGCTGCCGGTGGTGGTTTAAAATCCCATCATCCGGGCTTGCAGAGCTAAGGAGATGCACACCAGCAACTCCTACTTGTACCTAAAGCCCAGAGGTGCTGCCTTGCCCAACGTCACAGCACGAGGGAGTATATTAGTTTGCTAGGTGTCCACTACACAGTACCATAGACAGGGTAGCTTAAAGAAGAGAAATTTATTGTCTCAAAATTCTGAAGCCTAGAAACCTGAGATCAAGGTGTCAGAAGAATTTTTTGAGGCCTATTTCCTTGGCCTGTAGATGGCTGTCTTCTCCAAGGGCCTTCACATCATCTTCTCTCTGTACCTGTCTCTCCAACCTCCTCTTTTTATAAGGACACCAGTAATATTGGATTAAGGCCCACTCCGATGACCTCATTTTAACTTAATTGTCTTGAAAGACTTTATCTCCAAATATAGTCACATTCTGAGATACTGCAGAGTAGGGCTTCAACATATAAATTTGGGGGATAAATTTCAGCCCATAATAGGGAGGCAGAGCATACAGGCAGCCAAAGTATCAGTTAGTTTCCTCTTCAATATACAAATATATAAAAGGTATGTGGCAGGATAATTCTTGAGATTTTCATAATTTTGTTCATTCTTCAGATTTCCCCCTTGTTCCTCTTCCAAGGAAGTAGTCAGACCCTTCCTACTTCCTTAACTCAGGGACTTTGACTGAGCAAGAATAGAAGGTGGTAACAATGATTCTCAGTTCTGTACGGCCTAAACTCCATGAAATGATTTTGCAAGGCATCCTGAGTAGAGAGAAAAGCAAGGAAAGTGCCCTTGAGAAAAGCAAGGGAGGGATTTAGTCCTAACTAGGAGTATGGCAGTCTGGGGGTCTCCCAGGTAGTGCTGACCACCAAGCTGCTGTCAGAGAAATAATGGCAAGATGGAAACAGCTACAGGGTCTCTGGAGGGAGACTGGACACCAAAAGCAGGGCTCCCAACCTTAGCCAACACTTTTCAGCCACATGCATATCACAGAAGCTGCAGCTGGGTACCTGACTGCTGGCCAAGACTGTGGACAGTTCAGTGACCAGTGAAGGCAAATGAGTGATGACCTGCCACTCTGCTGAATCCCGACAACTTTGCAAACCCTGGGAAGGAAGTGGCTCTAAAAGATACCTGAGATTGGCTTTCCTACCAGTGAGATGGGGAACTAGAGTTGGAGTACATTTATTAAAATTATAAAATAATATTCTTGAGTTAATTAGAAAGATACTTACATTTAAGCTTATCATTCATTCATTCATTCATTCAAATGATTTTTTGGGGGCGCCTAGGTGGCTCAGTCGGTTAAGCATTTGCCATTGGCTCAGGTTATGATCCCAGGGTCCTGGGATCAAGGAGTCTGCTTCTCTCTCTCCCTCTGTCCCTATCCCCTACTCGTGTGTGCTCTCTCTCTCTCTCTCAAATAAATAAATAAAATCTTTTTAAAAAATGATTTTTTTGTGAGCATCCTCGGCAACATTCCTACCCTCGTGGAGCCCACATTTCACCAGAGAAGGCAGACAATAAGTATGTACACAAAATGGTGAGAGAAATGGGGGCTAAAAAGAGAGGAACAGGGTGGTATGACAGAGTAATGGGAGTGATACACACAGGAGATCAGAAAAACCTCCGTGAGCTGAGACCCAATTGATAACGATTTGATTTGAAAGGCAGGAAGAACAGCAAAAATACACTTGGTCAATACAAAAAAGATATGGAAGTTAGTGTAGCTGAAGTGTATTAGATGTGTACCCATTACTGGAGAATCTAATAGGAAGTTAGTGAAGCTAAAGCTCAGGACCCTCCCTTCTGGGATCCCTTCCAAGGCTCTGGAAGGAACACCAACAATGTGTTTACATGTGCATATGCTGTTGTAAAATCTGCCGAAGTAAAATACTTCAACTGAATTTGGTTAAGATTATTGTCTTTTTCATCCAACGTCCCCTGCAAGTGATGGTGGAGTACCCACGAGCCTTTTTGGAACCCAGCTAAGGGGAAGATGAGGTGGGGATTTGTTCAGCTTGGGTTTCATGAAAGATGTTTATGTGGTTCACAATCGCATTCAGGGAAAAGTTATTGCCAGTTGCCCAGCATAGGAATGAAGAGCTTCCAGGCATACGCTTACCATGTGTTGTGTCCATTTGCCTGTGTGAAAACATTAAAGGGCAGGGCCAGAGGTCCTATCACAGCATCAACCCATTCTAAGGTGCTGACACAGTACGTATCTGTGTAGTAGAGGAAAACATAGGTTGAAATGTACAGTGCCACAAACTAGTCTGTGGAATACTCTTCTAATGGCTAAACACAAAAATCGCCAGTGAAGAATTCATTTCTTATTGATGCCTAGTCAAATGCAAAGGTGCCTCCTTTCCGGAATATGCCAGATAATGCAGCATATACAATGATAAATGCACCATACATTCATTATGGCTATTATAAAAAATAAAATTTATTAGAATTCTTATGTTTATAGGCAAAAATCTGTAGCCATGTTACACTGATTACTTCGGTACGAGAAGTCCCATGTTGTGTGCAACCCTATTACCAATTATAAAAACTACTATTGATTAACTCTGGTAGATGTTAATGGAAAAAGTTATATCATGAAATTTTTGCCATATAAAGAAGAGATCAAAGAGTACTCAAGCAAGAAATATAGGGGGAAAAAGAGGTGTGTCAGTTAATTAATAAAAATATTGTTATTTATCTGAATTTTGAGATGTTTGTGGGAGCTGGCTAATTTGTGTGGGGCTTTTTTAACAGGTAAAACTAACACTTTTTAGATTTTCATAACTTAGTTGTCCCTTTTCTGATTTTTTGATTTTTCATCAGTCTTCCCCCTCCTCTTTTACTTCAAAGCTTCACAAAATGAATTAAAATGTCTGCTTTGCCTTTATGCTTCTGAAAGTCAATAATATTAAAAAGAGATACATTTACACTTATAATGTCAAAATGCCCAAAAGTTGCAATAGTAGTGTTAAAAATGCCTAACAAATAAAATAAATAATGCTGATGGGGTTGCTGAGTGAAACTTTATATTGGAGCCAAATTCTAGGTAGTAGTTTAAGTCAGGAATCACTTTTAACCTATTAAGCAAAAATATGATTCAGATTGCTGCATTTTCTTGTATCAAAGTAATGTTTTCCAGACTAAACCATACTCTACTACCAACCTGTCACATGCTTGCTATCCATCCTGGTTTTAAAAAACCTGCCTTAATTTATTCATTCATGTAACCAATGTTTATTATTTATTTCAGTCACTGTTTTAGGCATGAGGGACATGGAAATTAACAAGTCAGACAAGGCCTATGCCCTCTAGAAGCTCATATTCCAGTAGGCAGGGCAGACAATGAAGACAACCCTATGTTTTGTCAGATGGTGGCAAGTGCTATGAAGAACAATGAAGCTGCAGGCATGGGGTAGGGGTAGGCTGGCTACCTCAGAGGACAGCTTCTCTTCAGGAGGAGGTAATATTTGAACAGAGACCTATTCCATGTAGCTGAAGTGCTGGTGGTTACCATTGTTGCTTTAAATAGTAAAATCAGGGGTGCCTGGGTGGCTCAGTCTGTTTAGCGTCTGCCTTCGGCTCAGATCATGATCCCAGGGTCCTGAGATTGAGCCCCGCATCGGGCTCCCTGCTCAGCGGGAAGCCTGCTTCTCCCTCTCCCTCTCCCTGCTGCTTCCCCTGCTTGTGTTCCCTCTCTCTCTCTGTCAAATAAATAAATAAAATCTTTTAAAAAATCATAAAATCATAAAAATATTTTGACCAAACTAGACACTATAAGTGTATCCTTTTCAGAGGCAACACAGGTAATGGGAAGAGGCAGGGGCTTGATGTGAATTGAACCCCCCCCCCATTTTGCTGCTATTTTCTGCACAGCCTTGGGTGCATCATTTGTCTTTTCTTTTTTTTTAGATTGTATTTATTTATCTGACAGAGAGAGACACAGCGAGAGAGGGAAACACAAGCAGGGGGAGTGGGAGAGGGAGAAGCAGGCTTCCCGCTGAGCAGGGAGCCTGATGTGGGACTCGATCCCAGGACCCTGGGATCATGACCTGAGCTGAAGGCAGACGCTTAACAACTGAGCCACCCAGGTGCCCCCATCATTTGTCTTTTCTGAACCTCCGTATTCTCTTTCGAAGTTGCTCTAAGCAATAAGTGAAATGTTTTTAAACACCTATTTTTTAAACAAGTGCCTGGCATATAATAACTGCTTCATAAATCTTCCCTTTAAACTTCTCCCTTTGCTATCTACGAGGGATCTTCCTGGATGGGAACACAGGCATTAGTGGAAAGTTTTTGGAGGGAAATACCTTTTCATTGCAGGTCAGTGCAACAGGCTTCCCACAGAAGTGAGGAATTTCCTAGAAAATTGCTAATCACCTGCAAGGCGGCCAGCAATAATGGAGCAAAGAGAACATAAAATGGCCACTCCTGCATCTGAGGAGCATATGTTCAGCTGACCGGAATTCATTACTCTTCATACCTCTTTGGAATTAGACAGGCCTGCACTTGTCTGCCCCCCACCCTCTAGCTGGTTACTGTGGCTCCTAGGCGTCAGTTTCCTCATGTGTGGAAAAGAAAAGGCTATTGTAAAGAATTGATGAGGTAAATTGATGCCCAGCACTGTGCTGGAATGTAGGAGGCACTTGGGCTTTTTTTGTTGTTATTGTAATTAGTAGTGATTTATTAATTTTTTGACTCAGGACACTTTCCCAATTCACTGCCTTTCAGGTTTCTCAGAAAACCATGAAGTAGTGGAAATATTATTACACCCTTCAACAGAACTGTGAAACGAGCCCGAGAGAGCAACTGGTTTCATCCGTGACTGGGATTCTGTTGCGGTTCTCCTAATTCCCTAGCAGCTCAAATAGTATATATTTGCTGATGGGTTGACTATACGATCTTCCACTGTGCATCACATCCAGATTTAATGAAACTGCTAAACCAGATAGGGACTTGGGAGATTCTTTTTCTGCTCTTCAAGCAAGGGAACCCCTTGGCCTCCCAACAGGGTCAAGGAATCCATTTTTATGGGTTCAAAATTTTGAGTTTTCTGAAGGCAACAGTAGCTCCTCAGCAAATACACCTGGAATGAAATTGCACAGAATCACGCTGAATGTAATGGAAACACTGTAAAGGTAGTCAAACTAACATATTAAATTTGGTTTGAATTTTAATTCCAGGTTTCAACTTCTGTGAACCAACAAGTAGAGTAACAAAGAATAATGTTACAGGATTTCTTCTTCTTTAGTGCCCACGGTTCTTGGTCACGCTGCTTCGAAGAATGCAGAGGTAGACCGGACAGAGTGGTGCGCAGCAAAGCAAGGTTTACTGAGCGATAGCGCTGTGATAGTACAAAGTTCCCAAAGAAGAAGGGGATCTGAGAGGGTTGCCACTGGAGTTTCTAAGTCTAGGGGTTTGTATGGGCTTATTGACAGGCTGTTTTAATTTGATTAACCTTCCCTGCACCTGTCATCCAACCAGGTTTTTGTCATCTATCTATCATGTAGGGAAGGGTGAAGGGCTCCTTCCAGGATGGTGTAAAATCCTTTTAAGGGTGGTTTCCTCTTAGGGTGGGGGCCCCTTGTCCCTGCCTGCCTTTCTTCCAACTGTCCTTCGTCAATAATACTTTTTCCATCATGATAGTATTCTCTTTGAAATCCTGAAGTGGATACAAACATTAAGCTCCACCTAGTAAGTGTCATTTTCTAAACTCTCTGGAGAGAGGGAAAACTGGCAGTCAGGTCAAGTAAATTGCCTTAGGTCACACTGGAATCAGTAGGAGAGCAAACCAAACTCCAGAGCCCTCCTCCCACATCAATGGTACACAGAAAAAAGTTCCATGGAAGTCACTTAGGTCATTGCCCTGACAACACATTCTGGGGATTTTCCTGAATTTTGTTTTTTAGTGCTTTGCCAGATCTGGCCTTAAATATCTCTAAAAATAGCATTTCCTTCCATTTTAATTCTTCTCAACCTGGGTAATTATTCCAACATCCAAGAGCTCTGACTTCCAGGAGAAGTTTGTCATTTGAAATAAAACTTCCAGGTCTCTTTTTATATTTCTAGTTCTATTCTTCCTATTACTATCTTTTTCTTCCTTTTTAGTGCTGATACCAGTAATGATTAGGACTATTGGGAATAGGATCATTATATATGAAAAATTCCTTCTCTGCAAGAATTTTAAAGGTCTTAAAAAAATCTTTCTATCTTTAAATCAAAAGTAGCTTTTAGGGGCACCAGGGTAGCTCGGTCAGTTAAGCGTCCAACTCTTGGTTTCAGCTCAGGTCATGATCTCATGGGTCATGAGATTAAGCCCCATGCTGGGCTCCACACTCAGTGGGGAGTCTGCTTTTGAAGATTCTCTCCCTCTGCTCCTCCCCCGATTTGCATGTGCACAGACACACACTCTCTCTCCCTTTCCCTCTCTCTAAAATAAATAAATAAATCTTTAAAATGTGTCAAAGAACTTAAAACCTAAGCTTAATACCTTCAATTTAAGGTATAAAACAATTTTTTAAGTAGTTTTAAAATCAAAACTTTAAAGTCATGTTTGAGAAAATCATCTGCCAAATATTTACAAAATTTCAAGAAAATGTGAGAAAAGTTTTTTGAAAGGCACACATAAACATGCATAAACATTAGCATAGATTAAAATTTTTTTTAATTATGTTATCATTATAGGAAAATTTTTTTTTTTTTTTAAAGATTTTATTTATTTTTTTGACAGAGAGAGACATAGCGAGAGCAGGAACACAAGCAGGGGGAGTGGGAGAGGGAGAAGCAGGCTTCCCGCAGAGCAGGGAGCCTGATGTGGGACTCGATCCCAGGACCTTGGGATCATGACCTGAGCCGAAGGCAGACGCTTAACGACTGAGCCACCCAGGCGCCCCTCATTATAGGAAAATTTAATGCACACATAAGATACGTCATTCTTTCTGATGTATCTCATTTATGAATGCATTTTGAAAATCCAAGAGTCACCCAAATTTAGATAATCAATTTGAAAAGCTGTAAAATACAGAGCAAGTATATTGTACTTTTGGAGGAATAAAGTTTTTAAACAAGTGCAGGCAGTTAAAAAAATATATATGTGAAGTCTAACAGAACCCTTGCACAGAAATTTCAAGTAACATTACGTCTCTTACTCCAAAATTTTTCACTAAGTAGTTTTTTTGAAGTCAGAGGGAGAACAGGAGTGGGTTAGATCATTGCAACTTTTATTCCTGTGAAGTGCACATTCAAAGTTAAACATGACAGAGCCTGACTTGCAGGGAAATTTTCAGTCCAAAATTAAGATAATGATCATTAAACCTGATTTCACTCTATTCTTTCCAAATCCATCTTATCCTGCTTTAGCAATAAATGAAATCCAGATGTTGGAATGATGCAAGATACTTTGTTTTAAGCCCTGTAAAACAGAGGCATGCTTTCTAGTTAGTATAACCACTCATTTCAAAAACAAACCCTTTAGTTTCTTTTACAAAATTGTTTTGGCTAAGGAAACCCTGGGATGTAAATCATTAAGAGTTACCAACAGCCTTCAAGAGATGAGTAAAAATCATAGATACTACCCAGGTACAACCCAAAGTCATAAAATAACACTGTCTCAGAGTTTTAAGTCACTTTTGTTCAAAGACTGATAAGATTTATAGTATGGTAAATGTGCTTTTGTCACCGAATTAATGGAATGACAAATACACAGATGTTAATATTAAAGATGCAAAATGAATTCAGGATAACATCTGACTAACAATATTCATCATTAAAGTTTAGTAGAACAAATCATTAATAAGAATTATAAGGTTTTAAAGTGGAAGCCTACAGGGTACAACTGTCCATACAACAACACTAATATTACTTTGGTCCAAGGACAACTAAGCTAGTAAATCATTTCTTTTCTTTGGCTTATGAGTCTACTTGTGAGCCACTTACCTCTACTTCATGTTGTCTGTGAAAGATGAGAAAAACCTGTTTCAAATGTTATCTGCTCTTGAGGGAAACTATGTGGAAGGCATGCTTATTAAATAATTATCAAATATATCAAATATAAATTATTATATTCTCCAGATGAATTTCAAGGAAAACATGTACCATGAATTATATTAATATGCATGTGGAACTGTTCTATTAACAGAAAGATGAAGTAAATGACCACCTTTAATAAATTTACTGTTTTTAAAATCTCTGTAGTGATGCCTGTGTGGCTCAGTCGGTTAAGCGGCCGACTCTTGGTTTTGGCTCAGGTCAGGATCTTGGGGTCCTGGGATCAAGCCCCAGGTCAGGCTCTGCGTTCAGCGGGGAGTCTGCTTGAGGATTTCTCTCTCTCTCCCCCTCTGCCCCTCCCCCGCTTACTCTTTCTCTCTCTAAAAAATAAATAAGTCTTTTAAAAAAATCTGTAGGGATGACTGATTTACACTGAAGCATTTACTTTGCCTATTCGCCTTGTAACAAATAATACATTTTTTTTTTTTTTGGTAACAGTTAAAGGGGAGGTTTATGACTGAAAAAAATAAAACAATAGATACAATCAGGAATCTGCTCTCTACTCTTAAACCATTCCGCTCAGTTGGTAAGTGGCAGACTCTTGATTGATCTCAGGGTTGTGAGGTCAAGCCCCACCTCAGGCCCTGTGCTGAGCATGGAGTCTGCTTAAGACTCTCTCCCTCTCCCTCTGCCCCTCCCCCGCAACCAACCATGCCATTTGACCTAAATAACACATAATAATGTAGACAATCTTTTGTTGCCTTTGGACATTTAAAAACAAAGTGACTGAATTCAATGTATATTTTTTGATAAATTGAAGAAAATTCATATATGCAGTCATTCAGCTATAATATGTTAGACATTAGAGATACAAACTCTTGGTTCCTACCTTCATGGTATCCAAGATCTAGAGCAGGGCTTGGCAAACTGTGAAGTGAGGGCCTTAGCTCTCTGGGGCAACTACTCTGCAGTCTTACTGCAGAAGCAGCCAGACAATCTGGAAATGATAGTGTGACTATGTTGTAATAAAACTTTACTTCCAAAACAGGCAAGAGCAGATTTGGCCTGTTGAAGCTTGCTGATCAGTGGTTAGGATAAGGAAAAATAATATAATTAACAAAATAATAATATTAAAAGATAGTTCCTTGAAACTGTGTTTCTGAGTATTAGGTGATATCTTTCAACAGAACAAAATGGTCACAGAGAGTAGTAGAAAAGCCAAACACATTTTTTAAAACATCTATTTAAACACATCAAAAGTGGGATGCCTGGGTGGCTCAGTTGGTGAGCATCGACTCTTGATTTCGGCTCAGGTCATGATCTCAGGATCCTGAGACTGAGCCCACATCAGACTCAGTGCTCAGGGCGGAGTTTGCTGGAGATGATCTCCCCCTCCCTCTGCCCCTCCCCCAACGTGTGTGCACTTGCACATGCACGCGTTCTCTTTCTCTCTGTATCTCTCTCAAAATAAATTAAAAAAAAAAAAAAACCACATCAGAAGTGCCGACCCAACCAGGATTAGGAGGTACCAAGATTCCAGAAAAGGACAAGAAGCTGAAAATATAGATTTTGCCAAGGGAGCCCTGCAACCAGAAACCAACTTATCAGCAGAGCCTTTGTTAATCTCTTGGAGCAGTGCAGTGGTTCTCAGGGGGTAATTTGCCTCCCAGGGACATCTGACAATGTCGGAAGACATTTTTTTGATTATCATGATGCTGGGGAGGGGATGGTTTGCTTTGGGCATTTAGTGTGTAGCAGCCAGGGATGCAGCTAAACACCCTACAAAGCACAGGACAACCCCCACTCCCAATGAAACTTATCTGACTCCAAATGTCAATAACACCTAATTTGAAAAACCCTGGGTTACAGAAACAAAACTGGAGGCTTAGAATCTTACATACACACTCGATCCAAGTGTATATAATTCTTAATCCTGATTTGGGTTAAAGATTTTCTAGGAATCACTATGTTAGATTCTTACAGTCTCAGATCTGGAATATTCCCGCCCCTGTTAAATCCCACACATGAAGTGTTCTGAACCATCTTCATTCTCCCAGGTCCCAACCCCACTACAGCTACATTCATTCTCAGCAAAACACCTTATCACTTACCTTGATAATTGCGTTAAAATCATCCTTCCTTTCCACATAATATTTTTTCTATAGCTGCAGTCATTTTTTCCCCATCTTTAATAAAGTACTTTATTTTTAGGTTATTCTACCTCCTTCCTTTTGTAGTTATTGAAAAAGGAGTCAACATACACTGTGTCCATTTTATTATAATCTAGTGCCTGTTTCAGTGACTCCACACAAGCCTTCTTAGCCAAATTTCAATTGTGAAACCAATTGTCTTTCTTCAGCCACAATACTTAACACTGCTAAAAACCTCTTACCTCCTTCTCTGACATTTACCAACCTGATTCTCCTTTTATGATCCTTTTTCCTCCTTTCACCACTCCACCCACTAAATATGCCCCTCAAGGTTCCGTGTTCAGTACGTCAGTTATCATACTGTGCCTCTGGGCTTCAAACTCACCCTCCCACATTCCGTGGTGTGACGCTTGAGTTTGAGCGAGAACTCTCAAACTGCATTTCGGCTTTGCCTGCGGCTACTTATTAAGTCTGCCAATAGGGGGCGGTGGAGGGAGCGTGAGACGCCGGAGAAGGGAGAAGCTGCTTGTTCCTACCTGATTGTTTCCTGTTCTGAGCAGTTAGTTCCGAGAGCAGCGTTGGATTCCAGTTTGTAGCTATTCCAACACTTGCAACACCAGTCTTATGACTCCCCATAGAGACGCCAGCACCAGACAAGCAGCAAGCCCCCTCAGAAGTCTGGGCCGGCCCCTCGAAGTCCCACCTTCAAACTTCCATGTTTAAATAATTCCAGTTTCGGGCACCTGGGTGGCTCAGATGGTTAAGCGTCTGCCTTCGGCTCAGGTCATGATCCCAGGGTCCTGGGATCGAGTCCCACATCGGGCTCCCTGCTCCTTGGGAGCCTGCTTCTCCCTCTGCCTCTCTCTCTCTGTCTTTCATGAATAAATAAATAAAATCTTTAAAAATAAATAAATAAATAAATAAATAAATAATTCCAGTTTCTTCCCTTTATTCCCTTAGACCTATCTGGCGGGCAGGGCAGAGTTGCTTCTTGCAGTTGCTACCTCCATAAACCCCTGGTGTTCCTACTTGTCTTTTCAATTACCTAATCATAGAGCCAGTAATCCACAGAACAGACATTATTATAGCCATCATCATCTTGTTTATTCATCAGGATAGTAATGTAACTTGCTTTTATCTTAGAACACTTTGAGTTTACTTTTCCCCTAACTGACATGAACGATATATAAAATTTTGATGTTCGTTGAAATTGATATTTTGGCCTCTAAGGCTTAACTCACAGCCAAGTTCACCCTTTTATTGAGCCTCCAGACCAGGCCTCTGTGACTTGTTATGGGATGAGGGTGGTGATAGTGTAGGCAGAGGATGGACCTAAAACTGGATATTTGAAACACTGAATGGGGGGGAGGGGTGTTTTCTTGGTGACTTATATATAAGCCTTGACAAGAGCACCTTTGGGCTAAACTAACACATCCATAACACATGCCTCAGGATGTATCAGGCATGAGGCGTTAATGAAACTGAAGATCCACTCATTCAGGCTTATTTATTGTATCATCCCCAAGACACCCAGGAATCATGACTCTTCAAAGAAAGGTGTGGATGAGGAACATCATAGGAGAGCATGCTGTAGGTTGACTTGTGAGGCCACTGAGAAGGGAGTCAAGACAGAAAGGCCCTGAAACGTGTACCCCAAAAGTAACTCGGACATATATCTATCATTTGGCATCTGCAGGTCTATGTAACTGGGAATACAGGCCTTTACAGAGAAATGGATCTTTGGGCCTGGAAACAGGAAATACATGATATTTGCCACCAAAAATAACAGAGTAGAACAGGAATCCCGAGAGTTTCTAGGCCTTCCCATATCAGGAAATTGTGAGGAGACAATATGCATTAAAACATTATAAGGGTGGGGCAGGGCTTATATGGGAAACTCTCTGCACCTTCCTTGCGTGAAATGGTTCTAAAAAAAATAAAGTCGTTTAAAAAAAATGTAAGTTTTCTTAATCATTGTGATTTTTGTCTGATCATTTTTATCACGACTCTGTCCTACAGTGAGTAACAGTAAAATTCTTAAATGAAAAGTGTCTCCTGTGCTTGTTTCTAGGGAAGTAGGAGCTGAGGAGATAATATCCTCCTCATTATAGAGCCAGCGAACACTAGAGAAGATGCTAATGATATTAAAGAGAATGATTGATAAGGCTGAAGCCCTTGGACCTGTATAGCAGGGAAGAAATGAACACAAGGAAAATCAGCCTAGCATCAAGGACTGACCTTGAGAAATTAATGGTCTGGAACCCCTGTGGTTTTCAATTATACTGAAGTATAAACTCAGAAGAAAGCAAGAGAAATGCAAGCTAAACAAGAAATGACCACCACTTCTTGATTCCTACAGTCTAATTGCATTACTCTACTCCCAAAATTACAGTCAAGGTATAAGTCAAGGTAGCCAAAGACCCCCTCAAAAAACTGTCTTTGTAATAAATAAAAATGCTCTAAGTGTATTTTAGTTATGATATAATGATTAATATTATTCAAATAAATGGTTCTAGAAAAATCTATATGACTGTTAGTGTAAAAGCATTCTACTCAACTGGAAATTAATGCAAGCTTAAACTTTACACTGAATTTTCAGAGATTTTTAAACTAATTTTCATGTTATGTTGATCTGTGAAGAAATTTAAAATTTTAGTAATTTCACAAATTACTTAAAACATTTGATTTTTCAAAAAAATATAAAGTATCCTGCTTTGATGAACCATATGCTGTGTAGTTTTTTATTGGCAAATCCAGAAATTTTTCTATCAAAGGCTTTCTATTGACAAATGCAATCCAATCTACTATTTATTGTATTTTGGCTGGCCTTTGGGGTTATCATTTCCTTATTTATTATACACCATGCACACCTATCATAGTTCATCCTGCACTCTGCTTAATATGGTTATCATTTGATGAAGTTTCCTGGGGAATTGGGTTGCTCAGTCTGGCTGTTACTTTTGCCCTCTTATGAATAATTCCTTGAAATGAAGTATTTTCTCACATTTAGTGTTTCTTTTGCACTGCTTTGTTAAATTACCCCAGTGCCTTTAATGCAGAAACTCAAAGAAGAAATGCTTATCTATATTTTGTTCCATTAATGTTTAAAAAAGAATGAAGACAAGTTCTATAAAGATTGCCACAAGTTTAATACAACATAATCATATATATAGCTTAATTATACATTTATTATTTTGAAGCCAACAAAACACTATTTTTATGTAAATATATAAAATATATATATTTTAAATACTTAATGATCTAGAGTAATTTCTGTGCATCTCAGTATAAACTGTGGCTTAATATGAAGCTTTGCTAGAGAGGAGGCCTTGATTATCCTGTGGTAGGTTTCCTAATCCTCCCTAATAAATCCATAGGCATCTCAGAATCAGATCTATACTAACTCCAAAGGACAAAAAGAAACAGGTTACTAATTTTCAAAAACTACTTATGGAGAACCATCAATGTGTTTGACCCTATTAGATGGCCCAATAAACAGAGAAATCATTTCACAGGACGTTTTTTTGAGTGCCTACTGTGTACCTTGCACAAAGTGCTAGGTGCTGGGGATAAGGTGAGTAAAACATGGCCCCTACCCACAAACAACTCACTAGTTAGCTGGGGAACTAGGTAGAAATGCAAATCACAATATACAATATGACATGTGCTACATTAGAGGTTTACTATGTTATGGTATCTCAGAAGAAAATAGAATAATTTTGCTGGTGATGAAAGGGTGCTTATGGGACACTGCCAAGAGAAAAACTGAGCTGGAATTTTGTAGACACAAAGAGATGGGAAGGAAGGGGGAGTGGAGAGAAGGGAGCAAGTGGAAGAGAAGTAGAACGTGAGGAGGGAAGCAGAGAGCAAGAAAGAGAGAGAGGGAGGAAGGCTGAAGGATCCTGCCGGCAGAGAGAAATCCTAACAAGGATATGGAGACACAAGTGGGCATAAACGTTTAGGACTCCCTGAGAGGTGCAGCCAGAGAATAAAGGTTGGAACAGTGAGCGGTGTCCCGGGTACTAGAGGGTAGGTTGAAAGAGTTGATTGGGATCAGATTAAAAGGCCCTTGGTGCCATGGTAGACTTTGGACTTTATCTTAAAGCAACGAAGAGCTAACAAACGTTTTTAAACAGATAAATATGAAATTGAGGGATTTTTTTGTGTGTGTGTGGTTATTGTGTTTTGTTTCTGTGTTGTTATGTCTTGGATGGTGCTATTTAGATGCATGTTTTAGAAAGTTACTTTGGGAGTAGTATGGGAGGTAGAGTATGTTCTATAGTGCCTCTGCTACTAAGAGAATTGAGTCAGATATTAAAAAGTAACTACCCAGAGAGGAGAGGATTGAAACTACTGTCAGTGACGATAGAAATGGAAAATAATTATCAGCTGTTGCCTCGAGAGGTGAGGTAGCGTGGTGGCAGACTCTGGAACAAGCGGCTTAAATTGGATTCCGTGATTTCCAGTTATTGATGGCATAAACTTCTGCTAGTTCCTTAAATTCTCTATGACTCAGTTTCTTTATCTGTAAAAGAATAATAAAAATAATATCTACCTCATAAGGTTGTTAGGAGTATTAAATGAGTTAACATATTTAAAGTACTTAGAATAAATAGTACCTGACACATAGTGATTGTCATTTGTGTTCATGATTATTAGTATCATCTATTCAGAGGAGAAATAAATCTCATACTTTCGGAATGGAGGAAAAAGAGAGCATTTAATTTGAAATGTAAGGTGTAGGAAAAATGCCAAAAGGCAAAGACTATAAGAATTCAGAGCGTATTCTAGGTGGAGGGAATAGCAAGAGCAGAGGCTCAGAAAGGATGTTCAGTTTCCAGCAAAAGGTTCAGAGGGTCATGTTTCAGTGGAAAAAAAATTATTTTTTATCTGAGGGCCTAAAAGCAAGCAAGAGCCAACCTTGTCCTTAACTCAACAGTTTCCCTACATATTAATAAAAGACTACTAAATGGGATGCCTGGGTGGCTCAGTTCTTAAGCATCTGCCTTTGGCTCAGGTCATGATCTCTAGGTCCTGGAATGGAGCTCCACATCTGGCTTCCTGCTCAGTGGTGAGTCTGCTGCTCCCTCCCCCTCTGCCCCTCACCCCCGCTCATGTGCTCATGCTCTCTCTCTCTCAAATAAAATCTTTATAAAAATAAATAAATAAATAAATGACCGCTAAAATTTATCACCCATCTGTGACACCTTTGAGAGCTAAAAGAGGAGTAAAAATGATAAAAATCAAGTAAATTCATATTTATTTTAATATATTTTTAATACTTGAAGTATTTATGTATTGACCAAAAAGGTGTTTTATTCAAAAATTATTTTCAGGGGCGCCTGGGTGTCTCAGTCATTGAGCGTCTGCCTTCTGCTCAGGTCATGATCCCAGGGTCCTGGGATTGAGCCTCGCATTGGGCTCCCTGCTCTGAGGGGAGCCTGCTTCTCCCTCTCCCACTCCCCCTGCTTGTGTTCCCTCTCTCGTTGTCTCTCTCTCTGTCAAATAAATAAAATAAAATCTTTAAAAAAAATTATTTTCAAATATGTTTTTCTAGGAAAAAAACAATATGTATGTATACATTAAAGGAAATTTTAAAATTTTTATAATGATTATCTGAACATTTAAAAATGAGTTAAGCACAATTATAACAAAAGAAAATTATAGATTAATATCTCCATTGGCATAAAAGTCCTGTATAAGATATGAGCAAGTTTAATACAGGACATATAAAAAGTATAATACATCAAGACCAAGCGAGGTTTATTCCACAAATGCAAGACTGTTTAACATTTAAAATTCAATCAGTGTAACTCACTGAAAAAGAAAATATAGATATCTCAATAGATGCAGGTATGATCAAGAAAAAAAAAATCTCTTGGGGCGCCTGGGTGGCTCAGTTGGTTAAGAGACTGCCTTCGGCTCAGGTCATGATCCTGGAGTCCCGGAATCGAGTCCCACATCGGGCTCCCTGCTCGGCAGGGAGTCTGCTTCTCCCTCTGACCCTCCTCCCTCTCATGCTCTCTGTCTCTCATTCTCTGTCTCTCAAATAAATAAATAAAATCTTAAAAAAAAAAAAATCTCTCAACAAACTACAGTTGACCTTTGAACAATGCAGAGGTTAGGGGCCCCAACCTCCAGTGCATTCAAAAATCCTCATATAACTCGGACTCCCCATAAACTTAACTACTAATAGCCTACTGTTAACCAGAAGCCTTACCCAAAAACGTAGTTAACACATATTTTGTATATGTATTATATACTGTATTCTTACAATAAAGCAAGGTAGAGAAAAGAAAATGTTATTAAGGAAATAAGAAGGAGAAAATACATTTAGAGTACTGTACTGTAGTTATAAAAGAATCTGTGTATAAGTGGATTCGTGCAGTTCAAACCCATGTTGTTAAAAGATCAACTGTAGGAAGAGAACTACTTTTTTTTTTTTTAAGATTTTATTTATTTATTTGAGAGAGAGACCACAAGCGGGGGGGGAATGGCAGGTAGAGGGAGAAGCAGGCTCCCCGGGGAGCCTGAGCAGGGACCCCCATTCGGGGCTCAATCCCAGGACCCCGGATCATGACCTAAGTTGAAGGCAGAAGCTTAACTGACTGAGCCACCCAGGCACCTCAAAAATCTATATCTTTTGATTCCCCCCAAAATTAACTGCTAATAGCCTACTGTTGACCAGAAGCCTTACTGATAACATAAATTGTCGATTAACACATATTTTGTATGTTGTTTGTATTACATACCATATTCTTACAATAAAAGTAAGCTAGAGAAAAGAAAATGTTATTAAGCAAATCATGAGGAAGAGAAAATACATTCACAGTGCTGTATTGTATTTATTGAGAAAAATCCATATATAAGTGGGATTCAAAACCCTGTTGTTCAAGCCTCAACTTTGTTTTTAGTAACTACAACTTCTAAGCACTTCAAAAGCTGAACTTCTGGGGACTCTATTTATTGATTACTTTGTTTTCATATTTCCAAGTAATTTTGAACACTTACAAGTGAGTTCAATATTATTGTATTGCACTTTGGTTTACAAAGAACTTCTTTAAGGGTTCAAACATTTCTAAACTTTGATGAGTGGCAAAGAGAGAAAGCACCTACTTCTACACTGAATCTGAATTATTTTTTATTTCAACATCAAGCTTGTAAAATATATATGTATATATAGTTCAGTTACTCTAATTGCATGTATGTATAAAATATTTATAAAATTTGGCAACTCTAGCTTCCATTTCAGTTATTAGATCATCATAGCCCTTTTAAGATGCATTTATGAATTTCGTAGGTACCACAACCAATACAACAGGCACATTTATTCAATGTATATTTCTTAATTTAGTAGAACATTATTTTTACCATGTTTTTACAAGGTTCTCATCACAACTTGAATTCATTTTATTACTGTATAAAGCAAATAATTTTATCTCAATGTTGAACTTTCAAAATAAATTTATGATGGCTTTAACAATAGTGTCAGATGTTTTATCTTGGCAAAATGAACTCTATATAGTTTTACTTTTTTTCCCCACGATTTGTATGGGGATAAAAAGCAACCATTTTTAACTGGCTGGTGTTCTATTTGTTGTTTTTGTTTTTTTTTTTAAGATTTTATTTATTTATTTGAGAGAGAGAGAATGAGATAGAGAGAGAGCAAAAGGGGGGGAGCGGGAGAGGGAGAAGCAGACTCCCCGCTGAGCAGGGGAGCCCGACGTGGGACTCGATCCCAGGACTCCAGGATCATGACCTGAGCCGAAGGCAGTCGCTTAACCAACTGAACCACCCAGGCGCCCTGGTGTTCTATTTGTAGCATCTGATATGTTATAAGAGTCTCATCATTTAACCATCTGTGAAGTGATTCTGTTAAAGGAACCAATAAAATAATAGTTCTTGTTTCACTTTTGTAGGGTCATAAGAAAACTTGGAATCTAAAATGAAGTCCTTTGACCCAAATGGAAAGTTGTGCTTTACAGAGTGACATGTAAATAGCTTTCTGCAGCTGTTAGTTAAATCATGATCTCCAGGCACAACCATCTTAAAATAACAGTAACTTCTGAAGTGGATATTTTCCGGTTTTCAGGTGGGCAGCCCTTATGGCCCTCCTGTTGGATGGGGAATTTTAACATTTTTGCAAATTACCCCATCATTAGCTTTCCTGAGAAACAGAAACTCAATACTTAGTTTTTCATGAAATAGTCTGGGCTTTTAGCTCATTACTGCCAAGAGTTTATTGTGATTAAAAAAAAAAAAAGCATTGATAACAAAATAAAACAAAAGTTTGAAGATTTATACATAGGATACTGGCAAAACTGTGGAAGCAAGAGTATTCCATCATTACAATACTTCTACATTATGGTAACCAGCTTCTATTTCCTGCACATATCTCATAGACACCTAATCTGTAATTAGCACATTTCCTAAAGATCCTTCTGACTAGCAGCCTGGAAGTTTGTTACATCTTGAAACCTGCAGCATGGGCCATGGCATAATTGGCTAGAACGCCAAATAGACTGCAGGGACAACTATGTTGAATACATCTTCCTCCACCCCCAAGACTAGGAGGATTTAACTGTTCTTAGCCACTTGAGTCCAAGTGCATATCATTTTATCAATTAAGACTCTGCATACTGTCCTGAACAGCTATTCTTATTTTGCATTTTAAAAGATTCTGGAATAGAAAGGTAAGATTATCTTTCATTGTTTTTATATGTGTTAAGGTGAGAATTCTTTTTCCTGCATACTACTCTCACACTTCTACATGAAACTATAGCAAAAATTGCAAGTACAAAATAAAGGCACATCATATTGATCCTCACTTATTATAATACAATACTTAATACTACTTGTTTAAATCAGGAAAAAAATTTAAATGGGGATTGCCTCAGGCAAACTGAGACATATAGAAACCATACAGCAGGGCGCCTGGGTGGCTCAGTTGTTAAGCGTCTGCCTTCGGCTCAGGTCATGATCCCAGGGTCCTGGGATCGAGTCCCACATCGGGCTCCCTGCTCCGCGGGAAGCCTGCTTCTCGCTCTCCCACTCCCCCTGCTTGTGTTCCTGCTCTCGCTGTCTCTCTCTCTGTCAAATAAATAAATAAAATCTTTAAAAAAAAAAAAAAAAAAGAAACCATACAGCAGTTTAAATTCATGGTGAAAATAAATTCAATTCAAAGCCACAGGTACTTGTTGAGGACCTACTAACCC
The DNA here is from genome assembly GCF_054177405.1 of Leptonychotes weddellii. NCBI lineage: Eukaryota > Metazoa > Chordata > Mammalia > Carnivora > Phocidae > Leptonychotes > Leptonychotes weddellii. Next base: position 89,235,878 of record NC_138370.1, read on the forward strand.
CAAGAACCTTTGCTATGAGCTGAAAGGAAATACAAATAGGAATTAAGCCAATTCCTTCCTCTTACCTTTAGAAAGGACATATATACAAAGGATTTACATTCAGAGTAGAATGGTATGACATTTTCTGGAAAATTAAGGAAGTGAGACTCCTACATTGAAGAAAATAACTGATGGTATTTGTTTCTAATGATAAAACTTGAGCTTTTAAGTAAAAATGAGAATTGGGAAGCTCGACAGTTTCCCAATACTTAAGGGTTTTCTGATGAGATTGATGGTGATTGTGAAATATGTCAACATTTCAAAGACCTACATAACTCAGTGAATCATTACTTTCTAAATGACAAACGTGTAAGTAATTTTACAAAACCATGCATGGCCATTCAAATTGCAAAACAGACCAATGGATTTTAATATAACAGTTTGAACATTTTATTGATATGGTTTCCAATTCCACATTACAACTAACCTTTAATACGCAACACTTTGCTAAGTTTTGGTTTAGTATACAAAAAAATAAAGTATTCAGAGTTTTCTGAAAAGACTATCACAACATGCCCTTCTTTTTCCAACCATGTATCTGTGTAAGGCTGAATTTTCTTCTTGTGCTTTAACCAAAATAGCTAATCACAACAGACTGAGCACAAAAGAGGTTATGATAATCCAGCTGTCTTCTTTTAAATCAGGCATTAAAGAGATTTGCAAAAATGTGAGACAATGTCACTTTTCTCATAAATTGTTCTATTTTAGAAATTTGTTTTCATTACAATGTTATTTACATTGACATGTATTATTTCTATTTTTAAAGGAGTTAATAAATAAAGATTGCCTTAAATAATACAATTGAATTCAATTTCATAACACTGGGGCTTTTGAGAAAACAGGGGAAAGATTATAGCAGTAATGATCGGGAAAGTTTTTCACAAAAGACCTGGTATTCCAGTTAGACTCTGAGAAGTGGCTTGTATTTTAATAGTAAGTATTTTTAAAAGAATGAAAGGTCACAAGTAAAGGCATAGAAACAGAAAAGCACCTGATAGTCTCGGGTAATAATGAGTGATGAGTTCAGTTTGCTAAAATATGAGGAAGACACCATTCCTTCCTGCTTCTCTTCTTACCCCTCTAACCATTGCTTTTGTCTCTTTTTTGTCCTTTCTTCCTTCTCACTCCATAAATATTGATGCTTCCAATGGTCTTATCCTTGGATATCTCTTCTCATTCTAACTGTCCCTCACAAATTGCATCCATCTCCAAGACTGCAACTTCACTTCTTGGCTTCAGATCCCAGATATTCATCTTACCTTTCCTCCCAAGCTCCAGAGCTATACGTTCTCGACATCTGAAAGGCAACTGAACTCATGTGGAATAAATGTCTTCCTTGAAACCACTGTCTCTCCTGCATCCCCTTTCTTGGCATGTTCCATTCAGGAGGAGCTCAGGTCAAAACAGCAGATCCCCCCCACTCTCCACTCTCAACTTCCTCCCCCATATTCATTCAATCCATCCCACTGTTTCACCTTTTTCTTTTTATACTACTGCACTATTTTCCTTCCCCTTTTTGATATTAAGATATAATTAACACAACACTATATTAATTCAGGTGTACAACATAGTGATTTGATATTTGCATATATTGTGAAATGACCACCACAATAAATCTAGTTAACATCCATCAGCACACATAATGACAAATCTTTTTAGTGATAAAACTTTTAAGATCTACTCTCTTAGCAACTTTCAAATACAGTATTGTTAACTATAGTCACCATGCTGTACATTACACTTGTGATTTATTTATTTTATAACTAGAAGTTTGTACCTTTTGACTACTTTCTTAGTTCTGTCACTAGTCTTACAATCTTTCATTCCATCCTCCATATTGCTGCCAAAGTCAATAGTACAAAAGCAACACGTATAATATAATCATGTTGTTTCCCTGTTTTGAAACCCTTTTGTGGCCCCTACCAGGAACTCTTAGCATCTTAGTGGAACATAAAATGCCAACCATCATCTGGCCCTTGATTACTTTTCCATCCTTAATGCTTGGCAAGGACCCTCCTCAACCCATAGCATATTCTTTGCTTCTGCCATATCAAAGAGCTTGCAGTTCTCCAGATGTTTCCAGGTTGTTTTACTTTGCCATGTACTTGTTCAGGTACTTTCTCTTCCGGGAATGCCCTTCCCTGCTCCATCAACAAAGATTACCAAGTCACCTTTTATGATTGTTCTCATGATTTCTTTTAAGAATCGTTCTCTTTACATTGAGTTAAATAATATTATTTATTCTCTCTTTTAATAATAACATTTTAAAAGTGATTGTTAGAATTTAAAATGTTTTTGAAACTATCCTTAATTGATTTACCCTCTCCACAGCAAAAAGAATACCACTGTAGGAAGCACTTTGCACAAGCTCATGTTGTTTTAAATAAGAAGCAAAAAAAATTTCAATATTTAGTGGAAAGAAGCCAATAGGCTTTTTCTTCTAACATTCCAACCTATAAACTGGCAAACAAGAGCTAAGATTTATAAAACATACGTTCAATATCCAAATGTATATTGTGTCCCTTAAAAACTTGTTTCACAAATGATTTTATATTGCTGGAATTCCTTGAATATTCAAATTTAATTTTGGTAGATTTGACATTCTTTTATATCTCAGAAGATATTTTGTTTTGAGAGGTTTTTTTTTTCTCAAGCAGAGCTAAATTTCTAGTCTTTCATATTAACATAGCTATTCATTCACAGTTCACTTTAAAAAGGATTAAAATGCTTAAGCAGGAACATCATAGCTGTATTTGCCATCCCCTGAATTCAAGTGATATCAGAGGTACAGATAAGCCTGCCAGAGACTTGCTTCATCACTGGGCTCAAGTCCCCAAAATCAGTGAGCCCTTGTAGCTTTCTGTGAAAAATACAAAAACTTGAAAAGGTGTTTTATGAAGTCAATTTGAAAAAAATGAAACATGCTTAGTTTTATACAGTATCTTCAGTTAAATGGTTCACCTACATCTAACATTGCGTATGAACTCCTAATAATCTGAACCTTTGAACTTCATTAAGACATTTCCAATTCTACCACTAAAAAATAATCTAATAGGAAGAATTTTGTCAAAAGAAACTGATAATAAGTGATACCAGCAAGGATCTTGTTCTTATAGCCTCATTGTGCTTTGCTTTTTTGGTCTTGAAGGCAGAATGCTGGCACAATACTCTTAATAAGATGCCTAGGGACTATGTCAATTTAAAAATTGCCTAAACACAGAGCTAGAAATAACTTGTTTAAGATTTTAAAGAACAAAATTCAACTGAGTAAATGTTAAAGATCTTATTGGCTTTATTCAGCGATTCATGAGTCAGACAGCACCCAATCTAGCAGATAGAAAGGAGCTCCAAAGAGCTGAACAAAATGAAAGACTTCCTAGGCAGAAAAGAGCAGAAACAAGAAAGTTATACTAGGCCAAAAGTGGATTGGTTATTGCAAGATTATTTTCCTTTAGGGGATGGTAGTGATCTATCAGGCAGATTACCTAACTAATGCTGATCAGTTAACTTCTGGCTGACTGGTTGAAGATTCTGTTTTTGGGAACCCTAAAACTGAATTATGTGTTTGGTGACATGGAGGTTAGCATGAGCGACTCCATTTTGAGCCTGTTTTCTTGTTTTTAATAAAACAAATTTGGATGGAAATATATATATACATATATAATTTACTGAGGAGATGCAGAATGTACACAGCTTTTATACTTATGTCAAGAAGACATTACCCCAGTTATAGAAATGACAGGTCTCACATTTACTTACCAATATAGACTTCAGGGTCTATCACATTCATTTTAAGAGCAGAAATAATCATCAAAAAGGCAGGGGAAGCATCACTTATTTGCTATTCAGGTGATTCACTGACATGAGATTTTTCATAGGTTTATAATGTTGGCGATGCTTTTCAGTGCCTTGTAAGCACCATCTGCATGAAAGCAGCGTGGTGGGTTTTTTTTAAAGGGCTTAAAGAGGGAGGCAAGAAATAAGTAATGGAGTCAAGACAGCTAGGAATTAGAAAAGAATAAAAGAGATGTGAAAACCACCTGAGAAATCAGCCAGCATTTGTGGAAAGAATATAGGATTATAGAAGTTCGGGTCCCAAATGTTGAGAATGAGAAAAATCAAAATTTAATGAAGCAAAAGTTTTATGACAGAGTGATGAGATCTCTGACAAATCAAATTTTTCCCCATTTATTTTTCTGTTTAAAAGATTCTGTTTCATTGAAGCTGTGTTGTCAGTTTAGTAGGGATGGGAGACCAAATGGCAATGGTAATACTGTATTCCCCCCTCATCCACAGAGGACACGTTCCAAGACCCCCAGTTGATGCTTGAAACCACAGAGAGTACTGAACCCTATAGAAACTATGGGGTTTTTTTCCTATACATACCTACCTAGGATAAAGTTTAATTTATAAATTAAGCACAGCAAGAGATTAACAACAATAAATCATAATAAAATAGAACAATTATAACAATATACTATAATAAAAGTTGTGTGAATGTGGTTTCTCTCTCTCTCACAATATCTTACTGAACTATACTCACCCTTCTCCTATGATGTGAGATGATAAAATGCCTACATGATGAGATGAAAGTGAAGTGAACGACACAGACATTGTGATGTAGCGTTAGGCTGCTATTGTCTGGCCATAGGTCAGCAGGAGGATCATCTGCTTTGGGACTGCGGGTAACTGAAACCGTGGAAACTAAATGTAGATAAGGGGGAACCAGTGTACTTTTAAACAGGACAGAAATCTCTTAGCTTCAGAAATAAAAGGGAGGAGGCTGTCCCATCTCTCTGAGAGAGTAGATGCAAGACCATCCTGAAGAGATTTTGATTTTCTACCTTCTGCTCCCCATTTAGAGACACATCATACCTGCTTTATGTAAAGATGACATCTTAAAGCTGAAATTTGGAAGCAGAAGAATTGGCTTTTATAGTTAATGCATCGTGCTACAAAAGTGGATTTACACCTCCTTTTGGATGGCTTGGAAACTGTCAATGCAAGCCATGGAAAGAAGGCATAGCGCCTAGAAAGATGGAGGCTAAGAGCCAAATTCCAGGAAATCAAGGACTGTGTACAGTGTTGGGTTAAAGTGAGCCATAAATGGAAGACTTTCTTCTCCCCTCCCTCCCTCCCTCCACTCTCCGATTTGTGTATGGAGGTGGGGATGGGGAGCATGTGTCTGCATGCACACATACATCTTAATGTACATATATTTTAGGAGCTGATTCCTTTTTTAAATAAAAAGTTTGCTTCAAAGTATCCTCTTGAAATGTAGTTATAATTCAGTTTGCTTTAACTCTTAAAATAGGCTTTATAATGAAATTATAGCAAAAATGGAGAGAGTTTGCAATCATGGAAAAGGCACTGGAGTGCAGGTCAAAAGATCTGGGTTCCAGTCCCGCCTTTCCCAAATTCATGTGACTGTTAGCTTGACTATCTGAACCTCAGGTTGCACATCTGGGGAATGAAAGGACTGGACTCGAATGATCTCTGAGGCTTCCTCCAACTCTGACATTTGATTGTTCTGTGAAGTCTGGGTTAACCAGAGAGGCATCCTTTGTATAGCATGTTAACATCTGATAGAGGCATACCCAAAGGGTAAGAGCAGGAAGGGACAAAACCAACTTCTGAAATATTGAAATTGTCCCCTCAACAAATGAGTAGCTAGCTTGCTTTGTAACAAAGCAGGAACAAAAAGGATCACATTAATAGCCACACGTGGTTTTTTATAAGCGAACAGGGCTAAAGGTAGCAAAGCCAAAGAACACACACCTAAGGTCACTAAAAGACAAATACCAACATGTATGTGACGCTGCCCTTATTAAATCTTTCAGGTGAAATAGATAATGCAAATAAACTTTAGATATCAAATAATGCAATTATAACATAGTAATGAACCTAGTGAGACGCAAACAAGAGAACTGTATTTTGACAGATCTGCTTGTGCATGTTTACTTGGCTTGATCACTTACTGGCAATGTGTACTTGGGGAAGTTAATTATGTGTTTGTTGTGGAAAACTTGGAAAATGTCAAAGAATTTTTAAAAAGCTTTAATGCATGGAATTCTGGAAAATGTAGTTTTAGCTTTCCAACCTTTGTAGTAAAGGAAAATAAGCCAGAACAGGTGCATCTATATTTGTCATGTTTATCATCTTTACCTAAAACATCATCCTAAACACATATGCTAAAGACACTTCCTTTAAGAGCACAAACAGACAGAAACATTCGTCATCAGGTTTATTAATCAATATTATTTTGGAAGTTCCGCTAAATGCAATAAAAAAAGTTAAATGATTATTTATAACATCACTGGAATAGAAAAAAATGCAGGGCTGATGATTCAGTTGTACATCTAAAAAAACTCCAAATTGCAGGTTTTTTTGTTTATTTATTTATTTATTTAATTTTATTATGTTATGTTAGTCACCATACAATACATAATTAGTTTTCGATGTAGTGATCCACGATCCATTGTTTTCGTATAACACCCAGTGCTCCATGCAATACGTGCCCTCCTTAATACCCATCACCGGGCTAACCCATCCCCCCACCCTCCTCCCCTCTAAAACCCTGTTTGTTTCTCAGAGTCCATAGTCTCTCATGGTTCATCTCTCCCACCAAATTGCAGTTTTAAAGTAATAAAATAAAAAACAAATAATTTGATAATTAGATCAGTTACTCAGATAAATATATATTTAAAAATCTTTAACTTTTTCTTTACTGGCAATAAACAGACATCAAATGGAAAAAAGCAAACACACATAAAAACAGTAAAGAATTAAGTTAAACAGGAAAATATAGAACCTAAATGTTAAAAAAACAAAACCCCAAAAATCTATACTAACTTACTGAAGGGCCCAAAGGCAAAGCAAATAACAGAACATGTTCTGGGTTGGGAATCTTAATATCAGAAAAATATCAAGCCTCTAGGAAAAGTAATAAATTCAATGAAAAAAATCTAACAGCTTTATTGAGGTATAATTAAATACAGTAAACTATACATATTTAAATATGCAATTTGAGATACATACACATGGTCATACACCTATAAAACTATTAGCACAATCAAGATAATTAACATATCCATCACTCTCAGAAGTATCCTCTTGCCCCTTTGTAATCCTGCCCCCTCACCGCTTTCTCCCCCTGCCCCATTTCCAGGCACTTACCGATCTACTTTCTGTTACTATAGATTAGTTTGCATTTTCTCAATATTTATGTAAATAGAAACTTATGTGTTCTCCTTTTTGTTTCGCTTCTCTCACTGAAAGTAGTTATTTTGAGATTCATCCATGCCATCCATATGGCATGGATATACCATAATTTATTTGTCTTTTCACCTGTTCATAGAAATCTGGGTTAATTTCAGTTTTGAGTTTTTACAAATAAAGCTGTTGGGAGCATCTGTGTCTGAGAGTTTGTACGGACATGTTTTTGTTCTTGGAACTTAAAAGTCACCAGAAGAAAACAAGAAAAATCTTGATGATTTTAAAGCTTTGGGGTTTTCATTTAGGTCTATGTTCTATCTTGAATTAATTCCTTTGTATGATATAAGGTAAGAGGTAGGAATTGAAGTTCATTTTTAAAGATTTTTTATTTATTTGTCAGAGAGAGAGAGCACAAGCAGGGGGAGTGGCAGGCAGAGGGAGAGGCAGGCTCCCCGCTGAGCAAGAAGCCTGATGCTGGACTCCATCCCGGGACCCTGGGATCACGACTTGAACCGAAGGCAGACTTCAACGGACTGAGCCACCCAGGAACCCCTGAAGTTCATTTTTTGCATGTGGATATCAAATTGTTCCAGCACCATTTGTTGAAAAGACAAGAAAAGTCAGTCCTCTTTTGCACATGTGTTGAAAATCAATTGACCGTATATTTTTAAATTTATTTCTGAAATCTCCAATCTGTTTCTTTAATATTTTTGTCGATTTTGATGCTAATATCATACTGATCTGATTATTGTAGCTTTGCAATAAGTCTTAAAATTGGTAGTATAAGGCTCTCAACTTTGTTCTTTTTCAAAGTTGTTTTGACTAATACAGGTTTTTTTGTATTTTCATGTTTATTTTTGAATAGCTAGTCCTTATCTCAAAAAAACTTGCTGGTATCTTGACTGGAGTTGCATGGAATTTATAAATCAGTTTGGAAAGAACTGAAAATACTAAGCCTTCGAATTTATCAATACAGTATATCTCATTTATGTAAATTAACAGATTTTGAATCTTCTATACTTTCTCTCTGCAATGTTTTGAGCTTTTCTGGGTATAGGACTCTTTCATATTTTGATTCTAATGTAAATGGCATTGCTTTACTAAAATTTATTACTATTCCAATTTCTAATTATTTGTTGCTATATAGAAATACCATTGACTTTCAAATATTGATCATGTATTCTTTTTTTTTTAAAGATTTTATTTATTTATTTGACAGATAGAGACATAGTGAGAGAGGGAACACAAGCAGGGGGAGTGGGAGAGGGAGAAGCAGGCTTCCCGTGGAGCAGGGAGCCTGATGTGGGGCTCGATCCCAGGACTCTTGGACCATGACCTGAGCCGAAGGCAGAGGCTTAAGGACTGAGCCACCCAAGCGCCCCTTTAACCTGGTTAAATTTATATATTATTTGTTCTAACAGCTTTTTTTTAATGGAATCCACTGAATTTTTTACGTAAACTATTATGTTATGTGCAAATAAAAGTTTTTATTTCTTCCTTCCAAATAAGATGAATTTTTTCCCCTTTGCCTTATTGCCCTGGCTAGAACCTCTAATACAATGTTGACTAGAGGCAATACAAGCAAACATTCTTGTATTGTTTCTCATCTTTGGAGAAAGTAATTCAATTTTTCATCGTTAAATATGTTGTTAGCTGCAGGTTTTTTGAAAATGTCTATTATTAGGGTGTAGAAGCTCATTTTTATTCCTAGTTCACTGAGAATTTTAATCAGTATGGATTTTGTCACAGGCCTTTTTCTGTGTTTGCTCAGATAATCATGTTTTTTCAAAAAATCTCTTTATATGGTGAAGTACATTGATTTTTGAATGCTAAACAAGTCTGGCATTCCTGGAATAAACCCCACTTGGTCAAAATATATTATCCTTTTTACACATTTTTTCATTTGATTTGCTAAAGTTTTGTTAATCTTTGTATCTATACTTAGAGCAATATTGATTTGTATATTTTTCCCTTTTAATGACTTTATATGGTTTTGGTATCAGGTAATGCTAGCATTGTAGAATTATTTGGGAATTATTCCATCTTCTTCAATTTTTTTGAATAATTTTGATAGAATTGGGTTTTTTCTTCCTTAAATATTTGGTAGAATTTACTAATGAGGACATCTGAGCCTAGAAAATATCTGTCAGAAAGTTTTAAATTACAATTTCAATTTACTAGATGTAGGACTATTCAGGTTATCCATTTGTTCTTCAGTCAACTTTGCTATTTAAGCTGTAAAATTCATTGGCATAAAGTCATTCATAATATTCTCTTATTTTTTTTTTAATATTGGTAGCATTTGTAGTGATTTACCTCTCATTCCTGGTATGGTAATTTGTGTTCTCTCTCTCCCTCATTCCCTCTCCCCCTCCATCTCCCTCTCCTTCCTGATCTGTCTGGCTAGAGGATTATCAATTTCATTGTCTCAAAGAACTGTCTTTGGATTTTCACTGATTTTATCTCTTATTTTTCTGTTTTCTATCTGACTGGTTTCCCTACTCTGATCTTTATTATTTCCTTTTTGCAGTTTACTTTGGGTCTCATTTGTCCTTTTTTCTAGTACCTTATGATGTAAAACTGGTATCACTAATGCAATGATCTTTCTTCTTTTGTAATGTAGCATTTTAGTGCTATAGATTTTTCCCCCTAAGTAATGCTTTTGTTACATCCCACAAAGTTTGACATGCCACGTTTTCATTTTAGCTGGAAATAATTTTTAATTTCCCTTTTGATTTCTTACTGACCCATGGGTATGTAGATATATAATATTTAGTTTCCAAATATCTGGGATTGTCCCAGATTGTAATTGGTTTCTAATTTAATTCAATTAAGGTCAGAGAACAAATTTTGTATGACATAAATCATTTTAAATTTATTGGGATTTGTTTCATGGCCCAGAAGCATCTATCTTCATAAATTAACTCTTAATGGATCATAAACACAAATGAAAAACCTAAAATTATAAGACTTCTAGAAGAAAACATAGGAGATGTCTTGGCAATCTTGAGTTAGACAAATATTTCTTAGATACAATGCTAAAAGCTTGATTTATAAAAGAAAAATTAGTAAATTGAATTGTATCAACATTAAGAACTTCTCTTCAAAAGACACAAAGAATGAAAAGTCAAGTCACGGTCTGAACAAAAATATTTGCAAATAGCATATCTGACAAAGGACTTGTGAAGAAATATGTGAAGAAATCCCCAAAATTCAGTAATAAGAATAAAACAACCCAATAAAGACGGGCAAAATATTTGAACAGACACTTTATCAGATAGAATGTACAGATAGATGACAAATAAACACATGAAAAGATGCTTGACAACCTTAGCCATTGGGGAAATGCAAATTAAAACTACCTTGAAAGACTACTACACAACTATGACAATTTCTAAAATCAAAAACACTCACCATACCAAGTGCTGGAGAGGATATGGAGAAACTATAATTCTCATTCACTGTTGGTGGTAACGTGAAATGGTACACCATTTTGGAAAAGAATCTGGCAATATCTTAAGAAATTAAATATACATCAACCATGTGACCCAACTATTCCACTCCTAGGTATTTATCTGAAACAAATGAAAGGATATGTCCATACAAAGCTGTGTACATAAATGGCTATATCAGCTTTATTTGTAAAAGCCTCAAACTGGATAATCCAAAGCCCATCAGCTGATGATGAATAAACAGACTGTGATATATCCATTCAATGGATATACTACTCAACAATAAAGAGGAGTGAACTACCAGGGCACACACACAAAATAGATGAATCTCAAAATAATTAAGAAAGCCAACCCCCTCCCCCAAATATAGTGCATACAATATGATTCTACGTATATAAAATTCTAGAAAATGCAAACAAATCTTTGACAGAAAGCAGATCAGTAGTTTCTCGGGGGTGGAAGGGTAGGGAGAGGAAGGAAGAAGTGATTACAAAGGAGTACAAGGAAGCTTTTAGGGGTGGTGGATTTGTTATTTTAATTATGATGATTTCACGGGTGAATAGATGTCAAAAACATCAAACTGAACACTTGAAGTATGTGCAGCTTGTTGTATGCCAATTAGATGTCAATAAAGATGTTAAAAATTCTTACAAGTGCTACAACTAAAGTTCAATGCCGGCAACATGAATTTAATATTTATTATTTTATAAGTCATCCTTTAGGTGTTTCAATTCCAGAGAACATATTAATTTAATCAAAACTTTATTCTCTGAACAATGGCATTTATATGAAAACATTCATTAAAATTGGTTTTCTGATGTGAAATAAAAGACCCAAAATATTAAAAAAATATAAATTTGTTTTCGTCACTAATATTCACATAATATATCTAAAATTATAACCAGTTAAAAAGTGAACCATTAAATGAATTATTTCAACTTAGAACAATTCTTTCATTTCCTACCTACTTTACTCTGAATTGAAGCCTAAATCTTTATTCAATCTAAACTAAGATATATGCATTTTATTTCACCTTGAAATACTCTTCAAATAGTGACATTTTAATCAAATATTAATATTTATTTTTAATAAAAATTAAATACAAGTGCACTTTAAAGCCAAGAAGTCAAAAAAATACGAAAAAATGCAAAGCAAATCTAATTTGCTGCCTTCAGAAAACAACTTTTGCTTTTGTTTACTGAAATGATATTGTCTTAGAACACCTTTTATGCATCTACTCAGCTGGCTCTGCTTTGACATCACTCTAAAATTTTGGTGTACCTAGGGCTGCATTCTTTACCGACTACTCAATTCTTTCCTGAACTCCAGATGTGTGTATCTCATCACTTAAATGTGAAATAAAACTAGATATTCCATGAACCTAAACTAGATTTGTTAAATGTTACAGGCAGGACTTCTTATTCAAGATGATTATTCCCACGTTTGGTATTTCCAGACCAGACTTCTCTGACCTCAGGTTGAAATATTCCAATTCATACCTATTATTAACAATTGATATCTCATATATATCTCAAATATAACTTGTTCCAACCTGAACCCAATTCCCCACCCTCATCGTTCCTCACATAGTAAAGTGTACTATTGTTCAAACGAGTTGCCTATAATCTCAGTAAAGTGTACTATTGCTCAAAAGAGTTGCCTATAAATCCTTAGCAGATAGCAAGAAGTTCCAAAGAAAGATTATAGGTAATTACTATGTTTCTTTATGATGTCTGTTAAACATAATGAACAAATTTATAATGACATCATATTATTTCTTTGACATTCATTCAACATCTTTAACCATTTAAAATCAATTCACTTTTCCCAATTTCTAAGGCAATTCACAACCCCCATATCGTTTTCTTTTTAGTAGTTAGAACACAGATTGAACCTACAGTTGTACCAGATGAGAAAACTCTCAAAGTATAAACAAGTCTTGAAAACCTTAGTCTTTTTTTTTTTTTTTTAAGATTTTATTTATTTATTTGACAGAGAGAGAGAGAGACAGCGAGAGAGGAAACACAAGCAGGGGAAGGGGGAGAGGGAGAAGCGGGCTTCCCACGGAGCAGGGAGTCCCATGTGGGGCTCGATCCCAGGATCCTGGGATCATGACCTGAGCCGACGGCAGACGCTTAACGGCTGAGCCACCCAGGCGCCCTTGAAAACCTTAGTCTTAAAAGAAGGTGTTTTCTTAGGAGGCAATATCACTTGTTAGTGAAATAAACACGTAAGTTATTGGTTCATTCCTGGCGGAATACACAGAGGGCAAGGAGAGACCGAAGAAAGGGTGGCCACTCCAAATTGGGAGGTGGTGGTTTTAATAAGCAAGGGAACTTACTTATGAGGCTTGTCTTCAGCAGCCGCTAGATGAGTAATCTCCGCACAGGCTGACAGAATCTTAAAAGGTTATATAGAGGCCTTAATGGGGTTTAGTCACATATCCCATCCAGATAGCTCAACAACAGTCTCTCTCAAGGCTGCATCCTTGAAAATGGATCCCATGGTGGTAATGGTGGGCAGAACGTACATGCAAGGATGGGGGTGGGGATGGGGAGCTTCCCATTGCCCAGGATCCAGCCCCAAGGTTGAATGGCATGTCCTCTGGATGACTTTCTCTAACATAATTATATACGTATATATACAAATCTTAGAAGCCTGTGATTACAATATGAAGTTACACTTTAAAAAATAACCCAAATTATTATGGGACAAGCCACCAGTTCACTAAATTTAGTCCCCATTCAGGGTGATGCAGATGTTCCTGAAGTCCCCTCAGGGTGATGATATTCCATGCGCTTCTGAACTCAGTCCTCAGATTCTTCCACTCTGACTGGGTCTTGCCACCATGCTCAGTCATTTATGACTCTTCCACTCTTCAGATCTAAGGTGAGAAAGAACCCTGCCCTTCTCACCTCTAAACAAGTGCTCTTGGCTTGTGTTTGTGGAGATGGGAGGTGCTCGTGGGAGGCTGAAGGGGCTCCAGAGGAAACAGACTCCCACTCTCACTGTTGCCATCAACACAGAACCTTTGTGAGGTCAGGATGAGCTCTCCAGACTTAAGCCCAGATCATTCAGTCTATTTGTAGGCTTCTCTGTGTCTCTAAGTTTAGAAACAACTCTTAGATCTAAGAGGAAGGAGAAAGTCCAAAAAGTCACCTTAGTTCTTGGGCAGTGAAACACTATTCATTTTGGTGAACAATAGAAACATTGGCTCCTTTCAAAAGAAAATTCCACCCTTACCCATGAGGGTATGTTTTTAATGCTGTCAGGAAATGCATAACAGCTGAGGGATGTCATCCGCTTACATTTCTTGGAGCAGATAATCATGAAGGGAGAGCTATCTGAATGACATACTTCCAGTTCCCGCAGGGCCCTACCCTAACTACCCCAGGAAATTCTACAATCACTAATTACCCCACATAATGTAACCCATCGCCCACTTAGCAGTCCAATCCTTCTTACCCTCCTCTACTTTTACTTTGTTCCATAGCACTTTATATCATTAAGTGTTCATGATCACAATGAGAAGAATGTCATATCCCAAATTTATGAGCAAGCCAAGATTAGTAAGCTTAGAATGTGCACTTATTGCAGAATTCCCTGGGGTTTCATCCTTAGACTTTATCTCCTTAATTCCATTGTCACAGATAATGCTGTTCATAATGATAATTATGATGATGGTACCATAACAACATTATTGAGCTTTTATTATGTGCCAAACACGGTACCAAGTACTCTACCTGCATTATTTCATTTAATACCCACAAAATTTTTGTGATTAGTATCATAATTACTGCCATTTTTATTGTAATTACTGCCATTTTTATTGGTGAGGATAACTGAAGGTTAGAGAGGGAACACACAGCTTGTTAAGTGGCAGAAACAGAAATCATGACTTGGTCTGACTGCAAAGCCCTATCTCTGTCTGCCAGACTGATTTCTGGGGCAAAAAAAAAAAAAAAAAAAAATCATTGATTCATTCCTTTGCTTAAAAGTTCTCATTGCCTCTCCAGTGCCTTTGAGGGACCCCAGGAGCTAGCTTAGCTGCTTGCCTGATCTCATTCCTGTCCTCACTCCTCTAGAACCCCACCTTTGAGCTGTACTGGACTACCTCACATCTGAATGCCCCAGGTTCCTTGTCTTTCCTCTTCCATTCCTGCTATTCCTGCTGCCCCCTCGCTCCTTTTTTTGCCTAACTTATTCTTGTCCTCAGGGACTCAGTCAGATGCCCCCTGTACCAGGGATATCTCTCTCACTTTTCAAGTCTGGGTCAAATGTCTCTTCTTAGATTTTCCCATGGCAACCTGGTCTTCTAATTAAATGCTAATCCACTGTACTGTACTTGTAGGTTCTACCAGACCAAGTGTCGGCAAGCTTTTTCGGTAAAGGGCCAGGTAGTAAATGTTTGAGGTTTTTTGAGCCTTGTGGCCAATGTCACAACTACTCAACTGTGCTGCTGTAGTGATATGATATGATAATGAAAAGTATGATAATGAAAAGCATGGCTGTGTTCCAATAAAACTTTATTTATGGACATTGAAATTTGAATTTCATAGAATTTTTATGTCATGAAATATTATTCTTCTTTTGATTTTCAACCATCTAAATATATAGAAACCATTCTCAGCTTGCAGGCTGTACAAAAACAGGCAGGTGGGCCAGATTTTGCAGTTTGCCAATCCCCGTACTATTCCATGAACTCTTAATAGCCAGAGAAGTGTCTCATCCAACTTTATGTCCACAGTGCCTAGTACAGCACCCAGCTTATAGTGAATGCTTAATAAATACTTCTTAAATAAATAAAATTCACATAGCTAGTAGTGAGTGATAGTGTCAGGATTCAAAACTGAATCAATTTGACCTGGTGTGTGATGTTACACTGCCCAATCTGTGGCCAAAACCATAAGTGATGTACTACAGTCAGAGCAAAATATTCAATATATTAAAAAAAAAAGGGCGCCTGGGTGGCTCAGTTGGTTAAGCGACTGCCTTCGGCTCAGGTCTTGATCCTGGAGTCCTGGGATCGAGTCCCGCATCGGGCTCCCTGCTCAGCAGGGGGTCTGCTTCTCCGTCTGCCCTCTTCCCTCTCGTGCTCTCTGTCTCTCATTCTCTCTCTCTCAAATAAATAAATAAAATCTTTAAAAATAAATAAATAAATAAATAAATTTTAAAAAAAGTAATTGTAGCTAGGAGGAAATTGCTGGATCATATGGTAACTCTACATTTAACTTTTAAAAATTTCTTCTGGAATCAGCTTTGGTAAGTTACATTCTCACCAGAGATTTCAATTTTAATTATTTTGTTGTTGTCGTCTTTTTGGGGGGGTGACATTGCCTATTTTATTTTAAAAATAAAATCTCATACAGAGTGGCAACATTGCCTAATTGCTAAGAGCATAGCCTTTGGAGCCAGACTATTGTTTTTGTTGTTGTTGTTGTTTGATACTATATTGTTTATTTGAAGTTCCCAAGAAAAATAAAAACATCTATCTAAACAAAAATTTGTACATGAATGTTCATGGCAACAGTATTCATAACAGCCTAAAAGGGGAAGCAACCTAACTGCCCATCAACTGATGAATGGATAATGAAATGTACTATATCCATACAATGGAATATTATTTGGCAATAATAAGTACTGATACATACTACATCATGGGTGAACCTTGAAAACATCATGCTAAGTGAAAGGATAATCACAAAGGATTACATATTGTATGATTCCATTTATATGAGGTGTCTAGAATACAAAATCTATACAGATAAAAAGTAGACCAGTGCTTGCCTAGGGCTGTGGAATGGGAGAGTACGGGAGAAAGGGGAGTGACTACTAATGGGCAGAGTTTATTGGGGAGTGATGGAAATATTCTAAAATTTATTGTGATGATGGCTATACAACTCTGTATACATACTAAAATCCACTGGACTGTATACTTTAAATGGATAAATTGTTAATTATATCTCAATAAAGCTGTTATTAAAAAAAGAGAAAAAAGTAATTCCAGAAATACCTTGGTGTAGGGCCTTCTTGAACACTTGAACTGTATTGTTACTGTTACAGGTTGCTACTCAACCTGGTGTACCATGTACCCTTTTCCCCACCACCATTTAATTTGGCCTTATTTATTGTGCTTTCAGATATTTAACATAATCCAAGTCTTGACTATTTCAACTTTTTAAATATAAACCCTCTTTGAACTGTAGCTTTTGAACCAAACTTAAGTTACATAAATGCTTAGAGGGGTTCCTGGGTGGCTTAGTTGGTTTGGTGTCCAATTCTTGGTTTTGGCTCAGGTCTTGATCTCAGGGTCATCGGATAGAGCCCAGAGTCAGGCTTCATGTTCAGTGGGAGTCTCCTTGAGATTCTCTCTCTCTCCCCTTTCCTCTGCCCCCCCAACCCTGCTCTCTCTCTCTCTCTCTCAAATAAATCAATCTTTTTAAAAAATTAAAAAATAAATGCTTAGAGCATCATAGTTCTTTTCTTCCAAAGCATACATATCAGAAAGAACCCTGAGTATTGTCTGGAAGTTCATTCTCATTCTATATAGTCTTGTGCAGTTGATTCTCTTCTTTCTTTTTTTTAAAGATTTTATTTATTTATTTGAGAGAGAGAATGAGAGAGAGAGAGCATGAGAGGGGGGAGGGTCAGAGGGAGAAGCAGACTCCCTGCCGAGCAGGGAGCCCAATGCGGGACTCCATCCTGGGACTCCAGGATCATGACCTGAGCCGAAGGCAGTCGCTTAACCAACTGAGCCACCCAGGCGCCCGATTCTCTTCTTTCTTTTCCTTTCAAAGTTAGAACAGAGGGATGCCTGGCTGGCTCAGTCAGTGGAGCATGCGACTCTTAATCTTAGGGTTGTGAGTTTGAGCTCCACACTGGGCATAGAGATTACTTAAAAAAATAAAAAATAATAAAAATAAAGTTAGAACAGAAAGACCCTAAAGAACACAGAACCCCAGCACATGGACATTCCCTGTGACCTCACCTTTCAATTAGGATATGGTTACCAGGGAGACCATGTTAATTATACATGGAACATCAGAGGCTGACATCAGGTGGCAGTAGGGTAGGTCGGACCAAGACTGGGAATGCAGGCTAACCTTCCTGTCTGGTGAAGTTCAGCAATCCTACCACAAGAATAAGGTCAGAAATTAGTCACTAAAGGGGTGGTTACTTAAGGTCACAAGAAGGGAAGCAGGACAAACTAGAAGTCTATTTCATAAGAAAAAGAAATTTGTGATTACTAACTCCAAACACTGGTGGAGCTGTATGGTCTATCAATATTGTATTTATTTGAAAGCTTAAATATAAGGCAGATATAGGAGAGAAAGGCAAAACCATTGAATAGAGTAATAGTAAGAGGAAGAAAAATGAGGTAAAAAATGCTTTGAAATTAAAATCAGAAGGCATGTCTTCCAACTAAAAGACTAGTAAGTTATTTTCATTTTTTGAAATTTGGCTTTTTAATTTATAAAATTGAATTCAGTCCTCACTGAATATTGAGCTATCCATATTTCTAATCCCTTCCAACTTTAAATATTTAGGAATCCAACACTGTGTTAGAACTAAAATCACAAACTGTCCTGATCCCTGAACAGAGGTAAGAAAGAATTTACAAACTCAAACTTAGTGGTTTTATAGAGACAACAAGCCAACCAACTCATTACATAATGTTCCTATCTCCAAGGGACTACTCTCTCCTACATTGTGACATAACTGTGATATGACAACTTTTTTTTTTATTGCTCTTACAAGCTGTGCTGCTTCTACACAGACCAAAGCTTCCTAAACTCCATCAAACATTTTCATTATATTGAGAACACAAGAAACAAATTTAAAACAAATTTTTCATTGTGGATTCTCAAATCTGACCAGGGTTGAAGCTGGGTGTAGGCAGGGTGTCACACCTTAAAATTGTAAAAAAGGAGAAGGGGGAAAGGGACCATTAGTGTCTTCACCATGCTGGAATAACTTAAAATGCCTGCAAAACTAATGTAGAATTTCAGCAGTAGCATCATCCCCGTGCAAGTTTTTGCCCAGGGATTTTGTCAGTAAAGAGATTTGTCAAGTATTTTTATCTTCTTGTACCCCAGAAGAAAGTATATATGTATGTATATATTTTTAAAGATTTTATATATTTATTTGACAGAGAGAGAGACAGCGAGAGAGAGGGAACACAAGCAGGGGGGAGTGGGAGAGGGAGAAGCAGGCTTCCCGCTGAGCAGGGAGCCTGATGGGGAACTCGATTCCAGGACCCTGGGACCATGACCTGAGCCGAAGGCAGACACTTAACCGACTGAGCCATCCAGGAGGCTCAGAAGAAAGTATATATTGAAAACAAAACACTGATCTGGTTTGTTTTTGTAAGTTTGAGCAAAAGTGGTAGCGATATCAAACCTAGGGTTGGTTGAAGGCCTTTCTATCTAGGCATGGGGCATTGTGAGAAACAAGCCAGATGGTCCTAGTTTTTAGGGCTAGATAGAAAAGAGAAGTCAAGTTCCAGTTGTGACATATGTTGCCTTTCTCAGCTGTTTCTCACAATACAGTGAGCTAAACACGGGGTCTCTATACATGTATCGATCCCTGTTTGGAGTAGGTTCAGTCAATCTGTAGGCATTCCTAGAAGGAATACACAGAAGTCTAGCAATTTCAGCTTCAATGATGACATCCCTCCCCATACTTTTCCGTTGGGACATCTTTTCCTTCCTGTTTTACACGTTGCCAGGCTGCCTTGGGCGTTCTTCCTCTGTAGAGCATTGCGCGAATACGTCATCAAATTGTTCGTGTACACGTGCCAGATTCTCCTTTAAGTGCCAGATTCGCCTGTAAATTCTAATCTCTTCGGGGTCTTGAATCGTGTACCTTCCTGTACCGGGAAGCAATACCTGGAAATATCACAGTTACTCAAGTAATATGTAATGAATGAACAGCTGAAGCCGCAACCTGTTGAATGAAAGAATGAATGAACCCTCATTGAGCAGTCACGCCTTCCTAAGGGGATCCACCGTGAAAACGTTGCTCTGATTTATCAACAGCGTTAAAATTTTGACCTGTTGTAGTGAAACATACAAACAAAACAGACAGGAAGAGGCGAATAGAGGGGAAAAAAAAAGGAAGGACCGGCGGCCAATACGCTCGCTGCGCTCCGGTCCCGGCCCCGCCCCCGGCCCCGCCCCGCCCCGCCCGGTCGGGTCAGTGCGCTTGCGCCGGCGGGAGCGCGGCAGCTGGTCTGAGCCCCGGCGCTGGGGGCGCGCAGCCGGGAGAGTGTTTGACGTGGCAGTTCCCAGCCCGGCTGCAACTCTGTGCGCGAGACCAGCCTGTGGGGACACAGGGCCGGGGGAAAGGCGCCGCGGGAGCAGCGGCCGCAGCGGGAGCTGGGTCACCGGGGGCACCCGGCGCTAGGAGCAGAGCGCAGGCTCTCGGAAGTCCAGCGGCGTGCGGGAGCAGACCAGGTAATGCCTCACCCTGCCTGGCTACGCTCTGGCGGGACAGCCCCTCCCCAAACACAGCCGGAGTGGGGTGCGGTGCCCGGCCTAGGATAGGGGTTGGCGAGAGGCTGGATGCTCACCTGTGGCAGGGCAGCGGAGGAGACCTCATACGTTGCTCCTTTAGCCTTTTCGTGCAGTTTAATAATGGGGGTGGGGTGGGTGGGCGTGGGCAGTTTTTAGCCGCCCCGCCCCCATCTTTTTGTCTTGGGATGCTGGAACTGCGTGGTTAGGGTCCTCAGTGGCCACAGTATTCCAGTGGCACGGCCAGCGGTTTTCTTGTCTCTGTATCAACTTAATTTCCTCTTTGGAGGAAGGCAGTATTGGAAATAGAGTAAAAATGGCAACTGTATCTTCAAGCTTCGGGACATCCTATCCGATAGCGAAACCAATTTGCCCAAATCCGAACTTGGTCCAGGGTGAGAAGCACATCTTGGCTCTCGTTGTCCAGTGACAGTGGCCTGGGGCTTGTTCTGTGATTGAAGCTCCCCAGATTTTGATCCTAGGCCTGCTCTTGCCAAGTGGCTTTGTGCCATGTCGCCGCTTGAAGCTGAGTCAGGTTTCTGTAACTTGGTGCTGTGTGAGGAAGTTTGACGTGGCAAACTGGGCTGCGTGAGGAAGCAGATTTCTGTCAGGACCAGTTCAGAGGGACCCGACTGCTTGCTTCCTGCTGTTTGGAGTGAACATCCCTGCCTTTCCTCTCCGTCACTCAGCAACAGGCTGCTACGTAGGTGTGTGCTCCTGCTGACTTCCTAAATGTGCTTGGTTGGGTGAGCTTGACCAAAGCTCAGGCTGCCACGTCTCTCTCTGCTAAAGTGGGAGGAGGGTAAAAGTGTTGTCAGGAACAAAGTGGACCAGCAGGCTTTTGCCTATCTCTCCTCTCATTAGTTCTCTCCTTCCAAGGAGAAGAAAATGATCTTATAATATTCTCCTTAATTTTGGGAACTTATAGTTTAATAGGAAAATGAAACCAAATGAAGAATGAGATTTCCTGAATATAGATCTATTTCAAGTCTTAGCAGGTATCACCGAACTTTTACCTTAAAAGGTAGCATCATAAAACAACAAAAGGAGAAATATTCCTATGCCACATGAAGAAACTGGAGAGAAATTGTAGGATCAGTGTTCTATGTTTGCAAAGACTTTAGAAGCTTCATTTTCTAAGAGGGAACCGAGGCCCAGAGAGGTTCTTCACCTTATTCCATGTCACACAGCAGAGTAATGGTAGATTTGTAGTGAAAATCTGCTTCCTTTACCAGGATTCAGAGCTTTTTTTAATTATAAAAATTCTTTGAGAATAGTTCTATGAAATGTGTCTTATTTTGTGAAACCTGGAAAAACGATAAATTTAAAACAAATCAATGTTTAGCTTCTGAGTAGAATCAAGATGGGTATGTTGTACTGTGAGGTGTGTGCACGTGCCTGAACCTATATGAAATTGCTTTTTCCCCCTTAGTTCCTTAAATATATGTGTATATGTTCTTAGAGGTGTGATACTTAAATTAGAAAGAGTCTGTCATCTTTGAGAAACCACTGAAACTCTGAAATCTTTGCAGGCTGCAACCTGGCTTAGTCATTTTATGATTCATAAAATAAGTCCATTACCAACTTCTTTATCTTCTGCTATATTTGTTGGACTATTGATTTCTCTTTATCATAGCTGCCTAACTAAAATTACTAATTAGGATAGCACTGAAATGACACAAGTCCTAAAACATCTGATTGCAGACTACTGGCAGTTCTGCTGGTCAGTCAATTGAATGACTTGTGATTATTGCCATTGGCATGCTTTTTGCTGAAACAGGGCCATGGAAACCAAAGGCACAAAAATAGTGGATACATTATGAGAGACTGTCTGGGAAATAGTTCATTCGTCCAATGAAAAAGTGATTGGCAGTTGTTATTCAGATTTTGTGCCTGAGAATTTGCCTATAGAACTCAGAGTTACTGAATTCCATAGAGCTATGATTAGAGTCTTTGTAGAAGGTAATATGATATGTTGTATGATATGAAGACGTCTCACACACCTGATATTATCCTCAAACCATTATAAATATTTATTAGCAGTGTTCATATTTTGAATAGCATTAAGTAACTCAAACTCTCTTGTTGGCATTTTTTTTCTTTCTGTTGCAGAGTCCTTTTGTGGAGCTATCCCTTGGAATGATATTTTCATAATGAGTCAACAAGGATATGTGGCTACACCCCCCTATTCTCAGTCCCAGCCTGGAATAAGCCTTACTCCACCCCATTATGGATACTATGGGGACCCATCTCATGCAGGTTCTCCACCAGGTAAAGTGCATTATTTTGACTTGCATGTGATTATTGATTCTCAGGCTCAGAGACATAAGATATTCTGAAAGAGCAGCTTTGGAAGTGTTGAATGGTCATTATATGATGCTGTGTTTTTTTTTTTTTTTTTAAGATTTTTTTTATTTATTTATTTGAGAGACAGAATGAGAGAGAGAGAGCACATGAGAGGGGGGAGGGTCAGAGGGAGAAGCAGACTCCCCG
The DNA here is from genome assembly GCF_054177405.1 of Leptonychotes weddellii. NCBI lineage: Eukaryota > Metazoa > Chordata > Mammalia > Carnivora > Phocidae > Leptonychotes > Leptonychotes weddellii. The sequence goes on from NC_138370.1 coordinate 89,258,589, forward strand.
CCGAGCAGGGAGCCCGATGCGGGACTCGATCCCGGGACTCCAGGATCATGACCTGAGCCGAAGGCAGTCGCCCAACCAACTGAGCCACCCAGGCGCCCTGATGCTGTGGTTTGAGAGTATAGGCTTACTTGGAAAAGTCTCTTATAGAAGAAACCTACGTCATCAGTTTGGATGTTGCTTGGAATACAACTAGTTTGGTTTTTAAATATAGATTAAAAAAAAGAAGCATCCTGAGTGGTTTTTTTTTTTTTTTTTTTTACCGTTAGACTTGTTCTTGCTACTACTTCAGTGATGTGAGCTTATTTAAACGTGTAATAAAAAATGAAATTAAATGTATATAAATATATATACTGTACATTATATATATATGTGGTATGTATTTTGGCAATCCTATTAAAAAATCAGGTTTGAAATTGGAAAAATACAATTAGATTCATATACCAAAGATTACTCCATGATAATAATAAGAAAAACAAGACCTTGCCTTGAAATCATTATTGAACAATATTGTTGGCTTTAAAATACAGTAGTCATAAGGGAATCTTGGCTTTTGAGGCAGAGATGGGAGAAAAAGGAGCAATGGAGTGGGACTACCATTGCTCTGATGGCTGTTCGCACTCTGAGGCCGCCTTCCTTTATCAAGGGGCTGCTCTGAGGGACCAAGTTTCAGGGTTGAAGTGAGGCTAATAATAGCTTGTTTCAGGTCTAATGGTCCCAGGTCTCCTAAAAATATTTGTGTAAGACAGTTCTTGGGAATTCTGAGAGAATGCTGAGAAATTCAACTCAAATCATTGGTGGAAATTGGCTGTGTATAAATCAGTATCTCTTGGGGCTATCGAGAACTGACTGAGATGTGTAGGATCTGGGCTCTGCTGGATAACATGTATGGAGTGCAAAGTCACTGAGGGGTGAGGAAAGCCCTGTAGGGAGGCCGGATTGTAGCAACCACACACAGTTTGTTGCAGAAGATGCTCGAAGACTGGGAATTTCCTGTGGAAAGTCACCCTTGTGATTTAGTGTGCTCCTAATTTTAAAAAACCTTCAGATGAAGCATCCTCCTTTTGTCCAGAACCAGTTTTTCCCCACAATACTTAAAAATCTGGATCCTGGAGGAACCATCTTTTTCTAGTTTCTATCTGGTGGTTCATTCCCCCTCTGCATTTGTATATGATGAAAATTATACATTGTTCTTTTTGAATGCTTCCCGTGGATCAAAAACTGGTCCTCAAAGCTTTATGTGCATTATCTTATTTAATCTTCACACAATGCTGTGCAGTAGATTATTAGCTCTATTTTGCAGCGAAGAAAACTGACTGGCTGGTATACTGTGACTTATTCAGGGTTCCAGGAATCATACCCAAGTCTCTCAAGAAAACAAACAACAAACTCTAAAATACACCAAAGTAGAACCTTCGGTATTCTTCACTCTTCCTCTCTTCACAGCCACTTTCTTAAGCAAGTACTCTCTTCCCTCAGTGACTCTCCATCCTTGCCTCTCAGTCCCTCTATGGCTCAATGTAGTCTCTGCTCCATAGCTTGGGCCCCATCCACCCTTCCCCCACCAAGGTCATCAGTGGCCCTATTACTAGATGCAGTAGACAGTGTCCTGTCATCTTTTGAATTTGACACTGTTTACGGCTCTTTTTTGTACAAAATTCTTTTCTCCTTTGGTTCCAGTGACACTATCTTTTGTTATTTTTCTTGATGGCTTTCTGGACATCTTTTTCTAAGGAGCGCCCTACCCCTTCTCAATGACCCTAGGTATTGCTGTTTCTCCTTCTTTGTTCTATAGTCACCCCTCTTCTCCTCTCTATAGATTTTTTTCCCTAGGCTGTAACATTTCGTATGACATACTAGTCTCTCAGATCTATTTCTCTAGTCCATATATCTCTCCGAAGCTCCAGACCCTTATTTTCAATTGCCCACCTGTTTACATGGGCACATTAAACTCATCATGTCCAAAATAATTCAGAATTTTTTTCATGAAACCTGTTTTTTCCTGACATTCCATATCTCACCCAGCGTCATCATCATTCACTGAGTTATCCAAATTAGAAACTTTCACTATTAAAAACAATCTCTTCCTTTTTCCTTCTTCAATCCAACTGTCCTCCCAAAATCTTTTGGGATGATTGTAAACCTCTTTCCTACCTGCTTTCTCCTCTCAATTCTCTTGTCACTCTTCTTGTTCAAGCCATTCATCTTTCAGCTGGGTTACTAAAATGATCTCTTACCCATTCTCTCTCTCTCCAGTACTGCCTTTCTCCAACCATCCAGTTCTGTGCCGGAGGGATTTTTATAGCATGCAAATCTAATTTTTGACTCCTTTTGCTTAAAATCTTTTATGACTTCCCACAGCCACCGATTGTATTTTAAGCTTCTTAGACCTTCATTAACTTACCCATTTTCTTTTTTTCAGCTTGTCTGCCACATTACCATACCTGTTACAGCAGTGGTACTAAGCCATTAGTCATCTGGAGGCTGGTTTGTGCTCTGATTTGCACTCCACACTACTAGAAGGCCAATCCATGCCTTTATATTGTCCTCCGGGTAGGGTTTACCTCCACACCCCTCCTTTAGATTCACTTCAAGTGTTGTGCCTGTAGGCCTTTCTGACCACTGTTCTTTCTCAATCCTATCATAAATCCCTTCTTCCTTTTGTGTTCTCCTAACACCTGTGCAGGCCTCTCTACCATTTACTACACTGTATTATAACAGATGTGCCTGGAGCAGAGAAGATACTCATTAAATGAGTGTGTGAATGACAAGCTGCTTCATTCATCAGCAACACTCTGGTGTTTACCAATATTAAAACAACAACAAAGAAACTGTCTGTGTTGGATTAAATCCTTCACACTTTAATTTAAACCTCTTTCTCCTTATTTAATTCTCAGAGGGATACCAGGCTATCAGACTCTGTAAATATACCTTTCTGTAAAATACGGTGTTTTTGTTTATTTAAGGCTGTAACTATGTTACCCTAGCCTTTATTTTTCTGTGTTGAGTGACCCTAGATCTCCTAATGTTATGTGCTTCTTTTCTAGTCTTTTGATGATCCTTTTGTTGGTTTTGTGATGGACCTAGGCAACCTGGTTGTGATTCCTTGAAGTATCTATTCTTACATAGATCTGGGCAGTGCTAACTCTTGTTTTGTGTTTCTCACAGACCATACCTCCATTTGTGCCTATCACGTGATGCTAGTGCTATGTAGTAACAAATTTAACAGATTCAAGTGAGCAAAGTACTTGTGGCAATACAACAGTGAATAAAATAAGCCTCATCTCAGCCCGTGTAATACTTACTTACCTAGTGGGACATGCATCGAGTAAATTGACAGTGACAATACAGGGGGTAGTACCAAGATAAAGGAGGTAGAGGGTGCCATGATAGCACATGGCAGGGGCACATAACCAAGACCTATGGATCAAGGGAATCTTCCTGGAAGAAATGACCTGGAAGATGAGTAAAAGTTGGCCAAGTAGGGAGGCAGCTCGCTGGGGTCAGGGGGTGGCACTTTTGAGCCACCTGCAAGAGGTTCAGCCTGGCTGACATGTATAATGCCGGCAGTGAGAGGTATGCCTGGAAGGGAAAGTGGGGTCATCCCAAGACTTTATTTAGGCTTTATTTTAACTGAAGCATTTTAAACTGGGAAGGGTAATGATCCCATGTATATTTTAGAAAGAGCTACACTCCACATTAGAAAGTGTAGAAAAGGCATCAGACCTGGACACACTGCTTTCTGGAACAGAGTTTCTCATCCTCAGCACTGGTGACATTTGGGGCCAGTTAATTCTTTGTTGTGGGAGGCTGTGCTGTGTAGTGTAGGATGTTTAATCGTGTTCTTGGCCTCTACACAGTGGATACCAGTACAACCTATCCTATACCCACCTGGCCCCCGCCCCCTATCCCCAGGCTGTGGCAACCAAAAGACTTAGACATTGCCAAATGTCCCTTCAGGGGCAAGATCACCCCTGATTGAGGACCACTGGTCTGGGAGCTAAGAGGCAAGAACTGTTGATGTCCTGAAACTAGGGTAGGGCTGTGGAAGTGGTGAGGCTCATAATAGCAAGCTTATATAGGTACACCACCACGCATAGTGTCTTAGGAACAGTGATCGTTATGGTTATGTCCATATAATAGGGAATTTGTCTTTATTTAATTTAATTTAATTATGATAAGTGCATTATCTCCATCACCTATTTCACCCGTCCCCCCACCCACCTCCCCTCTGGTAACCATCAGTTTGTTCTCTATAGTTATGAGTGTGTTTCTTGGTTGCCTCTCTCTCTTTTCTCCCCCTTTGCTCGTTTGTTTTCTTTCTTAAATTCCACCTATGAAAAGATCAGATGGCATTTGTCTTTCACTGACTGAGTTATTTTGCTAGAGTTAATACCTTCTTCAAACTACTCCAAAAGAATAGAAGAGGAAGGAAAACTTCCAAATTCATTCTGTGAGGCCAGCATTACCCCAGTACCAAAGCCAGATAAAGACACCACAAAAAAGAGAACTCTAGGCCAATATTTCTCATGAATATAGATAGAAAAATCCTTAACAAAATATTAGCAAACTGAATCCAACAATACATTAAAAAAATCACACATCCATGATCAAGTAGGATTTATTCCTGGGATGCAAGGGTGGTTCAGTATTTGCAGAACAATCAACATGATACATCACATCAACAGGAGGAAGGATAAAAACCATATGATCATTTCAATAGATGCAGAAAAAGCGTTTGACAAAGTACAACATCCATTCATGATAAAAACTCTCCGCACAGTAGGTCTAGAGGGAACATACCTCAACATAATGAAGGCCTTATATGAAAAACCCGCAATTAATATCATACTCAATGGTGAAAAACTGAGAGCTTTTCCCCTAAGGTCAGGAACAAGACAAAGATGTCCATTCTCACCACTTTTATTCCACATAGTACTGGAAGTTCTAGCCACAGTAATTAGACAACATAAAGCAATAAAAGACATCTTTGTTTATTTTAGATAAACTTTTTTTTTTTTTCACAAATGGTTTTTAATTTTGGTTTTAGTTTGTCAGATCGAGGGCCAAATCCAAGGTATGCTTTTCTGTGATGTTGTTTTAGGCAGGGTTTTTTTTGTTGATCATAGAAGCCACTGTAGCAGAAAGCGATTTGTTAAAGGGTATCAAGAAGCCAAGAGAGTATTAGAGAAAGCGAGAACCAAGCTTGGGACTCCGTGGTCCATAGAAATGCACACCCCACATAGGACTATTCCTTTAGTAGCCAGTGCCTTTCTACCCCAGAACCACCATCTCTGCCCCCTATCCAGGGTCTCCCAGAGAGGTGTTGTTTTGCTGAATTTAGAGAACATGGCAACCCCATTTGTAAGAGAATTTATGCAATGGAGATTCCATCTTTCCAGCTCAGAACCATACAGAAAGGTAAGCCAGAAAGAAAATGGAATTGGTGTTGAGTAAGCTAGTCTATAATATCTGCCGCTGTGTTAAAGACCAGTTTGTGATTTTAGAGATTTTTCTTTTGGCATAAGCATAGTTCTTTCTCATGGTCTGGTTTTCCTTTCCTATTAAAATTCTCATACTGTTCTATAAAGAACCTGATTTCTTTTTATCTCTGATCATTTTTGAAAATACCTATAAGATGTGGCCAGGACAAGACTATGACTTTGCAGATAACAGTGATACCGATTTATCTTTGCCCTGAGGATAGAGTCCAAATGGCATACAGGACTTTGCAGCCTGACCCAACCAACTAGGACAACCTCTTTCCCAGCCCCTTTTCCTCACAATCTCTCTGTACGGCCCCTTCTACCAGTCCCTGAGCATGTCATGCTCTCTCTTATCTTTGCACAGGTTTTCCCTTCTGCCTGAAATCCTCTATCCTGTCTCTATACTAAGAAAACTCCTGCTTGTCTTGCAAGATTCAGCTCCAGCAGTCCTTCCTCTTTGAACTTTCTCTTGATTCCTCTAGGAAGAGTCAGCTTGTTCCCTCTGCTTATTATAACACTAATGACAAGGCACTGTCATTGTTTGTTTACATGGTTGTGAGTTCTGTAAGAGCTCTCGGTGTCTCAAAGGTACATTGAATGTACCTTGAACAAGAATGAATTTGAAACGTTGCCGTAGAGCTGATTTTCAAAAATAAAAGGGAAAGAACATTTTAGTGAAATTGGTGTATAACAGTTCTGCTTGAATATATGTAAGCTGGGTTTTTTTTTTTTTTCAATTTTGTTTTTGGAAACAGAAATTTATGAACATGTGAATCCCATGGATACACATGGAAATACCCAGACAGGAGTAATTCCGAAAACTGTTTTTTGCTTCTCTGGACATATAAATGAGGGTTGTTGATGAAATTGGTATTTACTTACTTACCTGGGAAATACAGAATATCTTTGGTTTCTTGTAGTACGTGTAATTATTATTTTTGCACTGGTGTTGTAGATTTTCTACTTTTGTCCAAACTAATGTTTCAAAAACGAAAATACAAGTGTGCATATAATTATGGTATGTATGTTCTGTTAGAATATAAATCCTTGAAAAAAGAAGGGCAGGGGATATGGTCAGAGGAGAGGAAGCCAAGATTTGTTGATTCATTGCCTTATATATCAGGCATTTCTGGATGCTCTCATACCTGTTGCCTTGTTCAGTTCTCAGAACAGTTCTCAGAGATAGGGGACATTACTGCTATGACACAGTTTAAAAGTCGAGGTTTCAAAACATAGAAGTATCCTTGTCAGGGTCACAGCTGTGAAATGGTGGGGAATGAATTCAAGCCCAAGTCTGTGTGACTGCAAGTGTCATTTTTTTCTAATTTTGCTGGCTTTGGAGTTTAGAACATCATATAAAAATGTAGTGTTATTAGAAAAATATTTGTTGTTCTTCTTCTTAGTATATGAAAAAATGCTAAATAAGACTGTGACTGTAAAGTTAATATAAAATTTTTCTTAAGTTTGAGGAATCCTGTTTTAAGAAAAGAAACCTTTAGGGGCACCTGGGTGGCTCAGATGGTTAAGCGTCTGCCTTCGGCTCAGGTCATGATCTCCAGGTCCTGGGATCGAGCCCCATGGCGGGCTCCCTGCTCAGCAGGGAGTCCACTTCTCCTTCTTCCTCTTCCTCCTGCCTCTCCCCACTGCTGCTACTCTCTCTCTCTCTCTCTGTATCTGTCTGTCTCAAATGAATAAATAAAAAATACTTAAAAAAAAAAAAAAGAAAACTTTGTGAAAGTTTCAATATTATTCATGAATACAGCCATTTCCCTGGTTATATTACATTCTGTATTACCCAAACATCTGAAAGCATGATGTATGATGATGATGATAATATAAGAAACCTTTCTTTGACAACTGCAAGGTCATCCAGTCAATTCTCTTGTTATCTGAGAGAATAAACTCTCTGGAGGAAGATAAAAGAAGAAAGGAGGTGTTGGGTATGAAATATCATCATGAGGTCAAGTGGAGGAGTGCACACAAGGCGTCTAGGAGGTCACTGATGATGGTGCCAGAGAGGAGGGTGGGGTCAAAAGTAAGTTGAATGAGCTGGAACAAAACAAGCAGATTAGAAGTGGAAAGAGCAAATAGAAGACTTGGTTTTGGGTTTGTTTGTTTTTCTTTTTCTTCTTTTAAAAGACTAGAAAGGGTGTCACAAGTAATCTAGTCCAAGCCTTTCCTTTTGCAGCAAGGGGAAGGAAATTGAGGTACTTGAATATAACCTTCTTGCCTGCCCAGCACCATACATCTATCTGCTAGTAAATGGCCCGGTGGGGCCTTGAACTCCTCTGGCCCATGTTCAGTGATTTTTCTTCTGTACCACAATTTCTCTAGAAGAGAAAAATGTCTGCAAACAGTTCTAAAGAGAGACCTTTAAAGATTTTTTGAGAAGGAACTTCTTGTAAATGAAAACAGTTATTTCCAGGAGCATCTACTAATCACATGATCCCACATTTTATATGAGTGAGTGTGATGACTTGAGGAGTCCCTCGATTGTTTATCACCCAACTATTTGGAATCCTGGAAGAATTATTAACTCTGAAGGCTTGCTTTGCATTTGTTGGAAAAACAGATGCTACTTTCCATTTGTTTTCCTCATGCTATAACTCAAAGGCATTTTCAGAGGTCTTTTTTTTTTCATAGTTACAGTTAGGATCTTTTTGATGCCTCATACTGTTTTTTTCCAGAGTTATTTTCTGATATCCAGAATGGCATTTTTCATTGTGTATTCTAACATTCTTCGTGATAGTATGTTCTAGCAAGGTGCTTCTACCAAATGCAAGTTTATTTCTTCTGTTTTGGTTTCTGTTAGTATTGAAATGATCTTTCCTTTTCTGTTCTCCTATCATTATGATGGTCAGATAACTATGCCAGAGCCTGGCATTGATAGGTCTGTGATGGTTAAGGCAAGTTTGAAGGAGAACTTGTCTTAACCCATTTTTTCCCTTCCTCCTCCTAGTTTTCATTTTTAACCTAATGGCACGGCATCCTCTCTCTTTGCACATTCATACTCTTCTAAATTCATCCCCTTCTGTTGCAGGTATGATGAAGCCAGCAGGGCCTTTGGGGGCTCCTGCCCCTGGGGGGATGTTGCCTCAGGGCCCTTCACCTCCTGGACCCCATCAATTTGGCCAGAATGGAGCTCATGCCCAAGGGCATCCTTCCCAAAGGTGAGCTAGGTAGATTCCAACCCGCATTTATATATTCTACTACAGTTGTCTCACAAGTGCCTTCTAAACTTGAATGTTTATTGACTGAAAGTTTGACCTCTTGATACTGCCCACGCCCTTGAAAGGACTTGCTAGACAGACCTAGGGAACAAAACATTTAGAAGAGTTGGGAGGAATAAAGACAATACTAGTACATATTAAAAAAATATGTAAAAAATTACTTGTGTCAATACCACACATTTTAATTTTAGATTATATTCATCTTGTTTTAGAGTTCTGTATTAATCTCTGATTCCTTCTGATGTCTATGCCCTGTATGTCCCAATAAATTTTCAATCATCTGTCCTCTTGAATCCTTTGTAGAACTGAGCTCAGTGCCAGTAGGTGCTTAATAAATATTTTAAAAATTAAATCAGATTGTGGCCAGTGGTAAAAACTGGATTTGATGTGGAAGGTACACAGATGCCAATGAGGGATTTTTGAAAGGTAGGTCAATAGTAAAAACAGCACAGGAAATAAATCCTCTGTTTGTGTTTATAATAAATTAAGGAAGGGAGAAGTTGGAGGAAGGCCTGAAGAAGCCAGGGTATGAGATATATAAGATGTGTAGAGCTCTGTACCCCACTGGGGACTATTCCCTGGAAAGGGAGCCAACATCACACCTTCCCTGATGGAAGTCCCATAATTGATTGTCCAGTGAGCTGCTGCTATTGAGAATCCCAGTGCCAAAGCTGTTTGTAGTGTTTACTTTGGAATTTCTCCAAGGAGTACCTGGAGGCTTCATTTCCTAGGTTCCTTTTCCAGGCTTTTAGGCTGTAGGGTTGGGTGAGGGGAGGAGTAACCCCTCAGTGTGAATCTGGACCTGCTGCTGCTGAAGCCATTCAGTTATCCTTTCAAGGGGCCTGTGAATAGTCCCTGTTAGTGGGAAAACTCTCTGGTCTTTTAAATATCATCAAGTTAATGCTCTTACAGGACATTTGTGAAGTTGACACTTCCTGGCTCTTGTTTGTCAGGATAACATTTACCATTGACATGGTTGCTGTGAGATACAGAGTGAAGGAAACAGGATGAATGAGTCTTAAGTAATCTGGTTTACATGTGGTTGTGGTTTGAACAAGGAGCACAAAGTCAAAGGGCATGACTCGGGACCTGACCCTACGACCCCTACCTAGTCTCATTCACATGGTGGTGGGGCAAGGATTAGAGTAGAAAGACTGAGAACCAAGGTGCCTCTTCTGGCTCAAAAATTCGTCATGTGATGAAATTCCTGGGGCCTCTAGGCCTCCTCATTTTGCTCACTTGTAAAATGAGGAAATAGAACTCTCAGTCCAGAGCGTAGGGGAGAAGATCTGGAAAAGTTTATTGTTACGAACTGCCAAGCATTTTAGATTTTTTTTTTTTAAAGAAGAAATGCAAGAATTAAACAGCTGGTTTGAACTTAAGAAAGCTTTTGGTCACTGGTGTTAGCCTAGTTTGTGTTGATTTTTTTGCTTTTTTCCATTTGTTTCCTTTGAATTAGGTTCCTTAGAAATAAGTAAACTGTGGACTTTACCATCAGATAGACCTTGGCTGTGAGGTTGTGAGCTCAGCATGAAGTCTGGCACCGTGAAGAGTGTAGAGTCAGGATGGGTTTACTCCTCTTGGCTCAGGCAGCTGTTACTTCACTTCTGTGTTCCTTAGTTCCCTCATCACAATTTTAACCATAATGATGTGATTGTAAGGATTTTGATGGTTAATGCATGCCAAGAATCTTGCATAATGCATAATGCCCATGAAAGACTCAATATGTGTTAGCAGTTGTCAGTACCATTTTCAGGGCATATAGAAGGTCTACTCTCTAGCCTGTCCTTCCTACTGGTTCAGTCTAGCGACTCATATAACAGCTCAACCTAGAAATCTGCTTTTATTCTGATTCCCAGGAAAACCCTGACAGATTTTGCCCCATCTCCCCCATTATTCACTTGCTTCAACTTGAACTGTGAATTAAAGGTTGGAAATGGATTTAAAAATGACAATGTCAGGGAAAAGTCTAGTATTCATGCTCAGTGTCCACGGTTACCACGCTACTTTGCCCTCATGGCAAAGGGCACAGTGATTGTGTAGGTGAATCACACAATCTGATGACAAGGGGTTGTCAGAGAGCATAGGTGGCTCATGACATTTCTTTGATGATGATAGCACTTCATTGGTGCTGTTTATACTTAGAGAACCCATCAAAAAATCTCTTAATTTTTACAATATCTACACTGTCGAATGAAAACAAGATATAATTAAGAGTCATTATGTTGATTAAAATTTAAAAATTTATCATTTTCATTTTTAAATATTGCTCCTTCACAGGCAATGTTTTATAAAATTTAAAAATTATACCTAGTCATTTGTCTTTTTGATCTTGGCTAAGGCAGAATAAATGTCTTAAACTTGTAAATAGTACTAAAGTTATCTACAAGGTGTTATTGCTGGGTGGGATTAATCTAGTAAATAAAATCTATAACTGTAAGTTATATAAACTATCTATTTTGATCAAGAAATTATGGATTGGAGGGGAAGAGGGTGGGAAGAGGAGATTCATTTTCCCAAATTGAAGCTGATGGGGTGAAATCTGACTAAGAACTTGGTTGCAAAGAAAAAGAGTGAGCAAGATAAATAAGAGAAATAGTTGTTTTCTCTTTAATTTCTTTCTTTTTTTTTGGTGGAAAGCAGTGATGATGGGCAGAGGTTTTATTTTCTCTACTTCATGGACTGAGTATTTAAAATCCAGATTTTACTTCAGTCCAATCTTGACAAATTTGGTACCATATCTCCACATTCTAGCAATTTTCAGCATATAGCTCACTACTTGAGCAATTTGTTAAAAACTTAAAAATAAGAAATATTTGAGGTTGAGCAGGCCACAGACAACTGAGTCAACTCTCCAGAGGTTTAGGACTAAACTGAAGCTAAATTTTCATGTTTTATTAATCCTCTGGTAGTAATTCTTTATTGACTGTTGTTTATTATGGTGGATCTGCCCTTTTCTGACATTTAATGAAATAGTATATTAAAATATAGAATTGAATATTTTCTCTGCCCAGAAACATGTTAAGTGAAGGAATCAACATGAGAAATATTTAAATCATATGATTCTTAATTTTAACCATTATATTTATAGCACAGAAAGGATTCTATTCTATCTGCTCATTTTCTCATTTGGAAGCTGAGAGTTATGGAGATTAAGTGCTTGCCCGTAGTCACACACCAGGGTCTCCAGTTGAGACCCAGATTCATACCTAAACTCTGATACCTACATGCTGTGGAACCTTGGATTAACTAATTTAGTAAAGTAATGAAATTGAAAAATATTAAATCACTTTGCATGTTTAAAATGTTCTGTTAATCTCTTTTATCTAAATGAAAGTTTTTGTTACCCCTTTACTACTACTTTATTCTTAAATTAATAAAATTGCTTTTAAAATTCAAATCTGTTTAAGATTTGCAACATTTAACTTGGTTAGGAAAAAAAAAATTTAATTGTGAATTTCTAAAGCCTATCTCCCAGGACATATATTAAGCAATGAAGGATAAGTAGGCATTTATGGGTCAAAAAGTAATGGCCTAATGGTTGTGTATTCTCTCATTCTGTATTTTAAATAATTAACCTTTTGTTAGGTTTAAAAAAAAATATTGGAGGCTGCTTGTGTCATAACTTCCATTTGAAACATACTTCATCCTATTTGTAGTATGTAATAAATTATTCATACAATTTTATATTTTACAAGTATTAACATTTGTGAAATATCTGTAAACATGTTTTAGAGATTTTTTTTCTTAAACAATTGAATAATCTCTCCTCCCCCAGTTTAACTGCTGGTTCCAGTTTCTGCTTATTAGATCCAAACCCAGTAACAATACTCATGCTGCACCCACTAATATATTTTTATAGAGCATGTACATTCTGCCTGTGTGCGATTATTGCATGTATCTATCTCTTGTGACTTTTTAAAAAAGGCAGAAGTATCATTTCTTGAAAAAAGAGATGATGTTTTTATGAAACAATGAATTTACAAAACATATCATTGACAATTCTTGAAATCATTTCTAAGTGACCAACAATATTTTAAATGTGTCAATTAAGACTAAAGTTATATTTTGTCTTGCCTTTCTTATTCCTAGTGTCATTAATAAATTAGAGATATAAACAAAACTTCTATTGTGAAAAGTTAACTTTTATATTTTCTCTATTCAGTTTTGTTCCAAAAATTATTTAAATCAAAAGATGTTTAGTGTAACTGTTGGTCTTCTTTCAGTTTTTGACAGGAGAGGAAATCAACAGCTTTGCTAAGCAGTATTGTTTGGGTTAAAATGTTATTCATTCTAACTTTATAACCCTTTATAACCAAGTATCTGCTATAGGATAGCTTATACTTTTACATAGAAAAAGCATTTGATCATTCATCCATTTAACTCAAAGTGTGGGATATCATCATTCTGAAATATGCTTAAATACCATACAGCATAATGGTTTGAAGGTTAATTTTAAGTTTTGTTTACAGTAATCATTCAATTTAAGTTACATGGAGAAAAATGACAAGAGAAGATTAGTGTGATGTTTTGGAAAGTGTACTTGCTTAAGACCTGGGAAGAGGCTAGTCCTGGTTTTGTCACATATAAGTTGTGGGACTTCAAGCAAGCCACTGGCCTCTCTCAGGCTCTGCTCCTAGCCTCTCAGGTGGAGTGAAAGATGGAAGGCAGGAGCATGCGCCACCAGGGACATAGTTTCCAGTTTATGGAGAAATTGAATTTAGAGTATACCATTTTGGAAAATTTCATTTTTATTAGTAAGAAGTCACAATGTAACTTGAAGGGAAAGCTTTAACTTCATTCTGCAGATTAATTACAATAGGAACACTGTTTCTATTCTATTCTACGGCGGCCACTGTTTCATTCAAAATAAGGAAAAATAAATATACAGTAAGTTCAAGCTAAATTAAAGGTGTAAAGCATGATGAAATTTTTAGATGACAAAGAATGAATGATTTCAAAACTTTTTACTGAGTTGTTCACTTTCAAGTACTGTTTTGCAGGGCACTGAAATTATAGTGCAGGTGATGTTTTATTTTAAAAGCTGGGTAGGAAAAAGAATGATCATAAAGATACAATGACAAAGCATTTTATTTTTCTTGGTTCTGTTCTATTAATCATTAACCCTGGTATATATAAGGCTGTGGTGGACTCAGCTTCCCAACTTGATTTCCAAAGCTGGTTCTGTGTTTACATTAGGAATTTTTTGCTAAGTATCTTGACATGTTGAGCTTGTGAGCATAGTAATGAGATGATGCTACATGATTCATTTTGAACTCTCATTAATATTAAAGACTTAGGATAAAATATCAGTTATTTCCCTGGTGCCCACTAGATGGGCTTACTTAATTTAACAAGTTATTAACGTTTGTTGTATATCATTTGCATATGAAACTGTGATATTGTTTAACATCTCTTTTTCTCTCTTAGATTTACAGGTCCTCCACCTGTCAATAGTGCGGCATCCTCCTACGCACCATACTCACCAACTACACAATCATCTTATCCAAGTCCTGCGTCCACTTCATCCGTCACCCAACTGGGCAATCAGCTCAATGCTATGCACATTAACAGCTATGGTAACAGTTTCATTATTAGTGTTCACTGACCACCTATTTCATGAGTATTTTTATTGAAGGTGGTTTTTTCCATTTTTAAAATAGACATAACTCAAAAAAAAAAAAAAGTAGGCATAGCTCTGGCACATATTGAAGTGTTTTTTAGACATTTTAATATAAATCATCTGTATTATGTATGGCTGTAATTAATTTTTTTCCTGATTATGCTGCCATTTATTTCAAAATAATTGAAAGACCCTCAGCATACCTAACATTCAATATTAGAACTATAAAAAAATAAAAAAATGCTGACTTCACAAATCAGCATTAGAACAGTGAAATTATTTTGAGAAATGTGAGGATAGTTTTAACTTTCTGCTGTTTATAATGGGGACCTAAAATAAAAAATATAGTACTCATTGTTTCACAGTGTGCTTTGATTCTGTATTTACATCATGAAAAGAATGGAAGCTCAGATGTTTGAGGCAGAAGAGAGAATAATAGGAGAGAAAACAGTTACAGTACTGAGATTTGTATCAATAGAAATGCTGTATATTCTAAGGGCCAAAGGACTCTTCACTGTAATAGCAGTGAAGTCAGCCATTTAGCTTGAGGAGGAATGTTTCCATTACTTTAAGTAGTTTTTTGGAAGTATCTGTAAAAAAAAAAAACGAACCCTCTGACTATTTCCTGTCTTTTACTGATTTCAAGATGGGTAAGTCTCCAATGAAGCAAATTTCACATAATCAGAGATAGAAACAGTAGTCTGGTTTTACAACTATTTCCCATATGATTAGAAAGCATGTTAGTGGCCTGTCTCCCTTGTTATTTCTACCTAGTTCTGAGATCTATCTGATCAAGTTAAGCACAGGCCGGGGCGCCTGGGTGGCTCAGTCGTTAAGCGCCTGCCTTCGGCTCAGGTCATGATCCCAGCGTTCTGGGATCGAGCCCCGCATCGAGCCCCGCATCGAGCCCCGCATCGAGCCCCACATCGGGCTCCCCGCTCGGCGGGAAGCCTGCCTCTCCCCCCTCCACTCCCCCGGCTTGTGTTCCTCTCTCACTGTGTCTCTCTCTGTCAAAAAAATAAATAAAATCTTTAAAAAAAAAAAAAAGTTAAGCACAGGCCACAAAATAATTTATTGAAAGTGTAAGTTACCTGAATAATGCTTGTTACATAACATTTTCCTCTATATGGTTTTCCAGATTTTGTATCAGATACAATTTCTTTAACTAGTGACATGTATCATGTAAAGTTAATGCAACCTGAGTTAAAATTTATCCTATTAATTTTCTTTCTTTTTTTTTTAAAGATTTTTATTTATTTATTGAGCAAAAGAGAATGATAGCATGAGAAGGGGGAGAGTCAGAGGGAGAAGCAGACTCTCTGCTGAGTGGGAGCCCCATGCAGGACTCGATCTCAGGATTCCAGGATCATGACCTGAGCCAAAGGCAGTCGCTTAACCATCTGAGCCACCCAGGCGCCCTATCCTATTAATTTTCTCACCAAATTTATAAATATTGCTTTTACCCTTTAAAAATTCTCCAGTTTTGTAAAATGCCCCACATAGCATTTGTATAACTTTCTGAATGAAGGTTCATCTTGTGGTGCAAAAAAAAAAAAATGTAAGGAAGCCTTCTTTTTTATATCAGGAAAAGAAGTGTCCCTGTGTGTACTTTGTTGAGAAATGCAATGTTTAGTGGTCTGGTCTTCTTTCTCTCACAGGTTCGGGTATGGCTCCCCCTGGCCAGGGGCCTCCCGGCCCTCCATCAGCGCCTTCGTTCCAGGGTCTTCCTCGACCTCCGCAGCCATCCATTATGCAGCCTGGATCTCAGGTTCTCCCACCACCACCCACTGCACTAAACGGCCATGGTGCCTCGCCCTTGCCTCCATCAACACATAGGCAGGATGGGCTCCCTGGGCCTGCTCCTCTGAATGCCCAGTACCAGCCCCCGCCTCTTCCAGGACAGACGCTGGGCACTGGATATTCGCCACAGCAGGGTAAGGCAGGCCGGGCTCAGGGGAAGGTCTTGGGTTACCTAGGAAATCAGCTTTGTTCTATGTTACTAGGCATCTATCACTTACTCTTAAGGAAAGCTAGTTTTAGAATAGTGTGGCAAGTGCAAAGAAAAAAGGAATCAGATATTCACACTTAACTCTCTGCCTTATATAATAAGATGAAAAAATGCAGTATACTTGACTGAATATTGTCAGTGAGCCCTACATTTAGGACTTTGGGTTCTAATCATTTCTTTTTAAAATTTTTTTCCAAGCTGCCGACTATGGTCCCCAGATGGCAGGTGGGCAGCTCTCCTACCCAGGAGGCTTCCCTGGAGGTCCTGCACAGATGGCTGGTCCACCACAACTCCAGAAGAGGCTGGATCCTGACTCGATCCCCAGCCCAGTAAGTGTTCTCTCACTCCCATCGTCTCCCTCACAAAGGACCATTCTTCATTCACTATCTCAGAAACTCTTCAGTTTGTTAGCATTTATCCTGTCCTTCATTGTTGAAGCACAATACCCATCACATAGAGCCTTCCTTCTTTCTGTGTATGGGGGTAGGGAGGTTAGGTTATGGCATATTAGGGGTCTCCATGACAGAAAGCCTATGTAGATTTTCTTGGTATCACATAAACTTGGCAGTACTATTGATGTTTATATTAGCCTATATTAGCAGTATTTATTGATTGTTTGAAGTAAGTAGTAGTCAGAGGATATAAACATGCTAGTTTAAATAAATAAAGGATGCTTTTCAATAAGGGTAGGATACCCACTGAAAGTGAAAGCACAGAGTATTTTACATTTTGCCCATTAACAAAATTGTTTCATGTAAAATTAGAGCTATAACTTAATTCTTCTTCATTCAAGTGATTTTCTTTGGAAAAATGCTCTTTAGTAATGGTATCAGTCAGCTCTTATTCGGTTATTCTGCATAATGCACAATTCCCAATTTGCTTACAACCATGAAGATTTATCTATCACTTAGATTACATGTAGGCTATAGCAGATGCAGTTTGGCTTTAGGTGCTGCTGTATGTGCCCTTATCATTCCAGAAGCCAGTGTGAAAGGGCATCCTGTATTTGGGAATGTTGTTATCATGAGAAAGGGAGAAAAGAGAACTGGCCAAAAGGTGCAATAGCTCTTAAAGTTTTCACTCAGATGTGGTACATGTCACAACCACTCACATGCCCTCAGCCAAAGCAAGTCATGACAGAGCCCTGGGTCAATCAGGCAGGGATATATACTTCTGCTTCAGAAGAAGCTGCAAGTCCGTAGCAATGAGCAGAGAGAGGTAGTCCTTTTGGAATAATAATGAAATTGATACAGTTAACATAGGTCTTTGAAGTGGTTCTATTACCATGAGTAGAAAAAGTTAGAGATAGCCCAAAGAGCTACTATATTAGCTAACTTGCTTGTACATCTGGGGTCAGCTGGAGGTTTGGCTGGAGCCTGAACGGTCTAGGATGATATATTAATTCTCTGTGGCTGCTGTGCCAAATTACCACAAACTGGGTGACTTAAGATAGTAGGAGTTTATTCTGCAATGTTTCGGGAGGCCAGAAGTCTGAAATCAATGTGTTGGCAGGGCTGTGCTCCGTTGAAAGGCTCTATAGGAGAATCCATTCCTTGTCTTCTCCATCTTTGTGGGGCTAGTCCAACATTCTTAAGGTAGTTGCTTATTTCAGAGATGGTTTATAAAGGATAAAGGATATAAATTAATTATGCAAAACTTCTTTATATATTCGAGAATACTTATCATCCTGATTTCCCACCTCACTTGTGTTATTTGCTTTTCCTTCACTGTTCCCACCTACCATGGGTACAGGTTGATCTGAGGCTGAGAAGGTAGAAAGACCAAAGTAGAGGATCAGATACACCGTGAACAAAAGAATAATAAATTCTTCCCTCGGGCTCTGACTCCTCTTGGGACCAACGTGGCCTGATTGGAGGAGAGAGGCACTCCTTGGCTTGTGGCTACATGACTCTACTCTCTGCCTGGGTCATCACATCGCCTCTTCCTCTTCTCTGTGTCTTCTCCTCTGGGCATCCATCTCAAAACTCCTTCTGCCTCTCTATTATGATGTTACACATGATTCCATTCAGGGCCCACCCAGATAATCCAGGCTGAGTGCCTTTCAAGACTTTTAATTTAATCAGTTCTCTTACTGTGTAAGGTAATAGTCACAGATTGCAAGGATTAGAACATGGATATATCTTTGGTGTGGAGGGCGGAGGGGGGGGATACCACCAAGCCACTACAGATGGTGTCATTCATGTGTCTGGTATTTGGTACCTGCCTGTTAGCTGGGACTGATTGGGCCTTGTCACCAGGCAGGCTAGCCTGGGTTTGTTCACTTGGCTGTGGTAGATATCTAAGAGGGAAAGTAGGAATCTGCAAGGCCTCTTGAGCTGTGGCTTGGAACTAGAACATTGCCACTTCTGTGACATTCTCTCAGTCAGATCAAGTCACAAGATCTCCCCAAAGTCCAGGAGTAGAAAGATAAGCCTCTGTCTCTTGATGGGAGGAACTGCAAAGTCCTTGAAAAAGGCACAGAGAGGGTAGAGGATTTTGGTTATTTTTGTGATCTACCCAGTTATTCTATATTTATTTGAATATAGATTTGAAGGTTTCTCATCAAGTGTCCTATAACATGTTAGAAATTAAGTTTTAGTAACTCTTAGTGCCTTTATTGATAGTTATATTACCAGCCATTACTTTTATGGCTTAATATTATTTCATTATTCTAGTTAAAGGAATATAATATTTTTACATTGAATTCATCATTTTCACTTCTTGTTTCTTTGCTTCTCTATAACATCTGCAGACCCTCTGGATCATTCTACTTCATTCTCTGAAGTTTTTAGCTCCAGGTTCACCATTAATCTCTCCAGTACTATTTTTGTCACAATTATTGGAAATTTTACTATTCACTTTTAGAAATTTTCATTTCCCTGGCCTTTTAGGTTTTTTTTTTTTAAGATTTTATTTATTTGAGAGAGAGAGAGCACAAGCAGAGTGAGTGGCAGGCAGAGGGAGAAGCAGCCTTCCCACTGAGCAGGGAGCCCCATGTGGGACTCGATCCCAGGACCCTGGGATCATGACCTGAGCCGTCTGAGCCTCCCAGGCACCCCTGGCCTTTTAGTTCTTGATCTTCTTTGCTCTCAATGTTCTTTTCATCCATTCCACCTCAGTTATCCATAGTCTTACCATAGATCGTGTCATTACCAATTATAGGACACTTCAGAATCTCAGTTGAAAGCATCTCATTTTCCAGCCACAGCCTCCTATCTTTTTAGCTCATTCCTTTTAGGACTTAAACTTGAATAATGATTCACCCACCAGGACTTATAACTTAACACTTTTATCTCTTACATTGCCTTCATCTTCTCACTTCTCTTACGCAGCTTAGGTTATTTGATCCATGATAATAAATCTGTCCCTTACATCCTCTACTCTCAATTCCTTTGCCCCCTCCCTCCACTGAATTCACCTAGAAAAATCCCATTTGTTGTTAAACCAACTCTCCACCTGCTCCATGCCTGTACCCCAGATGCCACCTGTGACTTGATTTTATTTTATGATTCCATAATACTCTGTTCATAGCAGACAAGTGTAAAAGTAACTCTAGTGGCAGATCTTCTGAAGGAAAAAGAAATCTATATGTTTTGAGGTAGCTTTGGCATTATCAAGAGTCACTGTCATCACATCAAAATCCTGTATGTACCAAGTCATAGTCAAAATCTCTATTGAGATTTCTGTGTATTGTTAAATCTCCAAGCCTGTTTTTGAGAACATTTGTTTGGGGTAAATTTTAAAAACTTAAAACCTATAATATATTTTTAAAAATTACTAGAAGTGTTTTAATATTTCTTTTTTTTTTTTTTTTTTAAGATTTTATTTATTTATTTGAGACAGAGAGCATGAGAGGGAGGAGGGTCAGAGGGAGAAGCAGACTCCCTGCCGAGCAGGGAGCCCGATGCGGGACTTGATCCAGGGACTCCAGGATCATGACCTGAGCCGAAGGCAGTCGCTTAACCAACTGAGCCACCCAGGCGCCCTGTTTTAATATTTCTTACTCCCTTTATAGTATTCCAGCCAAGATGTGAATTAGTTTAGAAATATAATTACCACATACAACATTGTTTCTTTGGAGGCTCTGCTTTGTAAGTTGCAAACAACTAATTTAAAAATAAATTTTTAGTAAATATAGTCTATTTGAAGACTAGAAACTTGTTCAGTATGTAGATTATTATGGCTTTTAATGTGGTTTCATATTTGACACTTCATTGGTTGAAATGATTAAATGTTGATTATATAAAAAGTTCTCCAATTTTGAAGGAACCAGATTAACCTTAGGGTAAAAATATAGGATATAATAGTAGTGTTTCCATTTTTCTGTTTGCTTCTTGTCTCTGTCCATGGTAGCTTTTGGTTTCATCTGTATCTTACAGTATTTATATTTGGAACATATTCTGTATCTTTAATAAGAATTCAAATCCTATGAAATTAGAAAAACAGAAATGTGTGGATTTAAAGGCAGGTTAAATCTCTCTCTGATATGCCATAAAAGCAATGATATCAGTGCCCACTAGGCCTGGATTGGATGAGATGGGAAGGCAAAATGGAGAAGGTAACATTTCAGAGTTTGGGGGAAGATAATTTTCATATTAATAATTTCTTCAGGAATGTAAAAAAGTACATATCCTCCAAAGCTATGTGGTGTATTCTGGACACTTGCTCATTTCTCTCTCTCTTGTTTTTTTTTTTTTCTCTTTTTACTTTCTTCTTCTTCTTCTTTTTTTTTTTTTTACCCCCTTGTCTCTTGTCTCTTTTATTTGATGACAAAAGAAGTGAGAGCAGGGAAAAGATAAAGAGGAAGAGGAAGATAATAGGATGCCTTCTTGTTTTCTTCTTAACTCCGTACTACTAGATTTTGCTTATTTTTTTCATCCCTAGACAACTACAACAGAAAGATAAATTTTTATCTTTATATTATTCACTAATAAATATTTTAGTAGAGAAATATAAAGTATTTCCAAATTAGATGACAAAACTTAGGGACTTTTTCCCTTCTGATTTCTATACAATAGGCAACTTCCACGTGGGAACACTGTATTGTTTATTTTTTTACTGTCTCACGGAGCAGGGGTGAGGTGGAAAAACTTGTAAGGCAAATTGAAGCTCAAGAGAGATTTAAAGAGAAAAGTTAAGGTGTTTTAGGTTATACTGTAAATCATTTCTTCTGAATTTAATGATTTTTAGCTTTGTATATTTTCCGTTAAGTATAAAAGGTATTTTCTTTAAAAGCTATTTTCAATTTCTTTTTCTACCAGAATCTTTTTTTTTTTTTTATTTAATGCTTATCTATGGTCCTAATAAACAAACTGAATAAAAATGAAGTTCTCTGAAGGGTCAGACTATTACAGAACAGAATTTAGCAACTGCTGCTCTAAAATTGTGAAAGTTTTAAAAGTAGGCCCTCCGCCTGGGTGGCTCAGTCGTTAAGCGTCTGCCTTCGGCTCAGGTCATGATTCCAGGGTCCTGGGATCGAGTCCCACATCGGGCTCCCTGCTCATTGGGGAGCCTGCTTCTCGCTCTCCCACTCCCCCTGCTTGTGTTCCTGCTCTCGCTATCTCTCTCTCTGTCAAAAAAAAAATAAAATAAAATAAAAAAATAAAAGTAGGCCCTCAGTGAGAATTTGGCCTGAAATGAACTAAAAGGATTTAGAAAATGCCTATTTGTGTGTGTGTGAATAATGAAAGGGAGGGAGAGAAAGAGATGTTTGGAAGAGTCTTAACTTACTTTAACTTGTTCTTGATATCTTATATCAGATTCAGGTGATCGAGAATGACAGAGCCACCAGAGGAGGACAAGTTTATGCCACCAATACCAGAGGCCAGGTCCCTCCCCTGGTCACTACAGATTGTGTGATACAAGACCAAGGTATTTCTTGTCAATAATATTTTTCATTGAAGTTTTAAAAGTTTTCACCACTTTTTAAAAACAAATACACTGACACCCTTCAGTAATGCTATCATTGACAGAGAACCTCTTGATAGGTGATAATGGGGACTAATTTGCCATCGATCACTCAAGCACTGTGAATGTATTATCAACTGAATTCTATTTTCTGCTTGTAGAAGTCTAAGAGAGTGGTGAGATAGAGTTCAATATACTAGTTTAAGAAAATTATTTTAGTTTATAGGGTTAAATTAGTACATGTCCTACTTTGATTTAATTTATTTACTACATCAGGAACCTGGCCAAGATAGCATGAGTAGAGCAGTAGGGGATTGAACACTTGAGAAATCAGCATACTTGGTTCTAGCCCCAATGATATATATATATTTTTTTTCAGCAGTGTCTTTAATGTGTGGGTTCTGTTTTTCCAATTTTGAACTGGGATGAGGAAAGGCTGAGCTCTATTTCTACTAGCTATCCTATGTGTGCTGCCATTTTAATATACTGTCCTTGCGCAGGTTTGCTCTTTCCAGGAATATATAATTATTCTATTCCTTATGGCAAGTTAAATCACAGCCTGATGAAATCATTATTATTTATTTCCTGAACTTTTTTATCATCCTACACTGAAACTCTGTACCCGTTAAACAATAACTCCCTATTCCTCCACTCCCCAAAGCCTCTGTATCCTGTATTCTATTTTCTGTCTCTTGCCTATTCTAGGTACCTTGTGTAAGTGGAATCATACAATATTTGTCTTTTTGTGTCTGGCTTATTTCACTTGGCATAATATTTTCAAGGTTCATCCATGGTATAGAATGTATCAGGATTTCATTCTTTTTTAAGGCTGAATTATACACACACACACACACACACACATTGTGTTTATGCATTCATCTGTTGAAGGACATTTTCCTATTAGTAGCCTTAGCAGCCAGGTGGTTGCTGTGAACATTGGTGTACGTGTATTTGTTTGAGTCCCTGCTTTCAGTTCTTTTGGGTATATCCCTAGAAGTGGGATTACTGGATCAGAGGGCAGATGTAAGGAAAGAGTACAAGGAAGGCTCAGGAAGAGAAGGAAGGACCAGTGAGGTGGCAAGGCCCAGATCATCATCATTTCTCCTGCAGTCCAGCCCTTGGCAGGGAGAGAGAGCTGCCTGCCATGGAGCCCCCCTCAAATTGGCCCAGTCACACCCATTGGCTGTGAAGCCCCTTTGTCTGGCCTGGCTAATCAGCTGATACTTACTAATGAATGTTTTAGGATGTAGCCCAAATCTCAGACATGTGCAGAAATTCACAGAACATAAGTAGAACATGGAGGCCAAAGGAACCTTGGCCTTCATTTGCTCAGCTCTCCCACTTTACAGATGTGAGGGCCCTAAGGCCCAAGGAGCTTAAATGACTTGCCCAAAACTACAAGTAGTTAGGAGTGGCTCCAATAAAGAAAAATACCTACTTAAAAAAATACTGTTTTCTTTGCCTACAAAAATTACATATATTGTTTCTTTGGCTATAGGATCTAATTTAAGACCCAACTCGTCCCTTGATTTTGTACTTCTTCCTATCCTACAAGACCCTGTTCAAGCACCACATACTTTGTGTAGTCACCTCTGACCAGCGTGGCTAACTCATTACCTCCCTGGGCTACTTCTTAATGAACTTGCTCCTCTGTGGTACTTACCATGCCATTTTACAGTTACCTGTTTTTATTATCACTCTCTCCTACAAGACTTTGAAGCCAGAGGCTTCACTTGTCTCTGTCCCTAAGCCTCTAGCAGGAGCTTAGCTTCATAAATGTTTGTCAAATGACTAATTTATTGAATGTTTTCCAGTCAGATTATCCCATAATGCTCTTTATTAAGCATCGCCAAGAGTTTTGAATCTTGATTACTGAGATTGTTAAATTATCTACTGTAGCCATATCTTTCATGCCCCACTTTTGCATACCTATTTATAAAAACAAATTCTCAGTGCCTTTTTTTTTTTTTAAAGATTGTATTTATTTGAGAGAGAGAGAGTGAGCACGAGTGGGGGGAGGGAGAGGGACAAGCGATTCCACACTGAGCGTGGAGCCCAACTTGGGGCTTGATCTCAGGACCTGAGCTGAAATCAAGAGTCAGACGCTTTAAGCAATTGAGCCACCAGGTGCCCCAAATGAATTCTCAATGGCTTTTTAAAAATTCTATCTTTGTGTGCATTATCTTCCTGAAACTAAAGTTTGTTTAGTCACTTTTATGAGCTCATTCATATGCATATTTCACTGTCAAGAACTAAAAACCCTTTAAAGAATAAATACTCAATTTCAATATATTGTTAGTAATTTTGGCTGGTAAAAATTGAGTACAATGAAAAATTAAAATACTCTTTAAAATATTCAAAAATTCTTATTTCACAGTCTGTGTAAAATTCTTATTTCATAGTCTTGTGTGATGTAATGAGGAAGATCTTGTCTAAGTTTTTTTGTCTAAGTTATGTGAAATGTTTAACAATAATAGGGGGTCCAAGCATATTTACATTTATTACTTAATATTTCTTTTTCTTTTATTTCTACTGCCAAAACTCTTGTTTTATCCTATGTTAGTATTTACCTGGACTCTAACAGTAATGACCAGTCTACCTGTGTCTAATGTTTTCCTGCTCCCAGAAGCTGTCTGGGTAGTTTAGTTTTTTCAAGTATTTATGTGATTATATTGCCCTTGCTTAAAAAAAAAAAAAAAAAAGTCCCATCATTGCCCATGGGCAAAAGGATTGATGTTAACTACCCATCCTTCATAACCTGGACCAAATTTACCTGGGATATAGTAAAGAATTATGATAGGTTCTAATACCACTTCTATCATTTACTAATTCCTTAACCTTTGGCAAGTCACTTAACCTCCTGATATCTCAATTTTCTTCTCTGTAAAATGGGGTCCTAAGGGTATCAATCTCATAAGGCAGTTGTGAGACTAAAATGAAAACACATGTAATGGTCTTAGAATGATACCTAATACACTGGCAATTACTGTCATAATTATGAATCCAGTTTTGGGCTTTGCTACAGAGGCTGTGAGAGACTGTGGCAGAAACATGGTACCAACAACTGGATTCAGCCTGCAGTCATGTTAATTTGTCGTGCACAATATTTTGTTTTGTTTCTACTTGGAGTAGTTGCCATTATGTAGAATTGGAATATCTTATGTAAAAATCCAGATTTCTAGCTGGTCCTAAAAAGTAAAATCTGGCAATAATAGGTTAAAGCTGAACAGAAGAAACCCAGCTTTCTTAGGTCCAACTTCCCACTCATTCCGGGCCCACTGGTGCAACAGAATCCCGCCAGAGATAGGCTCCCAGCCAGGCTGCACTTCCCGCCCTGTAAACTCAGCCCTGTACTTCCCCTCGTCCTTTCACTTTTCTACTCTCCTTAGTAACTGTTTCACATTCCTTCCTGAAACCTGCAATACCTCCTCTCCCAACCTTTTTTTTTTTTTTTAAAGATTTTATTTATTTATTTGACAGAGAGAGAGATAGCGAGAGCAGGAACACAAGCAGGGGGGGTGGGAGAGGGAGAGGGAGAAGCAGGCTTCCCGCCGAGCAGGGAGCCCGATGCGGGGCTCGATCCCAGGACCCCGGGATCATGACCTGAGCAGAAGGCAGACACTTAACCAACTGAGCCACCCAGGCGCCCTCCTAACCTTTCTTTTAGCTGCTCATATGTCCTCCTTTCTGAGAAGATTGAGCAGTCAGAAGAGAGCTTCCTCGGATTGTTGCCATCATATCAGCCCTGCCCTAATGTGCACCTGTGCTCTGCCTTTCTGCTTTTGGCCATAAATGAATGCTCTGTGCTCCAGTCGGAAGCTAGCCCCTCCTGTGCACTAGTGTAGTATGTTGCTACAGTAAGTCTCCCCTCTTTCTCGTGTGTCATCAGTATCTCTTTTTACACTCTCCTGTCTTAAACAGTAAAAATGTTTTTTTGACCTATTTTCCTCACCAGCTACCCTTCTTTTCTTTGCTCCCCTATGCAACAAAACTTGAAAGGATTATTGCCAATTCCTGTCCTTACTCACTGTAGGCAGGCTTCCCACCCCAGGCCCTATTCTGCCAAAACTCTGTCTTCGGGTCTCTAGCAACCTCCATGTTGTTAAATCCAGCGTGTTTTTTTTTTTTTTTTAAAAGCTTTTATCTAAAGTCCAATTAGTTAACAATACACTGTTATATTAGTTTCAGGTATACAATGTAGTGATTCAACACTTCCATACAATACCCAGTGCTCATCACAACAAGTGTGCTCCTTAATCCCCAACACCTATTTCACCCATCCTCCCCGCTACCTCCCCTCTGGTAACCATCAGTTTGTTCTCTGTAGTTAAAAGTCTGTTTCTTGGTTTGCCTCTCTCTCTTTTTTTCCCTTTGCTCATTTGTTTTGTTTCTTAAATCCCACATTTGACTGAAATCATACGGTGTTTGTCTTTGACTGATTAACTTATTTTGCTTAGCATAATGCTCTCTCGCTCCATCCATGTCATTGCAGATGGCACATAAATCCATTGGTCTTGCTGATCCAGCAGTACCACCTGGCACAGATGATCATGCTTTTCCTTGATGTACTTTCCTCACCTCCAGGACACCAGATGCTCCTTGTTTTTATCCTTCTTAGTCCTTTAACTGGTTTCTCCTTTTCCCCTGACTTCTTTATGTTAGAGGGCCAGGGCTTAGTTCTTGGTCATCCTCTCTGGCTACAATTATTTCATTGGTGGTTTCAAGGTAGTTCATGGCTTTAGTTCTTTATAGAAAACTCCCAAATGTGTAACTTCAACCCAGTGCCCAGACTCACATATCTAGTTGTTTACTCAGTTTCACTGTTGGATTGCTTAATAGAGTTCCCAAAGTGGACATGTCCAAAGCCAGATTCCTGATCTCTGCCCACATTCCCATTAACACACCCTTCCCTTCCTGCAGCTTTTCTCTTGTCAATTGGTGGCAACCTCGTGCTTCTGGTCCCTCAGGCCAAAAACTTTGGAGCCATTCTCAATCTTCTCTTCCTTTCCCACCTCCCATCTTCACACCTCGTGTATCACTCCCATCAACAATCCATGTACTTCCAAAATACGTCCAGAATATGGCCACTTGTCAATAACTCTACTCAGGCTGGTTCCTGCCACCACCATTTCTCCTCTGGCTCCTGCATAACCTTTGTTACTTCTCTGAAGTCCTCACCAGCTGCTGTGCCCAGTATGTGCTCCATTCCAGCCACACAGGCCTCCTGTGACTCCTCCACCAGGCCAGACATGCCCTGCCCCTAGGCACCTGCCTGAGTCAATGCCTTGCTTCCTGGGAGTCTGCTCAAATGTTACCTTTTAAATAAGGCCTACTCTGTAACGGTTTAAAGTTGCAGTCTGCCTCCCACTACCCCTTTACCAGATAGGCTTTTTCATAGCATTTACATCTTCTAATGACCCATGTAATTTACTCATTTATTGGGTTTAATAGTTATAGTCTGTATCTTCTGTCAGAACATAAACTCTACAAGAAAGCAATTAGGACAGTGTCTTAGTAAACGTTCAGTAAATACAAATATAAACATAGATTGTAGCATTGCATAATACTACTCTTTTAGAAATCATGAAGTTATACAAATAAGGCAATGTGTTACCTAGAATTATAAATATTTAAATATTATAGGGCAGATTTTTTTTTCTCAGCAAATTTTAAGTGTGTTCCTTTGAACATTTCAGGCAATGCTAGTCCTCGATACATTCGTTGCACAACATATTGTTTCCCATGCACGTCAGATATGGCCAAGCAAGCTCAGATTCCATTAGCTGCTGTCATCAAACCCTTTGCCACAATTCCTTCAAATGAGGTAAGAATGATAAAAATAGCAATTCAAGGGGTGCCTGGCTGGTTCAGTTGGTGGAACATGTGACTTGATCTCGGGGTTGTGAGTTCGAGCCCCACATTGGGTGTAGAGATTACTTAAAATCTTAAAAAAAAGTAGCAACTCAATAATTTAGTAATCCCAAAATTATTCTTTCATCATTATTTTCTTATACATTATTCTGTATTATAAACAGAAAGCTGGAGAATATTTATATAATGCAGAAACATACAATCATTCAATTCACTAGGAAGACCAAAATCTGACAAGCTATGTTTTTTGACAACCTGTATAGCAAACACTGAAGGACAGGGTCACTTTTGGGTCTGCTGTAACAATGTGCATATTCAGGATATATAGAATGTCATGTAGTGGCAAATACTAAGACTTCTCATGTGACCTTTATGCCTACTTATTGGCCCCAACATCTAGGTGAAGGAAGCTAACAGAGCCTAAGGTCCGTGGTCTTACTATAGCTGCTTCAATAGTCATGGGGCCAAGGTGCTCATGAACTCTTAAAGTCAGTATGATTCATTTGGAAAAAAGATAAGAAGTGGTATTTATTTAAAATTTCTGATATTGGGATGGTATTAGTGGATGTTGGGATTGAGACATCCCCCCCAACAAGGCTGCCATTCCTTCTTTTCATGCCCTGAATGGTGGATACACACATACAGAGACACAAGGTACTATAGAGCTAGTCAAATAGGTGAGGAAAAGCTTTAATTCTGGCTGGAGCTTTGACCATAATCCCATTGCAGTAGTCTAGTAAGCTATACTGAACCCTGGATTCCTTTTGCTCTACCCAGATTCTCTTCCCAATTTAAACCTCAGCTTGGCTGTAATGACTCTTTGAGGTTGGCTGATCTAACGAACACCTAACAGCACCTGAGCAAAAGGCAGAGCGTCTGCACAAGAGAACATATTTGTCCCATTTCGTGGCTGGCCATGCCAGCTGATATGGGCGGTAGAGTGGCCTGGGGAAGCGGACGAAGGCTTTGCTTTACATCACCTCGGTGAAGGAGGAAACAGAAGAGAGACAGTGTGCATGTGGACAGTGGCTTTCATACCCTTTGAGATGTCCACTCATTCTCCTTATAGTGGGGCAGAATGCTGCCTTCTCTTTGTGGGCAGAGTGAACTGGGGTAGAGTGGGGCATAGAAGAGGCTGTTTCTAGAAGCCAGTCTTATATGCAGTATGGTCTCATAGTTGTAAGTCAAGAAGGACATTCAGTATTTACTTATTTTAAGTATGGTCTCTTATATGATGGTCCCAGAAATTTAATATTAATGTCCATAAAATCCTCTTTAGAATCACTATGCTTAATAAGGATAAGGTAGACCAATGTGTAAGGACAGAGAGACCCATGCTGAATATAATGTGTATGTGTGTTTTAAATAATAGCTAGAAGTAAGTTTTCGCTATTTTTCAACACTTTATTATGAAAATTTTCAAGCATACAGAAAATTTAAAAGAATTTTATGGTGAACACCTAGATTCTACCATTAACATTTAACTATCCTTGTTTTTATCACCTATTGATTTATCTGTCCATCAATCCATCCTTTTTTTATGCATTTCAAAGTAAATTGCGGACATTAATTAGTACACTGCCCACTAAATACTCCAGCATGCATATCATTAATGAGAGTTCAAAATTTTCTTACAAATTATTTTTCCTTTTGAGGCAAAATTGATTTACAATAAAATGCATGTATCTTAAGTAACCACTCACTGAATTTTGACAAATGGATACACCTGAGCAACCCTAACCTCTCTCAAGATGAAAAACATTACTGTCATCCTTAGAAGTATTTCATCCTCTTTCTGTCAACCTCCCACCCCTTCTAACAACCTTCTTTCCCTGGCAACCATTGTTCTGATTTTTTTTTTTCCCACCATAGATTTGTTTTGCTTATTGTAGGTCCTCATAAAAATAGACTTCCAGAGTATGCACTCTTCTGTGTAAGGTTTCTGTCATCAGCATAATGTTTTAGAGTGCCATCAACATGCCATTGCATGTATTAGTAGTTTGCTCCTTTTTTATTGCTGAATGGTATTTGATTGTATGGACATACTAGTTTGTTTATCTAGTCTTTTACTGATGGATATCTGGGCTCTTTCCAGTTTTTGGTTCTTGTGAATAAAGCTTCCATAAATAGTCTTGTACAAGTCTTTCTGTGGACATATATTCATTTCTCTTGGATTAATATCTGTGAGTAGTTTGCTGGCTCACAAAGTACATGTTTCTTTTTAGTTTTGTAAGAAACTGCCAGACCGTTTTCTTAAGTGGTTGTACCACTTTATAGTCCTTCTAACATTGTATTAGAGTGCCATTGCTCATTATCTTCTCTGTTTGGTGTCTTTTTTTTTTTTTTTTTTAATTTTATTTATTTATTTGAGAGAGCATGCATGAGCAGTGGGAAGTGCAGAGGGAGAAGCTGAGCAGGCAGCCTGGGACTCCTGAGACTCTGGGATCATGACCTGAGCCAAAGGCAGATGCTTAACCAACTGAGCCATCCAGGCACCCCTAATTTTAGACGTTCTGATGGCTCTGGAGTAGTATCCATGAGCTGTGTTTTTATTTCAATTTTTATATTTTGAACAAAATTTAAACAAGTATCAGTGAATAACATCACACTCACATACATACCACCCATCATTAACAAATGATAACATATTGTCATATTTGCTTAAAAAATTTTTTATGAGAATTAAAAAACTTCATAGCTACATATGATATTTCCTTTATCAGGCCATTCCTTCCCCGCCCCCACCCCCCCTTTTAGGGGCAGACACTGTAATGAATTTGGTATGCATCCTCCCTATATGCGACTTTATATATTGACTTCATGCTCATGAATCCATAGTAATATGTAGTAATGTTCTGCTTTTTAATGACTCAATTAATTTTAAACAAGTAAAATATAAACTTAGATGCAAGGGGTATAGAATGAAAAAAAGACCCATCCTACCCTTCTACCCTCCCCCTTACAATCTTTTTTTTTTTTTAAAGATTTATTTATTTGTTAGCACGAGAGAGCACAAGCAGGGGGAGCGGCAGGCAGAGGGACAAGCAGGCTCCTTTGCCTAGCAAGGAGCCCAATGTGGGACTCGATCCCAGGACCCTGGGATCATGACCTGAGCCGAAGGCACACGCTTAACCGACCGAGCTACCCAGGCGTCCCCCGCTTACAGACAATCTTTACCTATTCTTT
The DNA here is from genome assembly GCF_054177405.1 of Leptonychotes weddellii. Classification (NCBI taxonomy): domain Eukaryota; kingdom Metazoa; phylum Chordata; class Mammalia; order Carnivora; family Phocidae; genus Leptonychotes; species Leptonychotes weddellii. Next base: position 89,289,897 of record NC_138370.1, read on the forward strand.
GTGGTTCCTTCTAGAAATGAAAAATGCATATACCAGCATATAAGTATACATCCTTTAAAAAAATAAATATATAAATGATAGTATAGCATACACACTATTCTGCACCTTTCTTTTTCCAGTTAACATGTCTGGCACTCCTGCCATGTCACTACCTACAGAGCTGCCTTATTCTTTCCAACAGCTGTGTGGCATGATATATGAGTAAGACAAGCACTATTGTTACTGTATGTATCAATTTTAAGATATGTGAGATTCCAGAGATGTGAAAATTTAAAATACGAATCCTAAAATTGAGGGAAATATAGTAAGATGAGTGTGCCTGAGAGAATGTTATAGCAAACCCTTGACACATCTCCGAGGGGGGTGGGATTGCTGCAGATGTGCACTCTTACGGCACCCATTCCTATACTCTCTGAATCATTTTACAGTAACCTGTTGCTTTCATAATCAGAAGGTAACACTTCTACCTTGAAAGAAAGCCAGGCAGCAACTTTACTCTGTATCAATACGGGGATACATGGGATTTCTGCCTCCAGGCAGTGTTAGCTTGAGTGCACCTTGTTCACAGCAATGATGAATTTGCGTAGTTTTCAGTTGCACACTAGCAGAAACCTCTCCTCCCTGCCCCTCCCCATGAGACAACTGCCCGGGGCCAACCACCCATGGAACAGAACAAAACTCAGCAGTTCTTCATATCCAAAATCAGAATCTGTAATCACCTTCTTGTTTCTCACCATTTAGTATTAACAATGAAATTATTCAGTAACGTGTTCCTGAAAATGAAACTTAGTATTGAGAAAACCTTTCAAATGTTAGTTCAAGCCAACCCCCCGCCCCCGCCATGCATATACACATTTCATACACAGATTAAATGTGTATGCTTTCTATTTAACAAAGTTGTTTGATCTAACCAAATACTAACTCCCTACCAGCATGAAGTTTTTTTTTTTCCTTTGGTGAACACTTATGCTGCATTTTAGTCTTTGTGCTTCCCAAAGTACTAAATGGATGAGTTTAGAGTGATGGCTTATTTTTGGAATCTGACTTAGGGAGAAGCTCTACTTGAGAAAATAACATTCTCTATTCTTTTCATGTTGCTAGAGACTCTGCACACTGACCAGGTAAATTTTGACAGTGCTATTTTTTTTTCTATTGCAGCTCTCTCTATAGAAGAAGCTCTTCCTTTTTCCTTAGAACTTCAAGAACAGAATTACCTGAATATAATATACTTATATATTTTATTCTTTCTCTATGTATATATATGTTTTCATTTGTCATATATATATATGTATATATATATATGTAGAGAGAGAGAGGTATAATTGACAAATGAAATTGTATATTTAATGAATATATTATATTTAGGAAGGATTACTGTCTCTTACATAGCAGTGTCTCCTGAGTTGAATGAAAACATTCTCTGTTTAAAGAAGAACATTTACTTTTATTTGTTGAAATAGGCTTACAAGTAAAAAATAAGAAATATGAAAGGGATGCTAAAACATCAGGAAGAAGTTCCAAAAGTTCATGCTTTCAAAAAACTTGTCTTTCTCTTTGGGGATTAACTAGGCCTAAAGGAGGTGAGCCACTGGAGAACCATCACTGTTACGCTGTGCTGATGAGTTGGATGAGGCAGGATTTGGGTCTCCTTGACAGACTCTTGTCTTGTGGCTTCCATGACACCTCTCTGGTGTATTTGTTTCTACCCCTATGTTTTTTTCCTGGTTTATAATGTTGGGGTTCACCAAGGCATGGACTTGGGATCTTCTCTCTTTAGGCTCCCTTTCCTTCCAAAGACTAAATATCATCTGTAACACCTGCTGCTGTTACTGATAAGAATAATAGTAGTCAGACTTAGGGAGTACTTAATGAGCACAGTTATGAGCGTTTTTTAAATGTATGTTCATTTATTTAATCTTCACATCAATCTGTTATCCCACTTTAGATATAAGGAAACTGAGGCACAGACTTAGGTAACTCATTAAGGCCAGTGGCTGCTAAGTAACAGAGCTAGGATTCTAGCCCAGGCAGTGTGACAGGCAGGTCCTTAACTCCAAATCACTGTACTGTTACTCTCTCCCTCAGTCATCCCTACATATCTACATACCCAAATGCCTTCCTGAAATCTCTCCTTGGGTACCTCATAGAAACCTCAGACTTACTATGTTCAGTAGAAAATTTCTGATCTCTACACCCTAAACCAGTTCATTGTTCCAAATATCCATAAGTGGCCCTATCGTATATTTAATTGCTCGAGCCAGAAATCAAAAATAAACAATTATAGTTAATAATAGAAAATGAAAGATTTCACATGCTGATTTTTGATATTTATAACCTATAATCAAGAAAATAAATTTTAAAGAATCTTTCTTAAAGGTAAATGGGTTTTATGAATATTGTTATTCTCCATATGAATAGCATTTGGATTTATTTTCTTCTACAATAAATGATTTGCTTATTTTTAGGTATAGTAAAATTTTAAGATTTTATTCCTTATCTGACTAATATTGCCATCATTGCTGCAATTTAAAAAGATATCCCTAAAGATATCTTGATTTGGCATCTATCAAAAAGATTTAAAAAAGGATTTAATACAGTTGTTTTTTTTTAGTTGGTTCTGTTTGACAGAACCTTTTAAAGCATGCCATTGTGTTAGCAACGGCCTATGAAAATAAACCTAATCCAAGCAGTTATGATTAGAGAATGTTCCCTGTGAGCATTTGCTTTGGAGATGTATGCTATTTCCAAGGGCATATATATGTCATCGTTGTTTAAGATTTGTTGTTCCTTACTATAAATTTTAATTTTTTGTTATGTGTTTCAAGTGAAACCCATTGCCACATTCAGTGAAGTTAACTATGAGGTATTTATTCAGGCAAAGTAATTGGTTATCTTGTAAGCTCTTCTGTTTAGTAACTTGTGATTTTATTTTTGATGCTGTATTTTAAGAATGAAGGTAGACAGAGTATAGATTTCCAGTGCAAAAGGATTAAAGATTATACTTAAGTTTTTATTTTCTTCAAAATAGGAAATCTTTACATTTTGGACAAGTGCATACATCTAATTATACTTGACATTAAGTTATTTCACCTATAAACCAGATGGCAGAAGCTTTCACTGCCTTTGTGACTAGATTCAGAAATATCTGTTTATATTTTTTTAGATTATAAATAGATATAATAGGCAAAGTAATTTCCTTTCTTATTGAATTAATGTAGTGCAGATAAACTTTTATCCAAGCCTTTAAATTTCACTTGATTTATAATCCCCTAATTACTCTGTGCTAGGAACTGAGGTGAACTTTAAGGGTATGGGGGAAAAAATAAGATCAGTTACTCATGTCCATGACTTGCAGAAAATTTGCCAGTACCCAGCTAATTTTTTGGGCAGTATGGAAAAAAACTCTGATGGGTTTGTTCTGTGGAGTTTAGGTTCAGGGAAGTTTTATCTTACTTATGACTTATAGAAGAAGTTTGTCCTATTATTAAACACTGCTTAAATTCTTTTTTCTTAATGATTATTTATATTCTGATAGATTCAGTAGATATGAAGAAGCCATTGGAAAGAAAAAGGAATGGATATCAAAGAACTGACAAAGGGGATTAAGAAAAAAAGAAAAGACTGTCAGAGGTTAAACCCAACATGAACACATTACGTCAGGGGTGGACTTCATATATATCACCTGTAGTTTAATGCATCAGAGGAAAAAAATGGTCTCACTCTAGTATTATGTCTGTATGTTATCTTTTAGGAAGATAGCAGCTTGTGAAGTAGGTGTTATCTGAGTTTTATAGATGTAGAATCTATACAGGTTCTGAGGCTATTAAGTCATAGAGCTAAGAGCAATGCTGCTGGAACTTGAGATTTCAAATTCCAAGTTCTTTGGCTACATCTGCCTATAAATGATCTTGTTGAAGTTTTATTTAATTAAACACATAAAATAGCTAGCTTTTTCTTGCTGGCACTGGTTTTAGCAATGGGCTTCTTGCTCCTGTAAGCTTGTGAGTTATCTTGAAATGTCTGTCTTAACCTCTTTTCTCGAAGTCTTGTGACTTTAAGCTACTGCTTAGTACTTCTTGAAAGCAAAGACCATCCAAATCCAGCAGGAGGCTGGGCATGCAGTAAAGGTCCTAGATGAAGAAATGCACTCTCAGGGTTGGAGAGAGGTTTAAAAGACAAAAATAAACCAAACTACAGAATGGTGGTTGATTTCTAAATATTTAGGCCTCTAAATTAATATTTTTAGCACAGTAAATCTTTTCTTTAAAGATTTTATTTATTTATTTGAGAAAGCGAGTGAGCGTGAGCGGTGAGAGAGGGGGTGGTCAGAGGGAGAGGGACCCTGGGATCATGACCTGAGCCTAAGGCAGATGCTTAACCACCTGAGCCACCCAGGTGCCCCTAGCACAGTAGGTCTTAATTATTAAGTTCCTTGTTGATAAATACGTCGCTTAATGAAGTAAGGTTTTATCTTACTTTGGCTATCCTATTTTATTTTGTACTTTTGAATGACTACAGATTTCCCTTATAACCTCATTCACCTCTCTAACAAAACTCCGTGGGTAAAGAAAAAAATCATTTGAGAGATTGTAGATGTATTCTAGCACATAGTAATGAATACACATTTCAGTTTATTCAATAATATGTTAATGAGGGGTTATATTTCATCATAAAGAGCAGAACAGTGAAACAAATAGGAAGAAATTTTGATCATAATAACAATATTTCAGGAACCAATAAAAATTGACTATTTTCTCCAAAGTACAGTAGATAGTAACCAAATGGTGCACTGGGTTGGGAGCCAGGAAATGACTTTAGGTTTCTGCTGTGCCTTGTATTGTGACCTTGGGCCTTTATTCCCAAGAGGGAGAACTCTGGCTCTGATGTCCTATAGATCTAGAAGGCTGCTGGGGTCTACCCTTCTTTTCCACTCTGTTGTGCGTTCAGCGTGATTACCATGAATTTATCACACATCCTATATGTTATTAGAAATTCCTGTGAACAGATTGCACAACCCAACCCAAAGTAGTTTTGTCTATATTACATTTTTAATAAAAGAAATGTGGAGTGTATTATTCACTTAAAAAGCCCATGAAGATTGTGAGACTATGCATTTTTTACATAGAGCCCAAATTTAGCTAGCTTTAGTGAAAAACATGCCCTGAAATGAAATTGATTATGACATAATATTGTGTCCTTTAAAAAACTTTAAGAAAACTTATAACTTAAATTATTCTGAAATGAAAGCTTCAAGAGCCTGAATCTATTTTTAATATGTGCATTATAATCTGAGGTTGTCTGCCTGTAATGCATTATTTTAGAAGGTATTAACATAAAAACTTGGAAAAATAAAATACATGTACTTAAATAGAAATAGAATTATGAATATAACATTTAAAATACTTTAATATATAAAGTTACTTTAGAAACTGAATCTTATCCCTTAACGATTTTTGTCACTGTTTATATAGTGCTATGAAAAAGTTTGGCAGCTGAAGAACAGAATGTTGTCCCTTTTTAGAATGGTGTTATAGCAGACATACAGAGAGAGTCACATTTGTCAGGGCAAAGGTTATTAGAATTCTATTTTAAGTTACAGTGTAGAAGATAAATGCACCAAGCTTATTTTCTCAATCACCAAATTATTCATGGAAATCTTTTTTGCTAACTGGAGAATACCTTTTGGAGAAATAAGAAGAAAGAAGAAAACATTCTGCCTTGACTTAATTTTCAGTGAATGTGAGTTTTATGACTTTCCATGCCTGCTGATTGAGTGTGTGGCATCCATAACATAGGAGCCAAGACCAGTCTCACTGGACGTGGAACACTGGGCATTCATGAGGGGCCACCCTGGATAGGAAATATTTTAGAGCCTCTTGCTATCATTTTCATCAATTCTAAGGCCCACATTTTCTCACATTTTAACATTTCTAAAACAGGAATATCTCTTATGAACAATGACTTCTTAGCATTGTGTCCTGTTCAGTGGGAAGCTTTTATATCTCTTATAATTGAGGAGATTTTAGAATCAGTGAAATACACTATTTATGCCTTGCTTCATGGTTCTAACTTTACTCAAATTTTATGGATATTTAGGTAATACGAGGGCTTAAAATTTATGCGGTTGATATCTTCTTAGTGATCAAGTATGAGAGAATAAAATATTTTAAAGTTTTATATTTGAAAGCTTACTAGGCATTCCACTGATTAAAAGCAAAAAAAAAAAAAAGAAAAAGAAAATCCTATTTTGAGAAGAAAGGAGGGAAGGAGAGTAGGAAAGAAGGGAGAGGGAAAAAACATTATGCAAACCTTTCATGTCTGAAAATGACACCCAAGTTTCTCTGAAGCACAAGTGATTTTTGAAGTGATTCTTTGTCAGGAGTTTGAAGTGATTCTTTGTCAGGAGTTGAGCATAATTATGAGTAAAGTAAGCAAGAATTTTGGAGTCACATGAAGTTAGGTATACAGATTAATTCTACCACTTCTGGTAGTGTGACCTTGAAAGTACTTAACTTTTAGGGCCTCATTTCTCTCATAAATAAAAATTATGATAACTCTACTTACCTGATAGTTGCTTAAAAATAATAAGCTGGTGTAAGGAATGATAGTTACTCTTGTTATCATCTTTATCATTATTATTATGATTATTTGCTACACAACATGAAATTCATCCATGGAAAATTTTAACTCAGCAATCATGATTTGGGGAGTGTACTGTATACAAAGAGGAGAAATATGAACTACAGTAATTTAAGCCTACTTGAAATGTATACATTTAAGAGGGATGTTATCATATACCTTCAGTGATTCTAGCTACACATCTTACCTAAGAAGGAGGAAATTGATATAGACTCCACATTTATATTCATATGTAAGTGGAAAGAGTTAGTTGCTCATTTACATTTTTATTTTATTTTTTTGAAGATTTTATTTATTCATGAGAGACAGAGAGGCAGAGGCAGAGGGAGAAGCAGGCTCCCTGTGGAGCAGGGAGCCCGATGCAGGACTCGACCCCAGGACCCTGGGATCATGACCTGAGCCGAAGGCAGACGCCCAACAACTGAGCCACCCAGGCGCCCCCTAAATAAATATTTAGTACGATATTTTCATTACTCAGTATCATTTACATATGGAAGTAAATTAGAATTTTGGAGCCAAGTAATTTGATTAAAGTTTCAGAATAGAGATCGATAATGCTTAAACATTTATTGAGCATCTGCTTTGTATGTAAATGTTGTATTTGTAACCGAATAAGTTACAAAGTGAATAAAAGAGGAACTGACTCTCTAGGAACCAAGCTAAAGCTAGGACTTGCATTTTGGAGTCATCGCTATCTAGGCATCTGACATTTGCTTGCATCTCCATGTTCTATATCAAAGAAAGTATTTTCTTTCCTACACATGTGTTCTTATGAAAAATCACCATTTGGATACTCACTGGAAATTATCCTTGCTTTTAGTATTGCTGGCAGACAAAAACACCTGTGCTGACTAGGATAACTGCTGCCTAAAGGATTTCCTGGACAGTGAAATTCTTCCTAAGTTTAGCTTAGGTTTCAGTTTTATCCCCTCCCCCCAAATGTTTGTTTCTTTCAATATTATCTCACTGTAAATGTGAAGATATATACTCTTTGTATGTGTATATATTTATGAGAGAGTGGGAAAGAGGGGGGATATATGAGACATGTAAAGAAAAGATTAAAATCTTTAAAATGTTATTCATTGTTTGGGAAAATAAGAGCTCATTGACTTTCAGGAAAAATATTTCTGCAAAATACAGGTAAAACAGAAGAGCCAAAATTGTAAAATCTGGTGTGTATAGCTATCATGGAACTCATCCACCAGAAATCAGTTTTCTTAATCCGAAACTGAACTACTGAGGTAAATTGAAGTATTTTAACATGGGGATGAAATCTAAGTTTCTTTTGGTTTACTATGTTCCATACTCCCTTTCTGCTACAGTTTTAAAAGTTTTGAAAAACTCTTATCTAAATACTCCAAACAAAATTTTGTCTATATTTCTCCTCTTTTTTTTTACATTTCTCCTTTCTTAAAGAAAAGTTATAGAAAATGTGTATTAGCTCATATTCATCAATTTTTATTATTTGATAAATTAAGCAGTCATGTTTCCTCTCCTGGCAGCTTATTAATGATATATAATACATATGTAGATGTATTTATTTCTCCAGATGCTTTTGAATTGGTCACATTCATTTTTAAGTGAAAAATCTTTTCTCAACTTTTTTTTTAATCCTATTTTCAAGTCTTTCCTCCAAATGGCTTTCGGCTATTTGCCCAAATCAAGTTAACTCACAAAGGATGATTTGCCGTATCACGTGGAAGTGGTCTAGCCAGTATATGTGGCTGTCCACCAGGGATAGTAACTAAGCAATATTTACATTGACAGCAGATTGGACTGCATAAATGATTATTTATTCTAACTTATTCCAACAAGGATTTGATTCAACAGATATTTATTGTTCACCCAATATGTGCCACTTATTGTTCTTGGTACTTGATCTATGTCAGTGAACAAAACAGATAAAGATCTTTGTCTACCCTCATGGAGCTTACATTTTAATGGAGAGAAACAAGACAATGGACCTCATACTGAGTAAATGATGTAATATGTGGAGGAAAGAAAAAACAGAGCAGGGTTAGGGAGATGAAGACTGCTTGGGGTGGGGGGTAGATGGCAGGTTTCAGATTAAGTAGCATAGTGCAGTAAGCCTGATTGAGAAGGTGTCATTTAAATGAAGGCTTGACTCTTTTTTTTTTTTTTTTTTTAACTTTTTGAGGAACCTCCATACTGTTTTCCAGAGTGGCTCCACCACTTTGCATTCCCACCAACAATGCAAAAGGGTTCCCCTTTCTCCACATCCTCACCAACATCTGTTGTTTTTGTGTCCTTGACTTTAGCCATTCTGACTGGTGTGAGGTGGTATCTCATTGTAGTTTTGATTTGTATTTCCCTGATGATGAGTGATGTTGAGCATCTTTTCATGTGTCTGTTATCCATCTGGATGTCTTTGGAAAAGTGTCTATTCGTATCTTCTGCCCATTTCTTAACTGGATTATTTGGTTTTTTTGGGTGTTGAGTTCAATAAAGTTATTTATAGATTTTGGATACAAACCCTTTATCTGATATATCATTTGCAAATATCTTCTCCCATTCCATCAGCTGCCTTTTTGTTTTGTTGATTGTTTCCTTCTCTATGCAGAAGCTTTTACCTTGGTGAGGTCCCAATAGTTCATTTTTGCTTTTGTTTCCCTTGCCTTGGGAGACGTATCTAGTAAGAAGTTACTGTGGTCGAGGTCAAAGAGGTTGCTGCCTGTGTTCTCCTCTAGGATTTTGATGGTTTTTTCCTGTCTTACATTTAGGTCTTTTATCCATTTTGAATTTATTTTTTTGTATGGTGTGAGAAAGTGGTCCACTTTCATTCTTCTGCATGTCACCATCCAGTTTTCCCAACACCATTTGTTGAAACTTTTTTCCCATTGGATATTCTTTCCTGCTATGTCAAAGAAAAGTTAAAAATAAAACTACCCTACGACCCAGCAATTGCACTACTAGGTATTTATCCAAAGGATTTACAAAAATGCTGATTCAAAGGGGCACATGTGCTATCAATAATAGCCAAATTATGGAAAGAGCCCAAATGTCCATTGACTGAAGAATGGATAAAGAAAATGAGGTATATATGTACAATGGAATATTACTTGGGCAGTCAAAAAGAATGAAATCTTGCCATTTGCAACAACGTGGATGGAACCAGAGTGTATTATGCTAAGTGAAATATGTCAGTCAGAGAAAGACAAATATATGATTTCACTCATATGTGGAATTTAAGAAACAAAACAGAAGAACATAGGGGAAAGGAAGGAAAGATAAAATGAGATAAAAACAGAGAGGAAGGCAAACCATAAGAGGCTCTTAACTATAGAGAACAAACTGAGGGTTACTGGAGGGAGATGGGTGAGTAGATGGGTTAAATGGGTGATGGGCATTAAGGAAGGCACTTGTTAGGATGAGCACTGGGTGTTATATGTATGTGATGAATCACTAAATTCTACTCCTGAAACCAATACCACACTATAAGTTAACTAACTTGAATTTAAAGAAAAATAAATAAATAAAGACTTGACTCATGCATAAAGGAAAATGTTTTGAAGGTGTTTTCATGGCCATATAAAGAAGTGAGATAAATGGAGGGAAGACTGGTTAATTTATAATTCTGCCAGAGAGACAAAGGGAGTGTGCCCCTAGACTTATTATTTTTAACACTTTCATCTTTAAAGTGTAGTATTTTACAGCTTTCCTTTGAGGAACAGAAAACTGCCAATTATTTTGGTATAGAAGAAACAGTTCATAGGGTTTTTAAGTCTAAAATATATTTTCACCCTCTGCATTCTTTTTTTTTTTAATATTTTATTTATTTATTTGACAGAGACACAGTGAGAGAGGGAACACAAGCAGGGGGAATGGGAGAGGGAGAAGCAGGCTCCGCGCTGAGCAGGGAGCCCAATGCGGGGCTCCATCCCAGGATCCTGGGATCATGACCCGAGCTGAAGGCAGACACTTAACGACTGAGCCACCCAGGCGCCCCATCCTCTGTGCATTCTTATGGCAAATATGTCTTCTGCAGGTGGCCTATAATTAGACAACAAAATATAATTCTCCCTTAGGGATAAAAGATAAACTATAATAGATCAAGGTTTAAAAGAAATGTGGGAAAATATCTCTCACCTATAGAATTTCTAAATATCATAGCCCCTTGAGAAGGAGTGTCTTACTCAAAAGTTTCCAATATCTGTTCCAGCAAAAAAAGTGATGCTAATCTTTGCAAATATACCTGTAACTTGAAAAACTGCATCAGCATACCTAATCTAAACTGACCTTTTTTGCTTTAGGACCATTACCTACCATTTATAATCTAGTCATGACCTAGGACTGCTGTTTAGGAAAACTGATACTATGATGGGCTCTACTCCGATATTTATTTTCTCCTTTGAAACTCTGGATGCCCTCTTAACAGAAGCAGCCCTTCCTTAGACTTTAGCATATGGTCTGACTTGACTTTTCCACTAAAAAGCCCTCCTGGCATTGGAGGCCCTGGGTAGAAGGGTTACAACTATGTTTGCTTTAAGATACTTTTGGCTATTGCAGGAAAAGAGTCTCCTATTTGTGCATATTTTGGGATGAACTTAGCATATTAGGGTTTATCATATCCTCATGTAATCTGTTGTGATAGAAGAACTAGCACATATCCTCAAGTTTAAACATGACTTCCTTTATTTTTTATTTTGATGTTTTTCAGACTTCTTTCAAACCCGTTTTTCTCTTCTTCTGTCTCTCCCTCCTTATCACTCATTAAACAAATACTTTTTGAGGATTTATTCTATAATTAAGGCCCTGGGATCCATGGTGAATCCAAAGCTTACATATAGTAATAAGGAGTGAATTTTTTTTTTTTTTTTAAGTTAGAAATTTACTTGGGATCCCTGGGTGGCTCAATTGGTTAAGTGTCCAACTCTCGATTTTGGTTCAAGTCAAGATCTCAGGATCTTAAGATTGGGCCCCTCATTGGGCTCTGTGCTGGGCGTGGAGCCTGCTTGGAATTCTCTGTCTCCCCCTCCCACTCTTCCCCCCCCACCCTTAAAAAATTTACTTTAAAAATTAGAACTGAAATATTCAAACATCTTTTGAGTTTATTTTTAGAGTTTTATGAATTTAATAAAATATAGATGATGAAATAAATTCTAGAAATCTCTCATGTTAATTGTGAAACCTGTAGAATTCACTAATTTATAAGCAGGCTTCAAAACCTATGCCAAATGTACTGTTTTTCTAAAGACATCATTTATTTACTGAATGGTGAAATCTCTTAACTATCTTCTGTCAGAATTGTTACCATGTAGTATAACAGCTGACTTGTGTGTGTGTGTGTGTATGTGTATGCACGCACACACATGCACATGTATGTCTTAAACATGGCCATTCGGGACGTACCTGGCTTTGAACGCTCTCCACAGAATCAGTCCAGCTTTCCTCTTTATCTCCCTTCATCTCAGCTGATTTAGGCTACTTGCCCACTAGCTACCAACATACCCCAGCTTTTCCTCCTGTGTTACACTATTCTTATTGATTAGAATTGTCTTTCTCTGTCAGTCAGTGAAAATATAACTCCTCATAATTGCTCATCTCTTCCTTGAAAGAAGCTTTTATTGACCACCCCACCCCGCTAACCATAAGTGATTTCTTCTTTTATTAGTGCCTTTGGCTTAAGCACCTATCATGAGCTGCCGTGAAATTACGGTAGTGTATTTGTGAGTACCTGATAGATACTTTGTTTGTTCATTCAAAAACTGTTGACTCCCTACTCTCTCAGATGTTGTGCTCTAGGAAATACAACAATAAACACGTTAGACTTGTGAGTCATGGATCTGAGAATTTACTAGTGATACTGAAAAGTAAAGCAGTATGATGAGTGCTGTCAGGCACAAGATGATATGGGAACATACAGCTGAAATGTCTAAGCCAGTCCTCAGGGGCCAGTTTGAGACTTGGTTCCAGTTTAGACAAGGTCTCTGCCAAGTCAGGAGGAGAAAGGGATACCCCTTCCCTTGTAATAGGAGAGGGAGAGAAAGGAAAATATTAAGTAGATACTGGCAAATTAGTGGAGGAAAGTCAAGGGAGTTCCTCTCTGCTTCTATTTTCTTTTTGAACAAGAAGGCAAAATGATCTGCTAAGGGAGGTGGAAAGAGAGCTTATTTGGAGGCTGAAAAGGTATAAAGTAGCTCCTATAGAGAGAGAGGAAGAGAAATGACAGGAGGCATTTAATAGTTACCAGGGAGCACTGAGGGCTTGGTTCAAATCATAGACCACGAGTAATGATGCCTTTCTTTGAAACTGTAGGCTTTTCTATAGGAGCAATCTGCAAAGCAGTTTCTGTATCTATAACACAGAGAAAGCAAATAGGTGGAGTAAATGAATGAGAATTCAAGCTGCATCTCTGCAATTTATTGGACAAGTCACTTTTCATCACTGACCTTCCATTTTTTCTGAACCCACGGATGGTAATGCCTACTCTCAAAGATGTTAGTATCTCAACATCAAATTGATATTTTTTATATATTTGAAAGCATTTTAAACTACAAATAATACTAGATAATAGTTATGATCTTACCTATAGGTTTGAATCAGTAAAATTTTTCAGAATTTTCCATACTGGTTGCACAAAACAATACAAAACACCCACCCCCCCATGGAAAGGGCCCATATCCAAATTAAAAAGATCTTCAAATCCAATGTAAGCTCTAAGATAGCTGTAAGAATAGGGCGCCTGGGTGGCTCAGTTGGTTAAGCGACTGCCTTCGGCTCGGGTCATGATCCTGGAGTCCCGGGATCGAGTCCCGCATCGGGCTCCCTGCTCGGCGGGGGGTCTGCTTCTCCCTCTGACCCTCTTCCCTCTCGTGCTCTCTGTCTCTCATTCTCTCTCTCTCAAATAAATAAATAAAATCTTTAAAAAAAAAAAAAAAGAATAAATAGGCTAACAGTGATGTTGAAGAGAAAAAAGCTGAAAATAATCTTTGAGGTGCACTCTAACAAGAGGATACTTTTCTGGAAATATGAAAACACAAAGTTTTAGATTTACAAAGGCCAACTAAAAACATCCTTAGGAAGTATAAGTATATGCTTAGAATTATTACAATGCATTGAATGTTTTTATCATCAGGCTCTGTTTCTTTTCAGAAAATGCAAAACATTTTTAAAAGGCATTCAGAATATATTCTTTCATCCTGTATTTGTTATTTTAAAAAGTCAAACACAGCACAACTGCTGTTTAGAAAATGTGTGTACAGTAAGTAGCCTATTGCCCTGTTCCCTTTCTTTCCATGTAGGCTGACCAAATGTCATATATGGCAAGACTAAAAATAGAAAACACATACAAGCTGCTTCTTATTCCTCTTTCCTATGGAAATGTCTTTAATGAGTGCACTTGATACAGACTCTCTTTTCATTCTGGCTTCTGGGCATAATCCTCTGGAATCTAACCCTGCTTGCCTTCCATCGTGCCTAATAGTCTGAATGTTTAACATTTTTAAAGGGTAGTTGTTCATCACAGGTTCTGGATTATCTTTTCACATACCATTTCCATGCTTCTACTTACATCCCCCCAATTAATCCAAGTTATCAACTGACCTCTTCTTGATATAGAACCAAAAAATAAGCAGTACTTCAATCCCAAGAAGTAGCTGCATGCCAAAATACATTTAACAGTATGAAACTGTTGTTGCTAAAGATACCTATTTATTAGTGATTTACTGAGGACTATAATTGATGTTGAATGTGGCTCTTTATCAAGCTGGAAGACTGTTTTACATTTCCACAGGTCATCTTACTTTAAAACTTTTGACCTGATTTAGGACCCACATAAGCAAAAATTTCTCTCCCTTACCATTAACTATGTAGCTGAGGTATTTCCTTCAGGCACTAAGTGAAGTAGACTGTTGGTCATGTTGGGACAACTGTATAGTCCAGGAGACTGATTACTTTCTTTGACCCTTCTATTGAAGGACATAAAGGGAGAAAACAGGGAAGAGAAGTTTATTTTAAAAAGGAAAATATGTATTTTTTCAAAATTAGTAAACAAGTATTAAAAGATGGGGGAAGTAGGTAGTTATAGAATTTGTGTGCATGTATTAGAACTTCTAGAACTCTTACTTAGAACTCTGGTGCTGAAAAATAAGGAGGCAGGTAGCGGGGCAATGTGAGACAGTTTCCGCCCAGCAATATCTTGGATATGGGCAAGTGTAACCTTCCTAAGTCAAGGTGTTCCCGAACTCTCAGATTTAGCCCCTCTATCCTGTTCCTCCCTTCATCCGCACTCCTGCCTGTGATTTGATGTTCCAACAGGAAGGTAGATGTTTGCTTTAGAAAATAATTTCTTGGGGAGCCTGGGTAGCACAGTTGGTTAAGTGTCCGACTCTTGGTTTTGGCTCAGGTCGTAATCTCATGGTCATGAGATCGAGCCTCACGTTGGCCGAGTTGGCTGTGCTTAGGAGGAATCTGCCTGGGATTCTCTCTCTCCCTCTCCCTCCACTGCACTCAGGTGTGTGCACTCTACCTCTCTCTCTCTAAAATAAATAAAAATCTAAAAAAAAAAAAAAAAGAATTTCTCCATCACAGTGTACTGCTGAGCACCATGATGCAAGCTTCACTAACTTTGCTTTGTTATTTTGGCCTTTAATGCGAATGTGACAAGTAGGAAGTGGACACTGGCCATGGGGGCATTTGCTTCCTCGGGCCACTCTCTTTCCAGGTCATCTTTAGGTTGCCCACTGTACTTTGGGGCTACTTATTTTCCCATGTATAGTCAAGGAAAAATCAGTTAGGGGATTAGAAACTTAGAATTAAATTTTTCTTGGCTATTAGCTTCAGTAATTTTGACAAATTCTGTAATTTCCATATAATTTATACTTAAGGTAGCCTGTATTTCATGTTTAATTTTGTTTCATCCAGGATATTTTAAACCATTATTTAATTTTTTTTCAAGTGAAGTATAGGTTTCTTAATTTTGTGACAGTAATAGCTGACATAAGTTTAGTTAAATGTTATTAGAGTTACATAAATGAATGTGGCATAATTATCTTGAGTATTACCTACTGAGTAAATTATATAGTTTTAATTTTTAGTTGCACAGTGCCATCTACTGGATCTGTGCTACAAAAAACCCTCATATTTTCTTTAGTTGTCCTGGTTTAGTTATAATCAGCTTTTAATATTGAGGTGCTTTCTGGTATTCATCTTTCATCTAAAAGAGAGACTAGCAAGACCTGTGTATTCAGACTTTTCTTAGCTATATAGATCCAAAACAGAGCATATAGGCTACAAATCTTAACAGTTCTTCACTTGGGATCTTTCTACATTGTACTTCATTTTCCTTGAGTATCTATTTTTGCTTTTGGGATACAATCCGAATCGTTTAACATTGCCTTTTCAGCTAAAGAGAACTTTTATTAATGATTATTTCATAACTTTTATATATAAATAGAATTCTTTCTATTCCTACCTTACTCTTTTAATTGCGTATTTGCATGCCTATTTATTTAATGTCTTTTCTATCCTGACAGATTGAATGCCCCACCAAGGCACATAATATACTCAGCACCTACTGAACAAATAAATGTTAAAGTTCCCTGAGAGAATGGCAGGAATAGTTGGGAAACTGATAATATATTAATATAAGAAAAATTTAAAAATTGTAGTCATAGTACCAAGGAGTTATTGATTGATACATCTTGTTGTCTACTCCTTTTACTTGGAAAATTAACCCAAAAGTTTTTTTTGTTTTTTTTTTTTAAATCACTTACATCATTTCAACACTGAACCTCATTTCTCAGTGAGTTATATTCTTTCTTGTGGCCCAGTGTGGAGCATGGTATTATACATGCACAAAAAAGAGACATTTTATTCAATTAAAGCATCTTAATTAAAATTAGTACCAGTAAAGGACAAGCATAGCCCTGGTAATCCAAAACTGCAAGCAAAAGATTCAACTATTATTCTTCCTCTTCCTTCCTCAGTTTCCACATCACTTCCGTGTTGTATAAACTCATGCCACACAGGACCAGAGCCAAGAATAGCCGGATGACGTTTTTAGAGCCAGTCTCTCCATCCTTTCACTTTTTCCATGTATGAGAAGAACAGAAAAGAAGGAGCAGACAGGAATATACTAGAAGCCAAAAGATTAAAGCAATTTATAAACAAAATTATAGAATCTGAAAATGTTAGTGATATAATGTCCTTCGTGAAGAAAAAAAAAAAAAAAACCTTAGAGATTTTTTAGGGGAAGTAATTTGATTTTTTTTTAAAAAGCTGAATACACTGAAGTTGAACTCAGAAGAATAAGATTAGCTATTTATGAGCTCATGCAGACTACTGTAGAGCAGATAAGCAGACATCTGGAGAGAGCAAAGAAAATCTCTGATAGTTTGATAGTTTTCAACATGGCCTGAGAGAGATGAAATAAGGCAGTGTAATTTAGGAACCCTTGTCCTGTTGCCCCAAAAGAAAATGTAAACAGTTAAAAAGCTTTTAACATTCTTTACTGTCACCTCAATTGTCTGAAGACCTTACTTATCTATCCATCATGCAGTTTCCAAAAGACTGAAAATAGAAAAAATGTAAGTGTATTTAACAGCCTAGATTCAGTCACTACACGACTCCAGTTTACTACTAGACATTTGTTTTTGGTTCTGCAAGTTTGAATCTGCCAGGACTTGAATGCTCAGGTGTCAGTTGCCGACAGTTTCACAGTAATTTTAGGTTGGGCCTGCCTTTGGGTAAATCATATCAGTAAAAATAAGGCTAATTTTCCTCGTATTACCTCTGCTTTGGCAAATAATGGCATCATATTTCTAAAGTCTCTCAGGGAATTGATTATAGTCTTTGAACTCTCAAAATAAAAGGATGAGACAAGTAAAGTTGGCTGGAGTGCAGGCAAATTGCAGACCTTCTTCCTGGTTTAATTCTTCAAAGTATCTTCTGATCTCAGAGGTAAAGCTGAACAGCAACAAAGGCATGACTGATAATTGGAGTTTTGATCCAGAAAAAGCCATCTTATTATTACATTTTTGTTACTTTCACTTCTTACTCTAATTCTCCATTCACTATCCTGAGAATTTCTGGTTGGGACCTGCATCTTTTTGTTTGCTTTCCTTTTGTCCCTTCAGATTAGTTATTATGACCAGCTAAAGAGGACAGACACTTGTCATTTTTTGCCTCTCAAACACAGAGTTTGTATTAAAAAGTATTGTATGTGTCTGTATTTGAATATGTATACATTTAAGTCAAATTCCTGGGGAGGGTTTTTAAAACCTTCTGTGGCTCTCGGCTTTAACCGTTAGATTATATCCTTTAGATTATATCAGAATTTCCTGGAAGGTAGATATCCTCCCTTCTAGATCATTTTAACAGTGGCAGTTTACAGTAACAAGTTAGCTAATCAAAATGTTTATATAAACAAATGCCTGTAGAAACTCAAGCCTATCTTAAACTTATCAAACTGTAATCTGCCGTTAAGTACACTCTCTCCTGAGCTCAGTGATTTTGAGAGAAGAAAGGTGGTTCTATATAGTTATGATAGCAACAGTTACCTTTTACCCAATAATTTTGTGCCAGGCACAGTGCTCAGTACCACACATGGATCCCTCATTTAATCCCTGTCACAATCCTACCAGTGGGGCACCAGAGCTATGCCCATGTTAGGGATCAGAAGAGATCCTATATGAGAAGTCCAATCTATTTTCTGCCTTCCTTGAGGCAAGAGGAGGGGGAGAGGGCAGTGCAGAGGCAGTGGGGACTAATCCTGAATTTTTTTTTTTAAGACCCTCTCCTGATTCTTTTATGTATTATACTAAACCTGTTTTTTGTTTTTAAGATCTTATTTATTTGACAGAGAGAGCACAAGCAGGAAGAGCGGCAGGCTGAGGGAGGGGGAGAAGCAGGCTCCCCACTGAGCAGGGAGCCCAATATAGGACTCAATCCCAGAGTCCAGGGATTATGACCTCATCCAAAGGCAGACGCTTAACTGACTGAGCCATCCAGGCGCCCCTTCTTCAAACCTGTTGTTGTTGTTGTTTTTTCTGTTATGAGATCTCACAGCTCATTTCTGAAACCTCAGCAGTGGATTGGTTTTCACATTGAACATCTGGACAAGGACAAACAGTAAATCTCAGTTTTCTAAGTTGAGTAGAAAATGGCCTTCTGACCCTGTCTCATCCGCCACCTTCCTCTTCTTCAGGTCTCCATTAAAAAGCAGTCTGCTTTATTTACATCTTCTTTTTTTTTTTTTTTTTAAGAAAAACTTTGTTAACATGCCAAACCCTGTAATTCTCAAGCTTTTCTAGAAATGTTATCTTTAAGGGAGATTTATAAAAGCAAGAAGAATCTTTGTGGTTTTATTCTGAAAGCCAAAAGAGTTGAGAAACAAGGCAGACTCTAATGCTGAGCTTTTTCACTTTCAAGCTATAAAATGGTTTCTATTCATGCTTATGAGGAAGAAGCAATTGAAATATTTATTTTTTCAGTCCTGGCAAAGCATGACCAGCGACTTTGAGAGTATGTTTTGTCATGGGATAAAGAAACAGAAGAGGCAGAATCAGGGTCCTTGCCTTAAAGTGAACATTATTGTATATTTCTTCAGAGAGTTTCATTTTTGAAGAAACATTTTGTATTCTTTGATGGAACTTATCTAAACAAACTAGAGCTCTATCCAAACTAGAGCTTTTGAAATCAGACCCAATTCACTTTATTTATAATCAATGAACAAAGTTAGCAAAATATGTGATATAAGGTGTCCAGGACATTTTTAACATATGCTTTATTAAATATTATTGCCATCATTATATTTTCTCTCTGCCTTCACACATGTACAGATAAATACATATATATGCACATATACATAAATACGCATATATACATATGTCCTTATTAATGAGATAAAAATTCAAATTAATTTTTGTTTGGGTATTTCTTTGAATTCAGAAGGTATCAAGAGAGACATCTTTACTCTCCTGGTGAACACCAAGAGTTAAGAGTTTCTTAATGAATGCCATTGGAAGACTTTTCAAATTAAAATTATTCCATAGTATTTCTCAAGTACCTTGAAATCCTGTACCCACCTATCTCTTCATTTTACTTGCTTCTTATAGACTCCCCTTTATTTGGTAAATCATGGAGAGAATGGACCAGTCAGATGCAACAGGTGCAAAGCCTACATGTGCCCATTTATGCAGTTCATTGAAGGAGGAAGGAGGTATCAGTGTGGATTTTGCAACTGTGTGAACGATGGTAAGTGGTGCCAATACCTGCTCAATGTAAAAGCTCTTTATTAGTTGAAATATGTTGTACTTCTTAGCTTAGGGGAAAAAATATATGTTAAAGCTCTTAGTTATACCTGAGCTTTCCCTAAATACTGATGAGCTCACGTTCAAGAACAACTCAGAGGAAGAGCAAAAACAAAACAAAACCTCTCAGTTTTATCATCTCTAAACATGAGAGGTAAAATTTTATTTTGCCTCCAACGGAGCCTTTGTGGAAGGGGATTGAGAAATAAAACTACTTACCTACTTTGGAGTTTTGTAAGAAACAGGGCAGCTTCCATGTGGGAAGTTGCATGTGCAACTTCATGCATTTATATGAGGCTGAGAGGGGCGTGGAGGTCCCAAATGGAGCATGTTCTGGTTGGTTTCCTTCCACAGATACTACAAAGAAGAACCTTTATTTTATCTGTGTTTATAGATGATAAGTTGGAGATTTTTTTTTTTCCTCTTTCTTTATTCCTCCGAGTTATTCCTGAATGTGAGCTGATCAGTATTTAGGAAAAGCTCTGATATAACTGAGGGCTTTAACAAATGTATAGATTGTTTTTCCCCTCAGGTATGAATATTGGATTGCTTAAGAAGGAAAAAAACATTATTCTGAAGGGCTTTTCCACATTCTTTATATTTTCACTTTCATTCCAGTATGAATTGACTGATGTTGAAGAAAACTGCAAACTTGCTAAAAGCAACTTACATTCATTATATTCATAACATGTCTGTGTTTTTAATTTTTTGGTGCTCAATAAAGCGCACAGTCAGCCTGAAACATTCCCACATTCATTTACATTTCTAGACCCTTTCTAGAACCATGTGATGATTATGAGAGCATGAACTTTCTACGTGTTTTCCTCTTTCCTTATCTTCATAGACATGCTTCTCTGCAGGTCATTAAATCTGAAGAATGTCATGGCTTTCTGCCTCCGTCACTGCATTCATGGCGGTTCAACTCTGTGAGTGTTCTCTGGTGGGAGAGCGCCTTGTTGCCCCAGCTCCTTATTACAGTCCCTGGTTTTGTTCAACTCAGAGTGCCAGAGACTGGTATTAGGAGTCTTTCTCACAAAAACTTTGGTCAGTTCTTAAAAATGCCTTGCTCTGGAGTGGAATCATTGGTTTCTAGCCTCATCTCAAAAACTGTGGTCCTCTTGTAATGTCTCTCTCCTTGCTTCAACTGCGGCATCCACTCAGTGCAAATTGGATATCCCTGTGAGACCAGATTCTATTGGTTCTCCGCCCTTACTTCTCTTTCTAAGGAAGATTTTATTCCTTGTTTCATCCTGGATGAAGTCTGCAACCAAATCATTGGCTACCACTCCATCTTGGGACCTGGACTTCAGGAGCCCTGTGACAATTCATTTCCCTGGACTTTAGTGTTGTGGGGAAGAGTCATGAGAAAGCAGAGACCCCTCCTGCAGCATTTGGATAAATGTCTCCACCAAGGTCACCAGCTCCTCAATGTCTTTAGCCAGACCCTCACCTTTCTTAGGAAGGTAATCAGAAATTTATGTAGCTTTTAGATCCAGGATCTTCAGTTTGCTATGACACCCTGGCGTCACACCCAGAGTATCAGCTCGGAGCCCAGGCACTTCCTGGTAGAAAAAAAAACAAAAAAAACAAAACCACTCAGAATTCTTGTATCTCTACATAATAAATTCCCTTCCCTTGGGTATTCACTCCTAGGAGGCTGCTGTGTTCATTTTCCAATAGGGTTATTCATACTAGGCTCAAATATTCGTTGCTAAAAGGAGCCAGACTCCTATAGATTTACACTGACACCTGCATTCTTCATTTAGGTTTAAAGAAGACAGAGGTTTATTGAAGTTAGAAAGAACCCAGCAAGCTTGGTTACATGGTTTCACTCTATTTCCCTTCAAAGTGTCCAGAGATTACACAGTGGGAAGCATGTGAGGTCAAAAGCATGCAGGAAGATAAGTGTCATTTGGCAGTGCATAATTTACAATGTGACTTGAATTTTTTTTATAAACATGACAGATAAGATGAAATGCTAATGAATATGAAATTAAAAAAATTTCACATGTTACATGTAGATATATGTGAATGAAAATGAATTATAGTTTACACTATGTAGAAATTACCATACCTAATCCTAAATAGTCAATGTAACATCATCTACCTCAACTAAAATTAACAATATTGCAGGTTTAGGCCCTCATAGTCTCCTTATCTCTGCTGAGACTGTCAGTTTCCCACTTCCATAATCTTTACAAGACTTTGAATTTTCCAAATTCAGAGATCCATATGTACATATGAGTGTTATAAAACTTGTTTTAAAAGAAATGGCCATGTTATGGTAAGAAAATAGAAAAATCAATTCTTGGTGATTATTTTTAAGTTCCAACCTACAAAAACAGTCTTGTTGTAATTCACGTTGGTTCACAACTAAAAATAAAGAATACTGGGTTGTTGGTTTTAAAAGAGAACGCATTACTTCTGTAGTCTTACAAATGAATATGTTGCTCTTTATGAAATGCTGAAAACCAGAGCATTGCTGGTTATTCTAAATACTTCTTTTGTCAGTGGTTTATTAGCCAGCCCTATTAATCTCAAGGCAACAGGAGTTTGTTTTCACAGAGATACCAGGCCATATTTGTCCAAGTGTTCAGTGTGTGACTCATAAGTGTTCCTGTGCTGTTGGATGACTTCCAGGTCGTTGCCAGAACTAACCTCCTTAGACATTTGAATCAAATTAAGAGTTCTCAGCTGAGATCTTAGTGGTATAGTCTTTCCCTAATACAGCAATCCTCTCTGCTCTGAAGTCCAAACATTAAAAGATTACCATGCAAACTTTCCATGGCTGAAGACATCTCTTAATTAAAGGATAACAAATATTGTAGTTAATAGTAGAGTCCAAATAACCAATGTATATTTCCATTAGGTATATTGAAAATTTAAATAGTTAGAAAAGTCAGAATTCCTTTTAAAGGAGGTAATTAAATAGGGAGAATTAAATTTTCTTTGTGGCAATTTAAAAACACCGGTATTTTTATCCCGTTTCTTCACAGTGGTCTAAATGATAAATGTTACATGTCATCGGTAACTTGCAGAAGAGTCAAGAGGATTTTTTAGAAAACCTTTGTACTTTCCACACATGCTTTTTACATAGTGGATATTTAGAATATACTGCATTCTAGCTTTAAAATACTTTTTCCCCCTCAACTACTTCTTTTCCTCCCATAATAAATTTTAAGAACTTATTAAGTTGTCTGTGTTATGAAAACAAAAGTTTCCTTTCTTATTTTGATTTTATTAGTTCCACCATTCTATTTCCAACATCTGGACCACATCGGGAGAAGGCTGGACCACTATGAGAGGCCAGAGTTATCTCTAGGATCTTATGAATATGTTGCTACTTTGGATTACTGCAGAGTAAGTGTTCCCAGGACTTCAAGTGTTTATACATTGATGTCAAACTCAAGTGAATAACTTTCATATGTAAAGAACTGAATCCTGGTTCACAAACAAAGCATTTTGGTGGTGCTATGGGGATATAGAAATGCCTCAGACACAGATGAGGGCTTCTAGGCTGTTAACATGATTAAATTGCCAAACTATTCCAAGCAGTGATTATTTTTAAAAACTAAAAAGTGGTGCCAGAAATAGAAAACAATAATTTAATTTTTATGTCCCTATCAGATAAAATATTCTGAGTTCTTAAAGCAACAGTTCCATATAGTGCCTCAACCTTATTTGTTTTGTCAGAGATCTCAGAAGGTTTTCCCTTCCAAGGCAGATACTCAGCCGATATGGTCAATAGGACTAGGACAGGTTTCTCTACCTCCTTTCTGCACACCAGTTGTCACCACAATGATTTAAGGCTCTTAAAATCTCCCTTGGACTATGTGAGAGCCTAGGATTCTGACCTCTGGTTTCCTTGCTTTTAAATATAAGCGTGAGACTCCTGCCCACTTCCTTAATCTAAAAAATTAAATTCAAAAATGTAGCTTTTCTTATCAGATCATTAACTGTTGGCCTCCATACTATCACCTCAGCTATCTCTTCAGCTGTACAAAACACTCACCACATACTCTGAACTCATCACTCCTTAACTCTATGCTTTTAGGTAAGATTGTTTTGACCAGACTATCTTTGCATCCTCCTGTTACATCTATATACCCCACCTAGCAAACTCCTACTCATTCTGTAATACCTGGCTGAAATTTTATCTTATGTGAGTGTGTGCATGTGTGCACATGAACAACTTTCTTTGACTTGATCATAGTGGTTATTTACTACTTCTTCTGGGTTCCCCCTCCTCCATAGAATTTGGTCTGTATATTTATTTTAGCAATTATCCCCATGAAATTTAAATCTTCTTAAATGTTTTCCCTCTTCATAGATTTCAATATTCTTGGTGACAAGACTCTTGTTCTGGCTCTCTTTAGGGTATCCACCACAGTGTCTAGTACAGGGAAGACAGTTAATCAGTGTATGTGGGGTGGGTGAATGAATGAATGAATGAATGAATTGGCAGGTCTGTTACTATTCCCAGGACTGGCTGTTTCCCTTTTCCAATGTCACAGTGAGAGTGACCATTATTTTGAGTAACTCGCAGGGCTTTAAAATTCTTCGGTGATTTGGAAGCATTTTCTTGGGTATCAGTTCAGATTTCAGCTTCTATCTGAAGTACCATATGTAGACCTGAAGAAACAGAGTCATTCTGACTAATTTTCTTACTTCCCCTTCCAATGTGAATGCCTACTGATGCCCAGTTCTCAGAAAACAGCCTCCGACCCACAGAATTCTATCACAGATGTTTGCAAGGGGACCAGTCCACATTATTGAGTATAAATTACAAAGAACGTTTTTCCTGAATAGAAGTTTTTTCAATTGATTGGATTTAATTTTTTTCAGTTAATATAACTTTTGCATTTATCTTAGTGCTTTGTATGATTTCTTTTACCACATTACATAGAACTAGTTATTAAAGAAAAGTTAATGCTTTATTAATTCAAAATGTAACATCTGAACATATTTTGAGAAACATAAGAACATTTTTGGTATAAATGCTTTATATCAGACAAAAAAAATCCTAAGGTACCAACTACTTTTAGGCAGTTTATTTGTTCTTTACTGTTCTTGGCTGAAGGTAAATGATTAAGTAGACCATAAATAAAGCCATTATAATAACTAGTGATGGAAAATTTATTGATTGATCTTAGCAACCATAGTATAAATATAACTATGCTCTCAGTTTCTAGTTCTCTGCCAAAAAAGCTATATAATCTTGATTTTATGCTTTTTTAATAGAAACTCAGGCAGAGAGTCAAATCTATTTCTGGGAACAAAAGTTTCAGTATCTTCAAACTCTGTTATCTGGAAATGTTCCAGATGTCTAATTGATGGGAAATTTCGCCCAGCAGGCAAGGAACCAAATTTTAAAAAATGTACATTTTAAAGAATTTTTTGTAAGCTTAATCTACCTTTTATTATTCTGAGTAAAATTTAAAATTTAAAGAGTTTAAGTATCTTCAAGTTTAATTATAATTCAAAATGTAGATAAAGAATAATAATGAGTTGCCTTAGGGATTTGGACAATGAAAAAGAGCTTATTTAATTTGTACATGTATTTTTTAACACCACACAAATTTAGAAATACAAAATTATATTTTCTCCTATTCATCTTAGTTTATCTTGATACCAATTTTATATAATAAAATTAACGTTGATATTTACTATATGTGATGCTCTATGCTAAGTACTTTTTATGTGTTGTGTTGTTTAGTTCTCAAGTGAACCCATGTGGTGAGTACCACCATTACATGGGGAAACTGAGGCCTAGAGAGAGCCTAAGTGCCACCCTCAAATCACACACACATAGAAAGTGCTAGAGCCAGACTGAAAACTGTGTTGGCGTGACCATAGAACCCCTATTCTTTATCAGTTTTCAGAAAATCACCATGGGATTCCCCTGGAAAAAAAATACCCCAACTCTGTCATATAACTGAGTTTTTCACTTAAGAGTTTACAGAATATATCTACACGCAAAGTGTACTGAAATGTAAAACCCCATTCTGAACCAGCCTTTCTTTTTTCTTTTTTCATCTCTCCACTTAATTTTAATTCACTGTGACATTTAATGGATACCTAACATGCCCAAGACACTTGGTTATGTGCTGTGAGGGATACCAAATAACAAGATAATGAACTGGTTTCAAGGCACTTCCTATGTCTAGACCCAATAAGTATATAGTTATGATATAAACCCAAGTATGATAAATGCTATATGAGTCCAATAATCCTAGTGCCATAAGAAACGGACAAGCGATGATGTATGATTTGGAGGATCAGGGAAGGCTTCAAAGAGTAAGTGACTTTTGAGCTGGTTACACCATGAGCAGAGTTTGGACATGTGAGCAGGGAAGGGAAAACAAAACAGTGAGCAGAAGCAGAGGATTTGCAACTTCGCTTTCTTCAGGGACTAGGCGGGTGTTGTAGATGAGTGAAGTGGAGTTAGTATGGGAACTAGGATAATTGGAGAGGATGTTCCCTTTCCCCCAAAACACATTCATATTCAAATATTTTTTTTAAAAAAACACTATGCCAAACAAAATACTTTTATGGCCAAATTCTTGGCCCAGGCCTACTAAACTGTGACTTCTGGATAGGAAATGCTTTGAAAATGGCAAACACTTAAATTAGTTGAAGGAATGTGTATTGGGGAATAATGGGAAGTAAAGCTGGGAAATTGTTTTGAGATACAGACTAACCACTGGGTTTGGCGTCATACCTTTGATCTCCTGGTTTTTTTTATACCTGTTTGTTAATGAGTATTATGGGGAGTTGTAAATGCCAGGCCATTGAGGAATTTATGTTAATTCAGTAGGTGATGAGGACCATTAAAGGTAGAGAGGGAGTTGTTGCCTTAGTCCATTTACCCATCCATCTACACATTTATTCACTCAGTTAGCAGTATTGAGCATTCTTTTGTGCCAAACTCTGTGCTTGACTTTGAGGACTCTCAATAAACATTCTGTCTTCAGAGGCATTATTAGCATTGTGATCTGTATTGTGTCTTTGGACCATTTATTCTGACAGCAGTCTGTGTAATGAGAGGAAAGAGATTGGAGGCAGGGGGATATTGGAAGTTAATGCAGTAGTCCAAGCAAGAGAAACTCATGGGAGTATAGCAGTTCTTCAAAAATTTAGAAATAGAGTGACTGGGTATATACCCAAAATAATTGAAAGCAGAGTCTCAAAGAGGTATTTGCATACTCATGTTCATAGCAGCATTATTCACAATAGCCAAAAGGTGGCAGTAACCCAAGAGTCCATACATGGATGAATGGATAAACAAAATGTGGTATGTTACATACGTGGAATATTATTCAGCCTTAAAAGGAAGAAAATTTAGACACATGTTAAACATGGATGAACTTACGCTAAGTGAAATAAGCCAGTCACATAAAAGACAAATACTATGATTTTACTTTTCTGAAGTACCTAGAATTGTCACATTCGTGTAGGTAAGAATGTAGAAATGTGGAATGGTGGTTTCCAGGGTCTGGAGAGAGAGAGGGGAATGGTAAGTCATTGTTTAATGGTCACAGAGTTTTAGTCTTACAAGATAAAGAGTTCTGGAGGTGGATGGTGGTGATGGTTTCAAAACAGTGTGAATGTACTTAATACCACTGAACTATGCACTTAAAAATGGTTAAGGTGTTAAATTTTATGTATATTTTACCACAATTAGAAATAATTTTGGAAATGAGGGTCTAAATTTGGGTACTGGAACCAGAAGGGCTTCACAATTAACTGGTTGTGGATGGTTAAGAAAGGTGGACAATTCCATGGAGAAAATGAGATTTGAAACTCGGATTGTTTTTGAGGATCATGCTTTCTCTAAATTCCTTACAGAGAAGCCAGTACAGTGGGATAAATCTTATCTTACCTGCTACAATTTTGAGTGAAGATCTTGGCAGGCCCTTTATATGGAAGTGTGCTGCTATAGTTAAATAGAATGCTGGTCTGGAGCTCAGAAAAGAGACCATGATGAGAAAGAATTTGAGGAGTCACCTATAAAGAGGTGCTGGTTAAAATTGCGTAAATAAGATCTCTGTGATGGAGCATGTGGTAAGAGAAGAGAAGAGGGTGTCGTTTGGAGAAAGATAAGAAAATGAAAAACAGAAGCAGCAGTCAGAAAAGTGGGAGAAGAGGGGCACTTGGGTGGCTCAGTCGTTAAGCGTCTGCCTTTGGCTCAGGTCATGATCCCAGAGTTCTGGGATCGAGCCCCGCATCGGGCTCCCTGCTCCACAGGGAAGCCTGCTTCTCCCTCTCCTACTCCCCCTGCTCGTGTTCCCTCTCTCGCTGTGTCTCTCTCTGTCAAATAAATAAAATCTTTAAAAAAAAGAAAAGTGGGAGAGGAAATGACACCACAGTGCCTTGACACCTAAAAAAGTGAAGGTGGTCTGCCATGCCTAAAATTGGAGAGATAAAAGAGATTTAGGATGAGAGCTGGATTTTACTTAAAGTCCCTCATTTGCTGTCAGGAGGTCTGTGACCCTTAACAGAGTGGTTTTGGTAAGGTGTAATGGAAAACCAGGTTTTTATAAAGTTCATACCTGTTAGGCGTGGCTGAACAAAGCAAGCTGGGTTGAAAAAGTGGAGTAATTAATTCAGGCAGCCAATGATGAAGTCATTAGAGTTTTCTAGGCATGTGATGGCAAACTTCTGGATGGTTAAGAGTAGGGACCAGATAAAACATGTGAAGGGATCATTTTGAAAGGATAATCAGTGGGACTCAGTGATGGAAAGAAAAGGAATAGTCAGATCTAATTTCATGTTTTTAAGCCTTTGAATTGGTGTGTAGTGATGTTTTTGATAGAGATGTTGGAAGAGAATGTCATTTAGAGGAATGAGAAATTAGTTTCCGATGCATAGAAAACTAGTTACAGTGAAGCATTCCATGGAGATGTGCGTGTTGGATTTATGGAAAGTATTCACTGGGGGAACTGGTAATGCTGAACTTGAGAGAGTACACAAGAATGGTAAGGCACATTTGGGTTGGTCACAAAGAGGCTTTGGCTTAATTAATGGAAATGATTGTTGTTTTTATTTGATATAAATCAATTTAACTCTATATTATAAATTAGATTAGGTGGGAATCAGGAATGATTTGCAAAAAAAAAAAAAAATGCTCAGATAGACAGCAGTGGAGTTCTTTGTTTTCTTTGTTGGTCTGACTTTGAATGTGACAAAGCGATGAAGCATTTATGTTGAAGATTTTTAAGTCCTGCAGTTTTCTTATTTCAAATGACAGACTTTATTAGAAGAGTGTTATACCTAGCCTTCTAGTGGATATAGAATTAATTAGTAAGGTAATTTGGAGATATTATCATGTACTTTTATAATTATAATAGTTAAAATACAATTTTATTTTAGAAAATTTTTGTCATTTATCATAAAGTTAAAAATTGAATTAACCTGAACTCTTGTTTTAGTTTGAGTCACTAAGTTTGCCTGTGGTTCTGTTTTCTGAATATTTTGTAAGACCCAACTGAAGAATCACTTCCTAAGTGCTCTTTGAACCCCAGCCAGTAAAGGGACCAACAGATACAAAACATTTATGTAACAGCTGCTTTATGTTACAGTGATTGTTTTAAACAGATAGAGAAAAGGCCCAATATTCCATTTTTAACCATAAATATGTAAGGTATAGGTAAGTATTTGACAATATAGTACAGTTTTAAGGTATACAATTATATTTTATTATTTTTTAAAGATTTTATTTATTTATTTAAGAGAGAGAGAGAACACGAACAGGGGGAGGGGCAGAGGGACAAGCAGACTCCCTGCTGAGCGGGGAGACAGACCTGGGGCTTGATCCTAGGACCCTGAGAACATGACCTGAGCCGAAGTCAGGCGCTTAACCAACTGAGCCACCCGGACAACCCTACAATTATAGTTTAATATATAATTTCATATCTTTAAAACTGAAAGAGCTTATAAAGGAAAAGATTTGAAAATAGTGTTATCAAGTTAATGAAGTTTTACTAGTTTCAAGACAAGTGCTAATTATTGTATGTACTCTTTGGGGGCTCAATTTGGCAAGGTGTACCAGACACATTTCTTCTCATAAGGCAGAGGGTTATAAGCAAGGCTGGCCACCAGACTGTACTCACCCTTGGGTAATTGTAGTGATAAGGTCTTTGGAGTGCTATAAAAGTGAAGCTTCTCTGCTAGATATCATAATCCTGTCTAACTCCATAGTGTGCCGCAGGTCATACCCTGGAAAACAAACAGCTTTTATCTTTTTTATAGCATCAGAGACTGTGTTCTAGAAAATGATTTAATTCCACAAATGTTATATCCTAAAATATTAAATGAAAAGTTTGATGATCTTCAGGAGTTTCTGAGTGTTTTAATTTGATTATGGAGTGTATATACTTTATAATTACATTTGTGTGATCTGTTTGCTTTCCTGTAGAAGAATAAGCCTCCCAATCCACCAGCCTTTATCTTCATGATTGATGTTTCATATAGTAATGTCAAGAACGGACTCGTGAAGCTCATATGTGAAGAACTGAAGACTGTGCTGGAAAAACTTCCAAAGTAAGGGAACTCCCATTATTTTTAGAATTTGCACAATATTACGGAATTAGCTTATTGGCCAGAAAACAAGTGCTGAATGACCCATGGATATCTTTTGCTAATGAGGACATTGGGCAAATATTTATAAATCAAACAGCACTATTTTTTTTGAGTCCTTAAGAAGTCCAGAGTTATCTTTTGTATAAAACAAAAGAAACAAACTGATAAAAAGTAATGCTATGGTAAACAATATTCAAAATACATTATAAATTAAAAGGAGATTCCCAACAGTGTGATGGGAAAGACTTTGGAAGTCTGTTATTCACTTTCAAAGGGGTTGATTTTCCAGTGGAAACCGGTAGCTGTGGGTTGTAGTAGAGTTCTCAGGGATGCCAGGAAACGGAATTGTTGTCTTACAGCAGGGATGGTAGCTTTTTAGCCAGATTTCCTTTGCCCTTATACACCATCAAACCCCTTTGCTGCTTTACTGCCTCCAGGTCCTGGCACAAGGTAGATGACTTTCTTTGTCACTGCAGGGGGCAGTGCACAAAAGGAAAGGTGGAAAGGTATTTCAGCAAACATGGCTGTTTTTTATAGTGTACAGACTAATTGTTTAGGGTGGGAAGTACCATCTAGTAAGAAGATCCTTTATGAGAGGAAACATGGTTAAGAAAAAGGCTAAGGAATATTGTCTGAAACCTCGTGTCTGCACCAGGCTCAACATCTTCCACCCCTCCCTGTATCCTGAACATAAACAATCTCTGTTCTGGAAAGGGATGCATTGAGGGATGGGTTGTCTATAGTCCTTAGGGCTTCCTGAGTCCTTGGGTGCCCATTCCTCTATATTCGTTCCATATGTGGCTGCTGTGTTGGTGCATGTGAGCCTCAAAGACTGAACTCTGGACCTCCCAGGAGTAGCTTTGTTTGTATCTATGAAGCTCAAGTCATAATATTCCCAAGGATGGTTTGGAAAAGCCTTGGGGATGTTTAAAAAACATTGAGGTGATTTCAAACTGAATTCTAAAATGAAGAATGAACTGGGAGCAAATTGAAGATGGGGCATAAGAAAGGCATGTGATGCCTGCTGACTGTGACTGTAGCTTCTGTTACCTCATTCTTAGTGATACTTGAGAAGTGTGGACTACCTGCTGAATATCATATATCTCTTTTTTTTTAATATTTAATTTATTTATTTGTCAGAAAGAGAGAGCATGTGAGCATGAGCAGGGGGAGGGGCAGAGGGAGAAGCAGACTCCGTGCTGAGCAAAGAGCCCGATGCGGGACTCGATCCCAGGACCCTGGGATCAGGACCTGAGCCGAAGACAGACACTTAACCGACTGAGCCACCCAGGCATCCCTGAATATCATATATCTTATAGACTTCTCTCACAGGGCTGTTTTAATTCTAAATCTGAACTTGGAGCTTGAATAATATGAAAGAAAACTACTCTAATTTCTGGAAATGATGTCTGTCTCTTTACCTTCTCTCAAACTGGTTAGATTAGGCTATCCTCTTCTCTTAGTTACCTCACTAACCCCTTGCTCCTTTCCAACACAGTGTGATATGAAGTGTATAGCCTGTTGATATAAGTCATGAAACTACACTCCTTCCTTAGATGTTATCATGACTTTAATATCCCATTGGAGCAGATTGTGACTTTAGCAAAAGATAGGAGAAGAAAAATAAAAGGATACTGCTAGTTATTCCCTGCTACTATTTAAATATCTCTCTTCAAAGTTTTAATTGAAACCAAAATGCCTTTTCTTCCTTTATCTTTTAAAACAAATCTGGTTGCTTTTTTTTCTTCCCTGAAGTTTGTTTTGGGCTCTGTATGTGTATAACTTTCTATTTTTTATGGTAAGATTGCCATCAGTCTGATTTACTTTCCTTGAACCAGGTAATATGCCAAATAGCCTTTTTAAAGCACAGTATATGTCTTGATTAATGTCTAAGGTATGTTCATCTCTTAGCAAATCTTTTGAAAAGTAAAGGCCCCATTCTTTACTATTTAACTTTGAATTTACATCTTTGATTTTGCCAGATGCCATTTCTGTCTGATTTCTCTGGAATAGGAAAGAAAAGATTTGAAATATTTCATCTGTTGTTCAGATCAAGCAGTTGGGTTTTTTTTTTTTTTTTTTTTCTGGTTGTTTTTAATGCTGCTGTAGCTAAAATGTTCAAAATGCTTGATTTTTGAATATTCTGATTCATCTAGTTACTAACATCTTCAGTATTGCTCTGTCAGATTCATTCCATTAAAATAACAGGGACACGTGTGGAAGGAAGTGGTAATTGAAAAGCAAAAGAAGAAACATGTGTTGTTCTGTGTGATATCCCTTATGTAACTTTATTAAATTTATATAGAATTAATATGAAGGAGAGGCTGAGATTTCATTTTCTTCTGGATATGATTTAACAAGGCAGTTTTACTGTTGAACAAGAAAATTTTAAGATAGTTCTTTGTTTCTCAAACAAATTTAAAAAAAAATATATTCCCATGAAAACATATACTAATATTTTGCAATAATGTGAGATGTTCTGTTAGAAGTTTTTTAAAATGTTAGTTTAGATTTTAAGTGAACCCTGTGAATCCCAGGATACGCCTTTCCCATCACTTGAAAATGTCCAAATCCAAGGGGAAATAGCAATCTAGATTCTTCTCTGTAATTTTTCTTTTGTGTCTTTTGCCTTAATTGACTCTAAATTAACTATTAAAAGAGAATAAATGCCCTCAGGATTTGCCGGACATTTATCACCTTATGTAATAAAAGGTTTACTCGGAAATGGGAGCTTAGCCAGTGGTATGCTGGTAAACTGGATCTCAAATAAATAAAGCCTTAATTGTAGTGTTTGCTTATTCCTGTGGTGTAAAATACTTCCAGCCAGGCCGATTTTGAACTAGCAAGGCGACATCACTAAACAGGAGTTCAGAAGAGATGCATATGATCAGTTTATCATTTTGGGCTCTAACTTGCCATCCTAAATACAGCATTTCACCATCACGATAATCATCCTGAACATACCTCTACCTCCCCATGTTATACTAGACCCTGTCAGGAGCAGAGAGCATAAACTTTGGGTCTTTATTGGTTTATAGTCAAGGATTCATGGTATGTTTACTAAAAGGCACTATATACTAAAAGCCCAGTGAGAATGATTTGTAGAAATTTAGAAGAGGAAATAACTTCTGGTTGGTAGCATCAGGGGAGCTTTGAGAGAGGAAGAGTATCTGTGCTTGGTCTTAAAGAGTAAAATTCTAATAAATGGCGGGGGGAGGGAGAACATGGGTACAGTCTAGTATAATGGTTAGTGGCATGAAATCATATAGTTTAGGATATTGAGGGGGGTGAGTGGGTCTATAAGTCGGTGTATGTGCAGTTACAAAGGATAAGGATACCATTTCTGAAAATTTTGCAAGAGTCCAGAGTATAAACATTTACCAAGCGCTTTTGGAAGGGATTATGAGGACCTATTTAAACTGCCCACCCATTTATGAAGGCCACGGTGAAGAATAAATACCCTCAATTAGCAAAGGAAGTAAAGAAGAGATAGAGTTTAAAGTCAGTAGTTTGTCAGCCTGTACCCTGCTGAAACATCAAAGAAATTGGGAAGTCTGCAATGGGATCAACAATTTGAACTTAAGATCCTTTCATCTATATATTTTATTTTCCTTTCTCTCTTACTCAAGTAACTCATGCTATGTGCAAAGTTTAGACACTGAGCATACTAGGTACTTTTTAAAAAAAGTTGTCCCTAAGCAAAATAAGTTTTACTGATATCTAAGGATCAAAGAAAATAGCATATATCTTTTGTGGCTGTCATGTAACCATTGAGCAAGGTTATATCCACCAATGAAAATTAGTAAGAGCTTCGGTAGTATTTTAGGAGGGAGGAGGGAGAGGAAGGGAGACAGAGAGAAACTTGGGTAAATATTAACTGGAGCTTAGACCATTCAACTCTGAGTATAACTTCATATAGACTTGAATAAGAATATTTATGCCTTACACTCCTTTCAGGAAGATCAAGGCCTTATTTTGGGATTTCTCAAAAAAATATGCTTTTTGTTTTGGTTTTAGAGCTTTTATTACCTTTATTGTCTTGCCATGACATCACAAATGGCTACCTAATAAGAATTACATCATCAATTTATATATGTGATTTATTTTATATATTTATATAGTATATGGCTCTCAAAATCTCTCAATTTCTATTGAGATTCTCTAGAATCTGTAAGAAAAGAATCACATAGAAGGAGCAAGTCCTTTCTTGATAAAAATAGCTATTCTATTTGTAATCTGAGTGTGCCTTTCTCTTGCTTCAGATGTTCCATTTGTTCTTCTGACCTTCTGGTGACTTCTGAGAGAGCTTTGTTTATGAAGAATGTAATACGCCTAGCGTGTTTATGAAAAAAAAAAAAGTACAACTTGTAATTGCTGTGGATTGAGAATACCTATATTAAAGAAAGGAATATATTAAAGAAATATATTTTCATATCTGTTTGACTTTACCTAGAATTTTGACAGCTTTTTCTTTATCAACTTATTTTTTGTAATATCCCCATCCCCTACTGTGACTCAGTATTGTTTACACTGGTAAACAATAATTAAGAGCAAAACTTTAAACATCTCTTCCATATATTTTATAGAAGGTGTACTTAGTGAATTTCTGATAGAAACCTTTCATAAATATATGAAAGAACTTTAAACACTATGTTTTTCTCATAGGGAAGAGCAAGAAGAAACTTCTGCAATCCGAGTTGGTTTTATCACATATAACAAAGTGCTGCATTTCTTTAATGTAAAGAGTAACTTGGCCCAGCCTCAGATGATGGTGGTGACCGATGTGGGAGAAGTCTTTGTTCCTTTATTGGACGGTTTCCTTGTCAACTATCAAGAATCCCAATCAGTGATTCATAAGTAAATATTAAGTGTTTTATAATTTAGATACAAATCAGGTATCTGTTTTTAATTGTTTTGATTCAATCACACATTATTTTGTTTGTCATTAGCAAGGGGGTTTTAACACATGGATTATAAAACTCCATCATTTATGTTCTATTTTAAATGTACACCAATATCTAAAAATAGGAGTTTCGTTTTTTGTTTTTTTAAAAAGAGAGAGACAGCAGTGGGGAAGGGGCAGAGGGAGAGAAAGATAATCTTAAGCAGGCTCCATGCCCAGAGTGGAGCCCGATGTGGGGCTTGATCTCATGACCCTGAGATCATAACCTGAGCCAAAATCAAGAGTCAAGACACAACCAACTAAGCCACCCAGGCGCCCCAAGGAGGAGTTTTTTTTTTAATACTCACACTCAACCAGATCAGTCCTTTCTCTTTGCTAGAGAGAGAAATTTCCTGCATATGAATGAGTGTATTCAATGATGATGATAATAACTGAAGATACAGCCACTGTTCCAAGAATTTATGGTTTACGAAGTCAAAAATGTAAATGGTATGCTTTTGTAAATGTTCCAAACAAATCATAAATTTTGGTTCCAAGACATGGCAGGATATCATTCCCTAAGGAATGACCTATGAAAGTCACCCATAGGTGTTTAGTGTGAAATAAATACCATATGTGTGGATATTATTCCCTAAGGAATGACCTATGAAAGTCACCCATAGGTGTTTAGTGTGAAATAAATACCATATGTATTTATTTATTATTGTTTAGGCTTGAAATGCTAGCGATTTATTTCTTGAAGTTTATTACAAATATGTTAAACATTTAAAACCTTTTACTCATTCATTTCTTATAGTTTATTGGACCAGATTCCAGAGATGTTTGCAGACTCTAATGAAAATGAGACTGTCTTTGCTCCTGTCATCCAGGCTGGCATGGAAGCACTAAAGGTGAGAAGTCTTTTTTAATTGCAAGTAAATAAATTTTTAAAACACAAACACACACACACACACACACAGGAAGTTTCATCTATGAAAGAAAATACAGCCTTCTTTAAAACATGTAGTTTGCTGGAGGCCGTTCCAAACTTCCCTACAAATCTTCGGAGGAAGTGGCCCAAACCATGGATTGCTCCCAGCGTTTACATTCCAGAACTATTAGCATCTGAGCAACTGATTTTGTCCGGATTTCCAGTTTAGCTCCTCCCTTGGCTTTTATATGAACCTCATATGATCTATTTTAAAATTACTTCAACAATATCAGAACCAGATATGAAGGGAAAAATCCCCATATCACCCTCTCCTTCCTTGGGGTTTTCAAACATGTAAGGGCAAGGCCCCTGTGACAGTCGGTGACAGATGTGAATGCCACGCAGGGCCTTGTTGAATGCCCACAGCAGATGCAAGGTTGGCCGTGGCTTCAGTTGGGAAGCTGAGCCCTAATGACTCTGGTCATTTTCATAGTAATAAAGACAGTAATCTGAAGAAGGCAAAATGATTGAAAAATACTGACTGTTGGGGCGCCTGGGTGACTCAGTTGTTAAGTGTCTGCCTTCGGCTCAGGTCATGATCCCAGGGTCCTGGGATCGAGCCCCGCATCGGGCTCCCTGCTCAGCGGGGAGCCTGCTTCTTCCTCTCCCACTCCCCCTGCTTGTGTTCCCTCTCTCGCTGTGTCTCTCTTTGTCAAATAAATAAATAAAATCTTAAAAAAAAAAAAGAAAAAGAAAAGTACTGACGGTTGATCATTATTACCTTAGCACAAGAGTCAAACCACTTTGACCTGCACAGCTAGTGCCTAAAAAATTGATTTTCAAATTTTATTGTTAAAGTTAAATTGAAAATAACTTTTAAAATAAAATGGCTAATAATAACAATAACAGTAGCAATAATAACAAACAGCAAGAATAATGCTAAAGAACTGAGTTTATGAAATATTTCACAGAAATTCTGTGTGTAAACATTGTAGTTTTGTTTTGTTTTGTTTTAAGATTTTATTTATTTGACAGAGAGCATGAGCAGGGGCAGAGGGAGAAGCAGACTCCCCGCTGAGGAGGGAGCCCAGTGTGGGGCCCGATCCCAGGACCCCGGGATCATGACCTGAGCCGAAGGCAAATGCTTAACTGACTGAGCCACCCAGGCGCCCCTGTAGTTTGGTTTTAGTACAATGATTCTTGCTTGGGTTTTCTGATCTTCAGAGTATTTACTCATTGAATAAAAAATTGCAGATGTCCCTTAAAAATCTTCAGGATACATGTCAATTTAACATAAAATTAAAAATAAATTTTACATCATAAAGTGACTTGGACAAGTTAGGGTCCGTCTAGTGGAAACCAGTACTAATCATTGGTTGGGCTATAGAAAGACATGGGAATTCCTATTTTGTTCCACATTATGGAAAACGAGTATTTTCCATTTCAATTTGAAAGAGTTTTGTTGTTGTTCTCTCTTCCAGTAAGGTGTCTAGAAATGCTATGTAAATTTCCTGATATATGATCATCATACATGAACCTATGAGTCTTTCTACTCTGAGAAATTAGTACTGGGAATAGAATTGTATTCATGTGCTCTTGCCTGAGAGGAAAGATGAGTGGATATTCGTAAGCCAGCACATCATCAGTTAAGACAGTAGAGTGGAAAGAAGAGCACGGGCTTGGCTTCTAGATCACTCAAGTCAGCATCCCAACCCAACCCCATATTTCATTTCTGAAAGGGAGCAATGCTGTCTTGTAATGATGGGTTCACACTGGCAGTCCACGAGAGGTCTAGAGGCTATTTAGCAGCTTTGAAAGACAAAATAGACAAAGCAGATTTGACCACATGCATTCCATGTGTTGGAAATGTGGTGTTACCTAGGATACATTACTGGGAAACCACTGTGTTGGTAATAACTGTAATGTTCTTTGATGTTACTCATGCACTAACAACTGAAGCACTCAGCATTCTCAGCACTCACTTACCAGAGGCCAGTTCATTTCATCCAGTGTATTTTTGCATCTTTTGTGTGTTATTTTTTGTTACATTTGCAATTTTATTGTTAGAGTAATTAATGTACTCTTTTACACTGAAGTTTAAAAATGAGAACCAATATCTAAATAGAACAACTCTGAATAACTTCACAAATATCAATGTTAATATGTAGTAGTATTCTTACAAAGTAAAAGAACTATTGAGGTGCCTGGCTGGCTTGATTGGTGGAACGTGCAACCCTTGATCTCAGGGTTTTGAGTTTGAGCCCCAAGTAGAATGCGGAGATTCCTTAAAAATAAAACCTTTAAAAAAAAAAAAAAAAGTAAAAGAACTACCTTTATAAAAGGTAAAGAACTGTCTTTTTAAAAAGATAGGGAACTGTGTTTGTCAAGTGACACGGCTGGACTTAGGTCCTGCCGGCACCTGCCCTCATGCAGAGGTAGGATAGCACTCCACTCTGTGGGAGGAGAGGCAAGGCAGGCCCTCCTCAATTAATGAGTCACAGGGTCATGTGTGAAAGGGTGCCTGCTTTTTAAAAATGCAGATTTCTGGCCCCTCTCCCAGAGATGTTGATTCATCAGCTCCCCAATTTGTGCTGCTGATCACCCATATTTGGGAACCACCAGCAAAAGGAATTATTACTCACTGTGCCTTACGTTATGTTAACTCACCAGAAAATTGTGTACCTGACCCATACAACTTTGTATGTTACTTTTGTACTAGGAATGCTTTCACTTACCCATGATTTAACATCTTACCCTA
Source organism: Leptonychotes weddellii (assembly GCF_054177405.1). NCBI lineage: Eukaryota > Metazoa > Chordata > Mammalia > Carnivora > Phocidae > Leptonychotes > Leptonychotes weddellii. The sequence goes on from NC_138370.1 coordinate 89,328,959, forward strand.
AGGTTTTCATCAGTGGTTAAATTAAGAGAAAACACTATGAAGAAAGTTTCTTTCTTGTGTGCAACATTAAATGAAGACATTATTGCATATTAATCAATTTCTTTTTTTTTTTTTTTTAAGATTTTATTTATTTATTTATTAGAGAGCGAGTGAGAGAGAAACAGCTTGAGAGGGGGGGAAGGTCAGAGGGAGAAACAGGCTCCCCGCCGAGCCGGGAACCCGACGTGGGGCTCGATCCCAGGACTCCGGGATCATGACCTGAGCCGAAGGCAGTCGCTCAACCAACTGAGCCACCCAGGCGCCCCTGCATATTAATCAATTTCTTACATGTGAAAAGATTCACTAGCTAGTTCCCTAGAGTCAGTTTTTACAAGCATTATAACTCCTAATGTTCCTTCTAGCCTTAACTACCAAGAAAGATACCAATAATACTTAGGGTAGATTTTCTAATTTAATTATTTCCTTTCCATGACCTTCTTGCTGATTTCTAGTTCTTTACATTTACCTTGGTGATTCTTTTGTATGTGTATCTTTAACTGTTTCTTCAAAACTTTTCTATAAGTAGGTAGTTGATATTTAAAAAAACAACAACAACAAAATAATGAGAAGTTTCTCCTTCATCTGCCAGAAAGATTCTGGGTGGTTATAATTCACTGTGTAAGAGCAGACACTGCTGTAGTACAGTTGGAACTTGTCTGCAGTTTATGCTTTCTGCCTTCGAGCAACTTGGTTAGGTTTGGATGAAGGAAATAATTTTTCCAAATAGGATGAAAGTGCGTGTGTGTGTGCGCGCGCATGATTGTTCTCTGCCTCTGACAGTGAGAGTATCTCCTCATCTCTTCAGGCCCTCTGTGGCTAAAAAGCAGTCAGGCTTAAATGTGGGTAACTTACACACAAGGGCCCTACAATGCTTGTCTGAAGTCATTATTAGGCAAAGAGCTAACATTTTTGAGCATTTGTAGGGTAGTATCTAAATATTGAGGAGACCACATCATTCATTCACTTGTTCTTTCAATCAAGAAAGATTTATTGAATGTTTGTTAGGCAATGTGAGGACTACTGTTCTAGTTCTAAGTTGCTTACAGTGTGGTGGAAAAAATGTAACTCTGTAATACAAGACATATTTATTGCTTGTATTCCCCAAAAGAGGGGGAGGGAAGGAGAGCAAAGAGTAACTTGGAAAGCCCAGGACTGTGGCTGGTCAGCTGAAGTGCTCAGGGGATTATGCACAAGAGGCCAGAGATGAGAGTCTCGTCCTGTGTTGATGGGGAGTAGAAACTGAAAGAACATTGAAGTGCAGTGTTTTTTGTGTGTCCAAGTGAAGACATTTTAGAATTGGACTCCCCCATTTGAATTATAGCTTTATTTTCCATCAGCTAGATGCCAAGTAAAATCTATATATAATTAGTTGTAATAAACTTCTTGAAGCACAGTTGACAAAAACTAACAAACAACATGTGCTAATTTGTCACAAAGATAAGGAGAGAAGGTTTAGAAAGTTCTTACACATACTTTCTCAAAAGTCCCTGAACTATTCAGCTGCAGGCTTCGATACACTTTTTTTTTTTTTTTCCCTGTTGTACATGCATCTGTGACCACGGCATCTTGTTCTCTTAGTGCCTTTTTTTCCACATAGTCTTTCAAAATCTGCATCTCTTCTCAAAATCTGACACTCATAATTCAACTACATGTGAACTTCTGGTATTGTCTTTTAACTTGGCCAAACAGTAGTTTTCTGAGTTAGCTATTACTTCCACCAGAAAACTAAATAAATAGAATTAGGCAACAAATTGGAAGAAGTGGCCTTTAATGGCTATGCTTCAAATATATCACGGGTTGGGGAGATTTATCTTTGAGTTATCTTAATGTATTTCTACATTTGATTTCAAGGTGATGCATCACAACATTCCTTCCATTCTTTCTAAAATTTAAGGAGCACCTTTAGAGTGAAAGCACTAGCTAGACCCAGTAGGGCTTAGAGAAACACACTGTAGAAGAATCAAGGTCCTTCCTTTTTCATGAGCCTGTGACCCATAGAAGACAGTAGGATACATAAAGTGGTGATTTGGTGTCATTAAGTCTTATCTGCAAAGTAGAGTGGGGACAGGGAGGTAGAGGCAACCAACTCTGTCGAGAGTGATATTAACATGTCTCTCAGAGGAATGGACATTGGAGTTAAATTTTAAACAGTGGGTTCTCCAGGCCAGCCTGTCTCAACCTGGTTTCCATCATAATAAGAATGAGCTATGTCATTGTCATTTATCAATTCTATATGGTACATTAATGTGGACACAATCAGATCTTGGTAAAAACGTAACAGATTTATAGGGATTTAAAGCATAGAATGCCCTAGGAGCTTTTTCTTTTATTGCTTCTTACAGAAGATTTTATAAGTATATGATTAATGAAATTATAAATCTAAAATTAAGCCATTTTAATTGGCTGATGAATTAGAAACAAATATGGCTATTTTATTTTTCTCAATAGTGAACTTTATTTTTCTAATGGGTCTTGATTTTTTCCTTTAGAGCTTTGCTCCGTGGGTAATATTAACAAGGCAATCGTGTATGTTTGATTATGGTTAACACCATGTACCGGTTCATTGAATTCTCTCAACAATATTTTAATGTAGCTCCTATTTTTCCTGTGTCACATACTAGGTAACTGAGGCTTAGAGAAGTTGAGTAATTTGCCCAATATCACTCAGCTGATAAATGGTTGGGACTCTTGTCTATGCCGATAGGAACTAGGACCCATGCTCTTAAGTACTGTGGTATACAATTACAGTACTTGTACGAGCAGAGAATATCTAGATGGATGGAAGTGAATGACTGTCTAGGTGGATTGACAGTGAATTCCTTAGGGGAACTGGGTGGGCCAGGCAAGAAAAGCTGGGGAGAAGATGGACTTTTTTTTTTTTTTTTTTTAAAGATTTTATTTATTTATTAATGAGAGACAGAGAGAGAGAGAGGCAGAGGGAGAGGGAGAAGCAGGCTTCCCTTGGAGCAGGGAGCCCGATGCGGGACTCGATCCCAGGACCCTGGGATCATGACCTGAGCCGAAGGCAGACGCTTAACCATCTGAGCCACCCAGGCACCCAGATGGACTTTTAAAAAAGGTTTCATACCTTTTCTGCTACTTGAGTTAAAACAAACAGAAAGTACTTTTATAACAATGAGAGTAATAGAAATAAAAAAAATTAGTCCTAGAATTTAAAAATTTTTAACATGTCCTTATCAGTATGACTGTAAATTTTACTCAGATTTAGTCGTAGGGAACGAATGTGTCTTAATTGGCCAAAGCGTCGATAGTGTCTTTTTCATGTACACGTAGGGTCACTGCCTATGCTTCTTCACTCACTCATCCTTGCCTTCTTTCTTAACTTATGCTGTATCAATAATTTTCAATAGAAGGCTAGTGCAGCAATAAAAATCCCTGCTCCGTGCTGACCGCAGCAAAGACAAGACGGCGCACAGGTTATGCACCCCTCCCCATGTGTCAGCTGTGACCCACTCCACATAACGGGTTGAATGCCACTTAGTGACACACATTAGGACAAGGCTGAACTTGATTCTCTCCCTTTGTTTTTCAGGGAAGTTCTTCACAAACCCATGTACCTTGGTAGTAGTAGCAAATAACTTACAACACCTCTTTTTTTTTTTTTTTTTTTAAAGATTTTATTTATTTATTTTTTGACAGAGACACAGTGAGAGCAGGAACACAAGCAGGGGGAGTGGGAGAGGGAGAAGCAGGCTTCCCGCCGAGCAGGGAGCCCAATGCGGGGCTTGATCCCAGGACCCTGGGACCATGACCTGAGCCGAAGGCAGACGCTTAACGACTGAGCCACCCAGGCGCCCCTTACAACACCTCTTAACAGCTGACCCAGGCACAGCAGAGTGTGCCACTAACCCCAGGCCTTTGCAAACAACAGCTCCAGGCCAAGAAAAGGGAGACATGGATTCCAGCTAAAGGAACAAAATGTGCAAAGATACTGAGTTGTGTAAAGCACGTGGTGTATTCCGGGAAAGCAAAGCTTGTATGGTGGAAACTTCGAATGCACAGGATGGCAGGGGTTAGGAAATGGGGAGCTCCAACTGAGCTCCAGAGGGCCTTGAAGGGCCAGAGGCTCACTGGCTGTGTGACCTGGGGCAAATGGGATGAGCCTCAGTTTTCCTAGCCTTAAAATGCAGACAACATTATCTTCTGCACAAGATTGTGAGTATTAAATGAGAGATGTGTCCGAAGGGCCCGGTGCAGGGCTGCCACAGGGTTGTTGGCAGCAGCTCATCTCGCTGTTTTTTACCCTCCCTGCTCCCACACAGATAAAAGAAAATGGACTTTATCATGTAGTAGAAAGTCTCCAGGATTCTTTTTTTCTTTTCCCCGTTATAATAGCCATCTTCATTTGTAGAAATCCAGATATAAAATGTATTCTTTCAGCCTTTCCAAGTTCTCCTTTTTACAAAAACAAAAAGGCACATAAAAACCCTCCCTGCGGTCATTCCCATAGACGGTGTTTGTCAGGCAGCCCTCCCCCTCCCCCCGCAAGGAGAAACGCCCCATACGTGATCAGAACAGTTACCTTTATTGCAGAGAGTGCTCTGGCAGCAGTATGCCAGGATCGTTTGGAGAAAGGCAAGATTGGAGGGGCCAATATATTGAATCATTTAATGTCAGTAAATTTTGCTTAGTAGATTACTTCTTAGGTCCTTAAATAAGATTTTAAATATTTTTAATGCTGAATCAACTTTCGTGGAGCCTAAATCATCTTTTCATTGCTTCCCAGGGACGACAGCTATGTAATCTTGATCACGCATTTTTCCTTTTGTCATCCTGCCTGATAGCTGGTTTCTTGTGTCTGTTGTCGCCACAACACTGCTGCATTCCTGTGCATTCTTCCTTGAAATACCACTTCAGGTGTAATCTATGCTCACTGAAGGTTTCAAAGAGGGGCTCCTGTTGCACCATGATCCTGGGACTTCTGTTTACTTTTGCATCATGGGATTCACTTGGTCCTGAAAGTGTTCTGTAGGTTAAACAAGAAAGTATTTCCCCTGTAATACATCCTCTCACTAGTTTTTCAAAGCGTCATGGTATAGGGAACTACATTCAAATACTGGCTGTTTGATTCACAACCTGTGTGACTTCGGGCAGATCACTATCCTATCTAAGCCTCAGTTTCCCAGTCTATAAAATGGAGAGAATAGTACTTGCCCAAGGACACAAAGGTTATTAAGAGGATTAAATTATATATATTATATATATTTATAAATTATATATAATATAAATTATATATATGTATATAGATATTACATGTAAATATATATATAATGTAATCCTCTCAATAACATATATATAGTGTTTGGCTCACAGAAAATACCTATATTTTGGGGCGCCTGAGTGACTCAGTTGGTTAAGCGACTGCCTTCGGCTCAGGTCGTGATCCTGGAGTCCCGGGATCGAGTCCCGCATCGGGCTCCCTGCTGGGCGGGGAGTCTGCTTCTCCCTCTGACCCTCATGATCTCTCTATCTCATTCTCTCTCTCAAATAAATAAATAAAATCTTTAAAAAAAAAAAAAAGAAAATATCTATATTTTAATTTATTTTTGGATTCCCTTAAAGTAGAATTTCCCCACCCAAGACATTTTCTATATATTTTTTTTCTTTTAGGCAGCAGACTGTCCCGGGAAGCTGTTCATCTTCCATTCCTCCTTGCCTACTGCAGAAGCACCAGGGAAGCTCAAAAACAGAGATGACAAAAAGCTGATTAATACAGACAAAGAGAAGGTATTTGTAAACAATGGCCCTTTGAAGTGTCCCTGTGTCAGTTTTTAAAGGGCAGTAAAGAAAGAGTGAAGGTGTCCTTGTGTAAGAAAGGGAGAGAAGCTAAATGTAATGCATAAATCCAGGACATTGTATATTATAGGAATATTTTGAATTGCAAATAATTTAAGAAATGTTATATTCCTAGAAAAGCTGATTTCTGAAATAGTCCTAAATTAAAATAAGGCCTCAAACTTTTTTCATTGTATAATCTGTGTAAGAGACTAGGTGATAAGACTGTTACAGAAATGGGGGGGGGCGCCTGGGTGGCTCAGTCGTTAAGCCTCCGCCTTCGGCTCAGGTCATGATCCCAGGGTCCTGGGATCAAGCCCCACATCGGGCTCCCTGCTCCGCGGGAAGCCTGCCTCTCCCTCTCCCACTCCCCCTGCTTGTGTTCCCTCTCTCGCTGTGTCTCTCTCTGTCAAATAAATAAAATATTAAAAAAAAAAAAAAAGAAATGGGAGTGGGAGTGGGAGGAGATGCAGGAAGGAGATGAAGGTAGAGGGAGAATGTAGACAGCACCGTATAACAACACTCCTGAGACAGGAAGTAGAGGTGCCTGATGCTCAAAATGCGCTTTGCTCAAACCCTGACCGTACAGCCATTGCTGGGGTGACAAGTCAGTGGGAAGGGTAAGACTATGGGGTAGGCACCAGCTACTGGCCACATGACACCAGACAGGTTGCCCCGTGTAGGTCTGTAAAGGTAAGACAGCAACGTCAGTTTCATTAGCGCTGTTGGAGGATCAGATAACGTTGCTGGCACACAGACATTTCATACAGCACGAGCCTGGCACACTCTGGGTGCTCAGTGAACGGCTGCCGCATTGATGATGACCATACTTCATTCCTTCAGCCCAGTTCACTTAACTGGAAACAGTTTTTCCTTCATTTTAAAAGAAGTCAGCAGAAATTAAAAATTGAAACCAAAAATATTTTGTGGTTTTCCTTTTTCCTTTGTGCCTCTTTTTCCCCAGACACTTTTCCAGCCCCAAACACATGTCTACAACTCACTGGCCAAGGAGTGTGTGGCTCACGGCTGCTGTGTGACCCTCTTCCTCTTTCCCAGCCAGTATGTGGACGTGGCCTCTTTGGGTCTCGTGCCTCAGCTCACCGGAGGAACCCTTTACAAATACAACAATTTCCAGGTAAAAGCCAGCAACTTGTTCACCTCAGGTTTTCTACTGCCATTTGACTTGAGGCGCTTAAATCATGGGTTAAGAAAGCTATTCCCCCTTGTGGGCAGCTGGCAAATGTAAATGCTGTAACCCATGGAGATGATGTATATGTGATTAAGCAGTTCCTTTCCTACTCCCTAAGTATTTGGCAACAGAGAGAGCTCATCTAGCCTCAGATGTGAATTTCAATGTAAGTTTGCATGATGGGGAAAAATACATTCTATATAAAATTTTAGTATTTAAGATACTGTTTTTCAAAGTGACTATGTATTTGTTTTAAATTGTTACAATCTGGGGGTGGTCCATTCATGATACCCCTCCCTTCCAAGCCTGAATTAAGAGACAGAGTCATGAGAGAGTAAAAATGTGAGCACCGTACACACTTAGGTCTGTGGGCAAGTGGGCTTGCTAATGCTTTACCTTTCAGTGTAACAAACTTATATACCCAGGCACAGGGTGGGCACAGTTACAAGCTTCTCTTGTGGACAACTGTACCTTCAAAAGTTACCATATCGAGGGGCAAGAAATGTGTGCCTCCTACAGGCAGGCTGTCTCCCCAGAAAGAGGATCCAGAATAGACTAAGCTATGCCTACCCAGTTCCTTTACTCAGACTTACTACTCAAATATGTCACCTGCTCTCACCTGAGAAGAAGGGGTCAGGGGAGTGCCTCTGACTTATGTACCTATACATGGAAACATGGAGTGGGAATGAGTGTTCCCCCAACATAAATGACAAATGTTCATCATCATCTGTTTTTACTTAGCATCGATAAAATTATTTTTAATCATCTAGCTACATATTTATATTGTAAAATAGTTAAGGGATTTGGTAAGACCAAAGGTTGCAAGTGAAGTAAAATTGAAAAAGCTTTAAGAGTCCTTTCTAAGATACCTGGATAAAGTGGGTTTTAATCAAGATTTTTAAAATGAGAATTGTTATTTTAAGTATTTTACTGCCATCTGGTGGGCATTGATCCTACTTTATTTTTCAGATGCACATGGATAGCCAACAATTTTTGAATGATCTCAGAAATGATATTGAAAAGAAAATAGGATTCGATGCTATTATGAGGGTTCGTACCAGCACAGGTAATTTTCAGTTGTACTATTTTCAAGTCTCTGTTGTGTAATTGTTTCCTCTTCAAATTAATAACGGACCAGCAGAGAAAATAGTAATAAATTAAATAGGAACAAAATTTCCCTTTTTCCTCATCATCAGGTTTCAGAGCCACTGATTTCTTTGGTGGAATTTTTATGAACAACACCACTGATGTAGAAATGGCAGCCATTGATTGTGACAAGGCAGTGACTGTGGAGTTCAAGCATGATGACAAGCTTGGCGAAGACGGTGGAGCCTTAATCCAGGTGATTTAAAATGTATTCCCATCTTTGGTATTTTAGTTTGTTACTGACTGGTCAGTGGGGAGACTAAAATACCATCAACTGAGTTAGTCTCTCTGTAAAGAAATTCAATTCTATTTCTCCCCAAAAGTCATTAGGCACTCTGTGGTGTATTCTCTGCACCCTGATTTACATATGCTATTTGTAAGAAGTCGTAATTGTATGTCATTGCATGAGAGCCCAGCAAACTGTGGTCAGTGTTGTAGGCATGAGCAAACTGCCAACAATGTTCACTTCTTTTAGGCTTTAGCACCCATTCATTCATTTGTTGCATTCCTACCAAATGTCAGACACCATGTTAAGTGCATTATTATGTTACATGCAAATATAAATAGAATTTGGTTTTGTAGTAAATAAATTTAAGCAGAAGCCATGGAGATCTTGAATTAAAACAAGAACAATTATATCTAATGGTCATAGTTTTCAGATACTAGCATCACCCTTAAAGAATGGAGAGGGGGCGGCATTAAGTTGAGGAAGAACTCTAACTAATGTTTATTTTTTGATCACAGATATTTGAAGAAGTATATACTTGTTTGCATTCTTGAAATGCATATATCAGCAGCATACGACTTAAGTACATCATCAGAGTTAGTTGCATGTTTTTAAGGGAAGTGAGGCTTGAATAGGGCTATGGTCATGAACGTGAAAGTCTTATTTCTGCACCTGAATCCCTGGTGATGAAATCTGAGATAATGTGAAAGTAGACTAGTGGTAGATGCAAACAGATACTCATGTGTGAAAGCCCGGTTAAAATTTAAGTTTAAACCAGTGAAGTGCTACATAGAGACCCAGTGTATGAATTGTCATTATACGTCCCTTATTTGTTATTGTTCAACGTGGAAGAATTTAGAGGTCTCTGAGCTGTACACACTGTTCTCTAAGTGTAAATAAGATCAGGCTAGCTTGGGTGGACATGTTGACCAGAAAACATGTGTCCTTGATCTTGCCTCTGCAGTGTGCTGTGCTTTACACGACCATCGGAGGTCAGAGAAGACTTCGGATTCACAATCTTAGCTTGAACTGCAGCTCCCAGTTGGCTGATCTCTATAAGAGCTGCGAGACGGATGCCCTTATCAACTTATTCGCCAAGTCAGGTAACACTGCTAATCCTGTGGTGCAGTGTATCTTGCCTAATAATTCAGTCAAGACTTGTTGGTTAATTGAATTAGTAACTGACAACTACTCTGGTAGCACAGCCTTGTGGTGGGCACATTCAGAACTTATAAAAGCAGAGTGCCAGGGAGAATAGTCAGCATTTCTCATTCCAGATTAATAATGAGATAACTCAGTTCAGGCCCACACTCTGCAGTTTTATTCAAAGTTTCCTTCGGGGGCTGGGGGTGGGTTCTGAGTTGAAATTTAGGAAGGTAATACTTAGACTGTTATTATGGTATGTAAGTATGCCCTCTAGCACCTGGGGATAATGGAAAGGGACTGTCCCTAATGTTGGGCTGAACTTGCCTATCCATACCATGATAATTACGAAATGGGAGGGGCCCGAGTTGGAATTTTCTTTGGTTCCTTCTCCCCTCCACAAGCCCCGTTTGAGATTCTACACTAAAGTTTCGAGGAAACAGCAATTCAGCCCATAGGCATTCAGGACATCAGAAGATGGCAAATTGGTCTTCCTTTTTTCTGTGTGTAGAGTTCTGTTTATAATATTCTGTGGAAAAATCTGGACCAATTACCTACCTTTTATTAGAGGTAGGCCCTTGTTCTCCATTGGGTATATCGTTATACTTAGTAAAATGGAGAACATTAACAACTGACTTTAACATTTTAGCACTGTTACTCCTTGCTGGGTGGTCTGAAGATAATAGCAATTTGTTGTTTATTATTATTATTATTATTATCATTTGAAGGGATTGATTTCTGAGCCAAGGCTTTGATGCCCTTTTCATTGTTTTGTGCAATTAGCATTTAAAGCAGTTCTACACCAGCCCTTAAAGGTCATCCGGGAAATTCTGGTTAATCAGACTGCCCATATGTTGGCATGTTACCGAAAGAATTGTGCAAGTCCATCTGCAGCAAGCCAGGTGAGCCACTTATTGTACTTAGATCCTAAAGTGATACTAAATGTACGTTCTTTCAGCATTTGGCTATTAAAGGTTTATGATGTTCCAGGCACTTAGATGCTCTGCTTAATAAACTATACAACCAAGAAGATTGAGAATGCATTTGGGGAGGCTATGGTCTTTTTACAGCCAACATTAAAAAACTTAGTGGCTTTACAAGATGCATGAACCAAAAAATGTGTGTGCCTATTGGGTTGACAGTCACTACATTATGTATAAATAACAGAATGTTATATGTAAGAAATGTCATAATATAAATGGGATTCTCTTTTGCTTATAAAGATGACTATATGGTTAAGAAATGTGTGTGCTTAAATATCTTTTTAGGCATGTTAACAATTGTAGTTGATATGAGCAAATGGCAGGAATGCTTTCTTTATATTTTATACACACAAATATAATTTCTAAATATTGAAATTCTTTATATTTAAAAGTTAATAATAGGTATAAAGGGTTTTGAAGGAAATGTCTCTGGGTGTCATCTACTAACTTGGAAATTTTAGAAGATCCTTTAAATAAATCTCGTTGAGACTCTTTTGGATAAAAGAAAAAGAACCTCATGTTCACATTTATTTTTGTATCTGTTCTCTTGTTCACATTTTTCCCTATGTCAGTCAAAGCTAAATGGTACTTTTCATAATTTCATGTTGAATATCTGAATATAGAATTTGGATTGAAAGAGAAGACAGCAACAGATGGGAAAACTTTCTGGTTAACTCATTGTCAGAAGTAGTGGCTACTGATAGGATGTCTGAAACCCCACTCAAAAATAAACCTTGGGCTCCTGGGTGGCTCAGGCAGTTAAGCGTCTGCCTTCGGCTCATGTCATGATCTCAGGGTCCTGGGACTGAGCCGCGCGTCGGACTCCCTGCTAAGCAGGGAGATTGCTTCTCTCTCTCCCTCTACCCCAATCCCCTGCTTGTGCACTTGCTCACGCACGCTCGCTCGCTCTCTCTCTCAAATAAATAAATCTTTAAAAAAAAAAAAAGCCGTTAGCAGCAGAGATAATGTAGATAAAATCGGGGGGGGGGGATTTCATAATCCGGGTAAAGAAGGAAAATGAAATGCAGTTATTAGCTTGGACTTTTCACAAAAATTCCTTTCTGTGCTGTTCTAAGTGATTAAATTAGCCACCCATTCTCCTGTCTCCTGCGTTGACAATCACATAAGCAGCTCTCGAATCTCTATGTTAAGTGTCAGTTCTCTTTATTAGCTAGAAGATGTGACACTTCAGTAACTAAATTCCAATATCAGTACAATTTCACAGTGTACTTGTTTAATTTATACAAAGCCCACCAGGTGCACCTGGAACGAGTCTAATCATGAGCATTTTACACCCCAGTTTTACTGTTTGTTTTACAGCTCTGGAAACATTATTCTGTCTCTGGAGTATCTCATACTTCAGAAGGATTAGTTGAAGGAGAACAGGTACACTTAGTGTCCTCTCAGAAAGTTTATTTGCTAATGTTAAAGCAATTGGATTCAAAGACCTTAAGTTAAAAACAAATCTGTTGCCTATTTAAGGAGAGAAATAAAATCTGTCTGTTCCTTCTGGTTTAGAAGTTAAAAGCTTTGTCTCTACTACTAGATCATCTGGTTATGCAATTTAATTACTTCTGGAGGAAAAACATGATGATACCGTATTTTCTCTGAAAAAGTTGATAGAGATTATTCCTGTTCTTATGATCAGATTTTACTTTCTCCATGAACACATTTTCAAATTACATTTCAACTAATGATGCACTTTAAGAAATGAGATAATTTAGATATTTTAGGATTATCCAGCATGGAGTGGGGAAAATTTAGGGATTATAAGACTTAGTGACAGTAGTATATGAAAATATACCATTACTTAGAAACATGAAATGGCTGGACTTGGGGTTCTCTTCAGAGAATGTAACTCCAGATGTGCTGCCCTCCCATATTTCACTTGTGAGAAACAGTATCTAAAATTCCTAAAGGAATTCCACTCTTTTCCTGTAGAGCCCAAAGTTTCCTTGATCTAAGCAGGACTACGAAGGAGCTGTATACTTGGATTATTTGACACTGGACCTCGGAAGATCTGCTTTTACTGAACTTCCAGAGCCAGGACTAGCTTGAGGCAAGAGAAGCACTTAGGGTATAAGATTTAAGGCGGCACTTACTCTGGAGGTCATATTTTGATGCTGGGTTAAGACCTAAAACTACAAATGAGAGTAAAGCAATGTTTTGAGTTTACATAAGCAAGGTAGATTCTTTTTATTAAATCTAATAACTCACTCTTCCGAACTTAAATATATTACATCGTATGGAAGTACAGTGACTTCAAAAGGCAAGGCAAATGCACTTAACTGCAAATAGTTTTTTTTTTTTTTAATTCATTACCATTCTGTCATTTCAAAACTCAGAGAAGAATTCTCTAAATTCAATCAAACTGAACTCGTGAATTTCTACAGCTTCCACACTTGTACCTTTTTCTCCCCCAAGAATGATTGTTATTCATGGAGGAGATCTAGGGAGGTGGGGAAAGATTTATAGAGTCCATCTGTTCCCACATTTTCTTCCCCACCTCAAAAACATTGGCAAAGACTGTCTCCTTGGTTTCTTTCACCCTAACTCCATTTTTTTCTTCATCATCAGTTTTCCTCCGTATTTATCTCCTCTGTTTTCTTCTGTCTGCCCCCTTTCATTCAGTCTCTTCTGGTCAGACTTTTAGTCCTATAGGGTCATTGTAGGTCAGGAGTCTCACTCCTTGGTGGCATTTAGGACAACAGATTTTTTTTTTTTTAAGATTTTATTTATTTATTTGAGAGAGAGACTGAAAGAGAGAGAGCATGAGAGGGGGGAGGGTCGGGAGGGTCAGAGGGAGAAGCAGACTTCCCGCCCAGCAGGGAGCCCGATGC
>NC_138370.1:89342820-89371276 GCF_054177405.1 Leptonychotes weddellii
TACTAACTCCCTTGCCTTTGCCTGCACAGCACACATTAGATGTCAAAAGTACAACACTACCTGCTGCTATTCGTTGCTCTGAGTCCCGTCTTTCAGAAGAAGGAATATTCTTATTGGCTAACGGTCTCAACATGTTCTTATGGTTAGGAGTTAGTAGCCCACCAGAACTGATCCAAGGAATATTTAATGTGCCATCTTTTGCACATGTCAACACAGATATGGTGAGTATTTTTTTTCGTTGTTTTTGTGGTAATGTACAAATTCTTAAATGTTTTGTGTTCATGTGCAACCACATATTACAAAGTAGAAAAAACAATAAGGCATATAGTTCTTTATAAGAAAGAGAATTTAATGCTTTAATGAATAACAATTAGCTGGTGTAAAGTTATTTGTATAAAGTATTCTCAAACAACCAAAATATATGACTTTAAATAGAGATTGCCCAACACTTCCAGATCATTTACTATGTGTTCGTCACTGTGCTGTAAATACTTTAAATACATAATCCCATTTAGGTCTCATAACAAATCAGTGAGATGGATATTGCTATCAACATTTCATAGACGAATTGATTGAGGTTTGGAGACAAGTTCTTTCAGGTAGTCAGTAGCTGAGGTGGAAAGCGAATTCAGTTCTTATACTCTGTACTCCTCCTGGTGCTGACTTACATATTCAAAAGAGTGCAGAAATCTTTCATACGTGTGCAGCTACAGTCTAAGACTATGTCAGACTAATGAGTTGCAAAATAATCTTACGAAAACAGGTTATATACCTCTTTGTTACAAATAAGTTATATACTCCTCTCATTACAAAAGAGATTGTGGATTTGATGTAAAATGAATACAAATGACTTTATTTTTAAAGTTCCTTAGGAAAAACCAGCAATTATCATTTGTTTGAGAGTCAACATTTATTGCAGATCTTATTTATAGATCATCTTTGCATGAGCATCATTGCTAATGATGGTTATTGTCTTACTCTGCTTGGTGGTGGATTTCTTCTGAATTCACATGTAGAACTCAGCAGATAGTTTGTTCACTGAGGCCTCACTGGTTGGATGGTAAGATGAATGAAGTCTAGTTAACTCCCCATTTTCTGTTATGAAGGTAGATACATAATATCTTAGAAGAAGGGACAGGATCAAAATTCCAGGCTAGGTAGGTGGTCAATTTAGAGAGGTGCATATCCATTATGAATGTCAAAAAAATATTTTTAAAGGAATTAAAGGTATCCACATCCCATTAAGAAACTAGTTTTAAGGTGAAGATTTAGAAATAGTAAGATGTTTGCACGTGGTTAAAATTAAGGAATGATTAGAAATGCAATTTTTAAAAAATAAAAAAAGATTCAATAGGCAAAGAGCTATGAATCTGAAGAATGTTTATATAAAATCTAAGGGAGCTTCCTCATCTGTCACAATGTATTATTGGAGTAAATGTTAAATGCATATTTGCTGAATCGAATGTTACATACGAGATCGCTGAAGTCTGTCTACCACAAAGCAGCAGATTGGTAGGTTTGTGCTTTTATCGTGTGCCTCCTCTCAACCTTCTTCAAAAAATAAAACAAAAAACCAAATGTCACTTTCATTAGAGATAGTTGGCACTTCGAAACATATATTTGAAGTATACTTACATTATTTGTTACAGAAAAAGATCTACCTTAATGTCAAAAAAAATACACATAGGAGATGGAATGTGAATATTTTATAAATGAATTTTCTGCCTTTTTTTTTTCAAGACTCCTGTGAAAAATATTGGCCATGATATTTTCCTGAGACTTGTAGCTTTGTGGTAAAACGTTCTACCTCACCTTTTCATTGGCTAAGTCACAGATGATGTATTAACTTGATATCTTTTTTTTTTTTTTGAGAAATAAGCATTAGCATTTTACTCTGTCTTATTGGAAGAAATGAAGTCTAGATCCTTCATGTCCCCTGGAGGCCACATGCAGCTGGATGGTTATCTTTTTTAAACCATTAGCCAGATTTCAGGGACATCTCAGGGGCCACATTCCCCTCGAGAAATCAGCATTTGATGGTTTGTCTTAATTTTGGAACAATGGTATTTGGATGGCATTTTCTAAACATGGTAATGATTCACAGTCCTGCAACAGATCCACTGAAGGAATAAAGTACATCCTTTTCTCCCATGACAAAGCCTTGCAATAGCCATCTTACAGAGGGATTAAATAAACATCATGGCAAATGATCCAAAGATACTCTTTGCATAAAACATATACTTGTTGTGTCATTTCAGTGATGTATATGTATCAAATTCTAGAGAATTTATTTTCAATAGAGTTCAATGTTTCTTTTCTTTTTTTTTTTCTTTTTTTCTTTTTTTTAAAGATTTTATTTATTTATTTGAGACAGAATGAGAGAGAGAGAGAGAGCACATGAGAGGGGGGAGGGTCAGAGGGAGAAGCAGGCTCCCTGCCGAGCAGGGAGCCCGATGTGGGACTCGATCCAGGGACTCCAGGATCATGACCTGAGCCGAAGGCAGTCGCTTAACCAACTGAGCCACCCAGGCGCCCCTCAATGTTTATTTTCAATAGAGTTAATTGGTGGAAATGTATGCCAATAAGAATGAATAATTTTTAGTGCATTTTTTTTTCACATTTTTGGTTTTTAGGTAAACAAACTAAGCCAATAATCAAATATATGGTGTAGAAGGATTTTTTTTAACTTTAACATTCTAATAATCTCATTGCTGCTTCTATCTAAATGTTATCGATTACACTGAAACTCAAACTTTGGTTTTCTTAAATTTAGACATTACTGCCTGAGGTTGGAAACCCATACTCTCAAACACTCAGAATGATAACGAGCATCATCCAGCAAAAGAGGCCATATTCAATGAAGGTAAGAATGAGATTTTATTTTTTCCTTTCTTCAAGTGTTTATTTAAATTTCATTACAGACTTTTTAAATGCATGTCCTGTATTTTTATAACATGATCTTTGGTAGAAAACTCACACTAACCTCTAATATATCTACCTACTCAACAGATGCAAACATAAAAAAAAAAAAATAAGTAAATAGGTATCACCACAGGTTGACCATGGGTTATTTTAGTAATTATTAACTTAGTCATCAAGGAGAACTTCTTCATGGCTTAGTAGCAATTGATATCATTGACAGACTATGAAATGACTGCCGTCAGTGCTTAAAATTACTTAGTTATAGAACTATCATTCAGAAATTCAGAACATTTTTAAAATTTTATTTTTACAACTTTAGATTTGTGATCTCTGAGAAGTTTGCTATCCTAGCCCTTCTAAGCCTTTCAAGCGTTCAAGTTTGAGTAAAAGAATATAAAATGTCTATAACTCAGGAAAATGATGCCTTGTTACTAAGTCCCTGCTACTTACCTGTCTTCCTTCTCAAGCTCAATATTAGAGTCTCCTGGAGTTTGAAATGTACAGATGATGATGATGGTTCCTTATGGCGCTCCTCCCTGCAGAGGTGTAGGACACTCACCTGGAGACAGGCCTCTACAACAGTCAGGGTATTACAGGCCATTTTTCCCTGAAACATGAACGTGGTATTAATCTAAGTCAACATCCTTAACTGTGAGAGATAGCCATGCATGCACACATCCACTTGAGGCAGAGCTGAGATAAACTGAACTAATGAAGAGCTTTATAATCCCTAGGATGACGGGGTGAACACAGAACATTTCTACAACTGTTCTCATACCACACAGCATCTACTTGGGTTCAGTTTTAGGGCAAGACCTAGAGAGGGCAGAGAAGGCTCACGCTAAATACATTCTTTGTAGGACACTCTCTGAATGCCTTGGAGGCATGTAATGCAATCTAAGGTCTCGTGAAACAAAAATTGGAAACCACTGGTACTGAGTGCACAGCAATGATGATCCATCTACCTTTATCCCAGCTGCAGCAGCGGCATCCCCACCACTGCCCCATCTGCAGAGAAGAGGCTAAACATGGAGATCATCCCTGTGCTCAGGAGCCTCTCCTTCCAGGAAAAATAAAACCTGTTTCTCCTCTGCTTTCTCCCACCTGCTCTAATAGTGCATGTTAGCTCTAATGATTATAAAAATATCTGGGATAAGCTCCGAATATATGTGAATAAGAGATAAGCAGTTGCATGTAAAATAATTTTGGCTTGAATATTTAAATCAAAGTTTCTTATGTGCCACTTACAAATGTATCTGCTGCTTATAAGACTAATTTGGGGGCGCCTGGGTGGCTCAGTTGGTTAAGCGACTGCCTTCGGCTCGGGTCATGATCCTGGAGTCCCGGGATCGAGTCCCGTATCGGGCTCCCTGCTCGGCAGGGAGTCTGCTTCTCCCTCTGACCCTCTTCCCGCTCGTGCTCTCTGTCTCTCATTCTCTCTCTCTCAAATAAATAAATAAAATCTTTAAAAAAAAAAAAAAAGACTAATTTGGCCTTTTCAAGGTACTATCTGTATAACAAATTGGAAAACCAAAAATCTACAGATGTTAGAGCTGAAAGGCCTGTAGAAGACACCTGGTCCAGCCACTGCCTTTCAGCTCCCTCCAGCACCACCTAACAAATAATGAAAATGAGGCTCAGAGGACCTCGCTCACTCGGCTTCTGTGTCACAGCTAGATCAGCGCAGATACAGGCCTAGCCCCGGCTGCTTAGTCCAGGGCACGTAGCATTATACCTTTGGCTCTCACCTTTGAAAATGGACCACACAAAGGAAATAAAAACACATTATAGAATCTTTAAATCTCTTTTAAAGAGTCAAGATTGAAGAGGAGAACAAAAACTGGAATGGAAGGGTCAAGAACAGCAAAATCAAATCCAGAAGGCACTGCTGCTTTCTAGGTTATGCTAATTAGCTTTTCAGACAGTCAACCCTTTTAGACCTCGCCATTGTCTGCATGGTCTTACATTTGTGGGTGAACAAAAAAAAAAGATTTCTATCACAGGATATCTGGGAAGATTACCGAAATCAGATGTCTCACTGATAAATTCTAGTCCTGCCCTGCTCCAAGTTCTCTGTGTTCCAAGTGTTTGCCATTCTCTTCTTCCTCATGTGTTTTGTAGATTACTCCCCATCCCATTGGCTCCTTCCCAGTTTATAAGCCATTCAAATCTACCTTCACTGAAGCTCCTGATTCTTCCAAGATTCTGCTTCCCTTTTATTTCTTTCTACAAATTTGTATTAAATACTAGCAATGTACCAGGCATTTTATCACCATACTTCTTGAAAAAGCCATCTGTCAAACTGCTTATATTCCCTTATTCCCATGTCTCCAGGTATCTGAAAGCGGCCAGACAGTTAAAGAAATTGATTCTCAATCCGTTTATGACAATTATAAAAATGAATATTACCTCTTTCGTCAAATTTTCTCTTCTGTCAGCTTTCAAAACGTCATATTCTCATGATGCTTCTTTCTCAACTGACCTTCTTCTTTGGATTCTTTTCGTTTATCTGCCCTTTAAGAAGAGTTGGTGTTCCCCTAAGTTGTGTCTGCGGCTGTCTTCTCATCAGCTCATTCTTTGGGGCGATCCTAATCACTCTCATTATCTATTTCTTATGAGGCAGGCAATGAGAAATGAGAATGGCTTTTGAAGTGATTGAGTCTTTAAAGCACCTTGTACTGTGGCCTAGAGAACATAAACTGGGACTACTTGAGATAGTCAGTTCTTCCATGAAGAGGGTACATAGGAGGCTGGGAGGGATACCAGCAATGATCATTTTAATGTTCTCTTCCCACTCTACAAGGCTATGTCCCTCCTACAGAAATGGAAAGGGGAGGGGGCTGATACAATATGGATTCCCCAGTCCATCCCAGTATTTTTCTCTTAGCTGTGTGGTCTACTCCTTGAGAAGACCACCAGCATGTCAAGACAGCGAAGACGGCTTGCCACCACTTCATGAATCTGCTTCCTGAGACCTTCCACCATACTTTCTGTGTTACTCTGGGACTAGTAGTGGGTGGTTCAACTTTGTAGAGACTCAAATGATAGAGCCAGGATCTTTTTTTTTAAGATTTTATTTATTTATTTATTTGAGAGACAGAAACAGCATGAGCAGGGGAGGGGCAGGAGAGGGAGAAGCAGACTCCTTGCTGAGCAGGGAGCCTGACGTGGGCCTCAGTCCCAGAACCACGAGATCATGACCTGAGTCAAAGTCAGATGTTTAAGCGACTGAACCACCCAGGTGCCCTGAGTCAGGATATTTGTTATTTTACCTTAAAGCTAAGTTTCTGCCTAGGCTGAAATTCATTTCCTATTCTACTTCCCACCTCAGATCATAGCCAGACACCCTTCATCAAAGGAAGTTTTACAGTGAACACCATAGGGAAATTAATAACCCAGGTGAATGGCAGCAACAGCGTATATGCCCCTTAGATGTATAGTATGAACTTCCTCCCA
The DNA here is from genome assembly GCF_054177405.1 of Leptonychotes weddellii. Taxonomy (NCBI): domain Eukaryota; kingdom Metazoa; phylum Chordata; class Mammalia; order Carnivora; family Phocidae; genus Leptonychotes; species Leptonychotes weddellii. The sequence continues at coordinate 89,349,199 of NC_138370.1, forward strand.
TTAATTTCCATAGAGAAGTTCAATTCTAAAGAAATAGGAGCCTCAGATCCTTCCCTTCACAATGTCTCATTCTGCCCAGTCTCAGCCTGGGCTGTGTCACTGAGGCCAGACCCACATTGCTCTTGCCCATCAGGGACAATAGCAGAGTCCTAGTGGCCGGTGGGAGAAGGTAGATACAACACCAGTAAAAAGAAAATGGCCTTGGCTCCAGGCTCAAGGAGTCTTAACCTCCTTTGGAGAAGTTTCCATTGGAGGTTAGCTGTGCTTCTCCATGTTGGGGTGGAGGCGTGCCTGTCCACACCGCCGTCCCCATGCCTGGCAGTGACACCTGAAAGCCAGGACATCACACCTGTCCGTATCCACATAGATTCGCTGAGCTGTGAGTGGCGGTGGCGACAGCTGTTGTGTTTTGATCGGGTCACGGGTGGTTTAAAGCTTATCAGCGTAGGGACAGAGACCAGGCCAAAGTAACATAAAGGAAAGAAAGCAAGTTGTGTTGACAGAATTATTCTACTTGATAACTAAAGCAAAAGTAGGGAGGGCCAGGCCCTCCTAGCCAAAGTGGAACGTACCTTCCTCACTGCAGCTGGTAACTTCAGACCTTTCTGGTGGTTTCACCAGGTGAGAGGAAGTGAGGAGATGCCATAAAGCAGAGAGACATTGTTTTGTATGTGTGCGTCATTAACTCCACTCATAACTCAACAGACGACAGATTCTGACCATTCACATCATCTCTGACTTCCTGAAAACAGGAGTGAGTAAGGACCAGGAAGGGCTCCAAGTGTTCATGCCAAGACTGCCCCCTTCTGGGCTTCTTTCCCTTGCACCTCTTCCCCTAGAGCAGCATTGTCCAACAATGCAAGCTACATGTGTAATTCTGCGTTACCTAGTAGCCACGTCAAAAATGTAGAAAAGTCATTTTAGTAATATATTATTAACCCAGTATATCCAAAATATCATTTCCACATGGATAAGCAGTTAGTGAGTTTCGCACTTTCTTTTTCTTTAAGTCTTAGAAATTCCTTGTGTTTTTTACACTTAACAGTACAACCCAGTTCAGACTAGCTGTGTTTCAGGTGTTCGATAATCACATGTCGATGGTGGCTACGGTACTGGACAGCGCGACCCTAGATCGTTGTTATGAGCAGGGAACAAGAATCCCCTGTGCAGTCCACCTCTGTAGCACCTCCCAATTGTGTTTCTTTCTTTTCTTTTTTTTTTTAGTAGGTTCCATGCCCAACATGGGGCTTGAACTCACAACACAGAGACCAAGGGTCACATGCTCTACCCATGTAGCACCTCTCAGATCTCTTCCCTTTCCACCTTCACTGCCCTGGAATTCAGATCCCAATCATCTCCCACCTACATGCCTCCAGCTGCTTCCTATCAAGTTTCTCTCATCTCTTAGTGCCTTCTACCAGTTAACTCATTTTGTTCTGCGGCACTTTCACTGGATCCCAATTCCTACAAAAGCTCAGACTCATTTAGGTAGTTTGTCCCTAACCATCCGCTGACTTTAAGACTGTTAATTCACATGCCAGCCATGTCCATCTTTGGTACATGGTACATGGCACCCCATTATGGAATGCTCTCTAACCCCACCCCACCCCCGTCCTTAAGGAAATCCTGCCTTATCCTTTAAGGCTCAAGTGATCATTATTACTATTGTGAAGGCTTTGCCAAAGTGCTTTGCTTATATTTCATTGTTGTCAGTTATAGTGGTATGTCTTGGGTTTTTGTGATTTTGGGGTCAGTGCCTCCCTCCACTCTGGATAATAGGCACTTTCCCATCATCGTCCAAGGCCTCACACACAGTGGACATTATATAATTTTGGTGAAATATAAGCATACAAAATTGAGCCACATTCAGAGAACGTTTATAACCACCTGCCTTGTTATTTTTTCCTAGCTGACAATAGTAAAGCAGCGGGAGCAGCCAGAAATGGTTTTCCGACAGTTCCTGGTAGAAGACAAGGGACTTTATGGAGGATCGTCTTATGTGGATTTCCTTTGTTGCGTTCACAAAGAGATCTGCCAGCTGCTTAATTAAATGAATTCAATTATTGTTGATGTTGCATTTTTAAGGAGATAATCTCCTTCTTGGTGCCTAATTCTCTAGATGATACCAGGCTAGTTTTGATTTCTTGCTCATTTTCAAAATATCTTTCCAGGATGACGTTTAGGACTTCAGCTTTGGTGCTCAGGTATAAAGTCAATGAAGGTACAATTGTACTTTTTAAAGGGAACAGTCTATTTCTGATTGCACAATTTTTAACTGTTAAAAGTGAGCCAGTTTGCATTTCATGAAAGGCATAGTTTACAGAACTGTAAACATTCTCAATTTTCTTTCTTTGTGCTAGACATATAAATTATTTTTCAAAATGTATAGATTTGGGGTAAAAAGTTGTCTTGGCTCTCCCATTTGCAGTGAGGGAAAAAAAAACAATTTTTACATTATACCTAATTTTTTTAAACCATGTGACACCCATTGAACATGTTTTTCAACTTAAGGTCTGCATAGCAGACTTCTAATAACCTTGGAATCTATTTGGTAGAACAATTTGTGTTCTACATTTTTTTTTTCATGACTATATGTTGTGTATGTTAAAACTGTTTTCCAGTTGTTGTTTTGTCTATAAAACTGTCTTTATCTATATTCTTAATGGTTCTCTGTACAATCTTGAGGGTTTCTACCTGTATATAATGGATATTAACCAGTATCAATAAATCACTTCATATGCTCTTACTCAACAGGTAGAAATTTTTTAGGCATTTTGAGATTTTAAAAAGAAATAAGGGTGTAGTACTCAGTGTCTTGGGAAAAAGTTGTTTAAATGGTTCACTAAGAACAAATTGGGAAAGCTGAAATTTTTTTTTGAGGGTTGGGAGTGTTAGGTGAATATATCAATCTAGGAAATATGAGAGACAATGTACTTGAGAAATGCATTTTTTAAACATTCTCTAATATGCCCTTGTGGGCAGAACAATAGAAATGGGCTATATGAGACCATTATTATTAATGAATATACATAAACCTAGAAGGGTGGTTTTGAGTGGTCTGACACAGACCTCTGTCCTGTATCTGCCCTGTTCAACTTTGATATCAGTGATATGAATAAATAATGAGTTAAATATATTGAGTACATATAGTGTCCTAAGAACTGCAGTATGTGTTTTGCGAACATTTATTCCTCATGATAACCCCAATTTTATTATCAGCCCCATTCACAGATGAAGAGATAGACTTGAAGTGATTAAATCAGAATCTGTCTATGATTACATGGCTAGTAAGGTTTATTTATAAATTAGTAGATGTCATGAAATTGAGTAGAATAACAAATACACTAACAAGATTAAAATCTCTTCCCATGTTAGCCAACTGGCATGATGTTTCAGATCAACTTGGATGAGTTTAACAAGAAGAAATGTATGATCCTGAACTTGTGTCCAAAAAAATGCACATGCAAATGCTGCTTGGAGACAATGGTACTTAAAAAAGAACTGAGGGAGTTTGTCAGTGTGAATCTATAGTGTAAATGTAATCCAGTTACTCTATTACAAGGATAGCCTGTCAGATGGGTGTAGCAATGGCCCTACTCTACTCCGAGGTGAGACCCACCTAGATGAGTGTTCAGTTCTAGGCACCATGCTCTATGGGAACTAGAAGCCCAGAGCACATTGCTTTATTCACTTGAAGATAGTCTAAGGATTGTTTCATATGTTGCCTAGGGTATAAAACCAGAACCAATACATAGAAGTGACAAGGTGCTGCTCAGTTGAAAGAACCACCTTCTAGGTAATTAGGTGCTCAAAGAATGTGCTGTTCTATGAGGTAGTATGTTCTAACTTAAATATTGCACATCTTGGATGTGCCAGGTGCTATGCCCTTTACTGGAGAGACAGACAGCAGTGAACAGCACAAACAAAACCCCTGCCATCTTTACAATTACAGTAGTTTTCATAAATGCTGTGCCATGCTATAGCATTTTATTTTTCATATATATAAATGTTATATGTATACATTTATATATATATTTGTGTATTTTATGTATATATATTTATATATAACATATAAATAAAATCAGGGATATGTGACCTAGTCTAGCTAGGGGGCAAGGTCTAGTCCATAAAGATTTCCCGTTAGTTATATTGAAGCCGGGACCTGAACGAATTAGTAGACATTAGCTAGGTAACTGAGAGGATTGGTAAATATTCCAGCAGAGGGAAATGCATGCGTGAAGGCTCCGAGTGCAACAGAGCATATATCACCCTTTCAGTAAACTTGAAGAACTTAAACTTAGCTGGAACTTCCTAGGGAGAAACAAAGTGGCAAAAGATAAAGCTGGAGGAATGGGAAGAGTGAGTCCTGGTCAAGGGAGAGTTTGGATTTAATCCTAAAGGTAAAGTCAAGACATTCAAACTGATTTCAGCAAGAGTGACAGGGTATTCTTTACGAAGATTACTTGGCCGTTGTCAGGTGGTAGAACTAGAAGCAGAGAGACCGTTTAGGAGGTTGAATAGTCCACTTGAGTATATGGTGGCCTGCACTTGAAATAACGGGTTTTGACAGAAGGGGATAAGGAGGAGTTAAAAAGTTAGTGAAGGAGAAAAAGTGTCTGAAAATGATTTCTGCTTTCGGCAGCTGGGTAGACAGTGAGACCGTTCCCTCAGAAAGGAAATGCCAGAGTAGAGGCTGATTGTGTGTACGTGTGCATCTCTGTGTGGTGTGTACAAGAGGTAGTAGTTTACATTTGTATGTGCTGAGGAGGCTTGAGAACTATGCAAGTGAGATAAAAATATGGGCCTGACGCTCAGGAGAGGCCTCTAGGCTGGAAATTTGCAAGTCATCTACATACAGAGAAAAAGAAATAGCACAAATAGATGAAAAAAACAAACAAACAAAAAAAACCCCAGGGCAATTCTGTAGTGAGAGGGCAGCAAATCCCTGAGACAGACAATGAAGTGGAAACCTGAGGAGACTGGGGAGAAGGGCCAGAGAGGTTAAGAAGGAAAACCTGGTAAGAGGACATCACAAAACCAAGGTAAGCGGGATGCATGGAGAGAGTGGGCAGCCAAGTTACAGTCTTCCCAAAGGGAAGTTAAAGACTAGAAGGTATGTTGGAATTAGTAAAAAGGTCATGGGTGAGTTTGGTGAGAACAGTTTCACAGGTCAGTGAACTTGAATGCTAGATTGGAGTATGTTGAGCAATGGGAGTCAGAGGGGAGGCAACTCAAGAAGGGGATGAGAGAGTCACAGAAGGACAGGATTTCTTATTTTAAGACAGTCAGGGATTTGACATTTGAATGCTGGTGGAAGGAAGCCAGTATTATGTTGGAAAAATAATTAATAGCGGTACTGTTTCGTCAACCCCCCAAAAATGTTGAAGACAAGACCGAGAAAAAATATTTGTAAGAGTAAGACTCTTGGAAGACCGAAGGTAATACAATGCAGAGTACAAACAGAGATTAGCTTTCAATGGGAAGAGAAACCCAATATATAATGGAAATGCTCCAATGAATCCTGAAAGGACTACTTGCCAAAAATGGTGAGTGCTATTCCATGGTGTTCGGGTACATCCCTTCCCCCAAACCTTGAGAAGCAGTAGAGCATAATGGGTTCAGGAACCACTGACATGGGTTTCTACACCAGCTCCACCTGAAATGGAACTTCAGGGCAAGTTAGAAACCTTTCTGTGCCTTGGTTTCCTACTCATTTGTCTCAAGGATTAGGTTAATAAGTGTAAAGGGCTTAGAATAGTCCCCGACAGTGCTATTTAACTGTTCATTGCTGTTATTAGTATCTTTTTATTAAACCTGCTAAAGATCATGAAAACTAGGACGAATCTGACTCCTAATTATATTTGCTCTTATGCCATGAGTATCTTAACTGATAGCCTCAAAATCAAGCTATCTTTAAATGCTATAGAAATGTCCAATTAAAAGATGGTTTCAGAGATTAAAATAAATTTAGCAATAAGAAAACTGTAGCCCAAGCTGCTTTAAAATATTAAAAACCAAAACTCCAGTAAAATATAAGCCAGAGACAAGAATTTATATTTTTTATCTGGAGGAACCATTATGAAAAAATAAGAGTTTACTCACTCGAAGGCACATCTTTGAGGAAGTTACTAAATGGCACTACCTTCATTACTGGAAGTCTAACCTAATGACAGGAGACGGGGGACAATTAGGAATGGTATGTTAATATCTTTTTAATGTTCAGATGGGAGCATGTTTATTAATAAAATAAGAGTACGGATCAAATTTTTAGCTCGTGTTTTGGAATATGCAAAGGTGTATGAAATTGAACTTCAGCTCCACTAGGAGGCATTATACACTAAAGTGTCTGAAACCTTTCAGAAAGGTTGGTCAATAATCTTTCAGAAAAGGCAATTTTTTGGGGAGAATTGACTTTGTAAATTTTAATTGCTGGAAACACAGGTGTAATCCTGACTCAATTGGATAAAGAAAAAAATCTCAGTGGAAAAAGGCAATAAAAATCCCTTAGTCATCATCTCTTATGGGTATTTCTTGGCCTCTTCTTGAGACACAGATAAGAAGCTTACTCCTGCCCTAAACAGCCCACTATGAACAGTTCTGTTTGTGAGAAAATTGTATGTAGCACATTGTTTTCCTGAAATGTTTCCTTTTGGTGCCAGGTTCTCTCTTTTGAGGCCATAGGTGAAGTCTTCCTTCACTTGATAGCAGTTTTCAGAGTTTAAAGCTACCACATATTCCTATTGTGTGTCCCTTCCAGGCCAAACCCTTCCAATTCCCAAAGCATGTCCTTGTAAACAGGATTTCCAGAGCCATTGTTACCCAAAATTAATACATGAAAATCCAGGGGTTTTTGTAAGATTTTATTTATTTGAGAGCGAGTGAGAGAACACGAGCAGGGGGAGTGGCAGACAGAGGGAGAAGCAGACTCCCCGCTGAGCAGGGAGCCCGATGCGGGACTCAATCCCAGGACCCTGAAATCATGACCTGAGCCGAAGGCAGACACTTAATGGACTGAGCCACCCAGGTGCCCCCATGAAAATCCAGTTTGTTTGTTTTTAAGATTTTATTTATTTGAGAGAGACAGAGGGCACGGGCAGGGTGGAGGGGCAGAAGGAGAGGGAGGAGGAGACTCCCCTCTGAGCAGGGAGCCCAACACAGGAATCGATCCCAGGACCCTGAGATCATGACCTGAGCCAAAGGCAGATGCTTAATGGACTGAGCCATCCAGGCGCCCCTGAAAATCCAGTTTTAACTCACATAAAGCAAAAGCAAAATGACTAGTTAAGGAAATAATCATTACAATAGTGACTACAGGTGGTCTCAAGAGTACATGAGTTGTGCAAAATCAGGGTGTACTTTTTTTGATAACATTAAAAAATTGTTACCTGTCATCTAAAACTCTTGCAATAAGGATTTTCAGTTTTAAGATATTTTATATAAGACTAGTTTCTTAAGTCCCTATTTTTCAAAGAGGTATTTCTCGAGTCCATGCAAAACTTTCTTTAAATATGTATTATTCATGTTTGAAAAATACTGTTTTAGGATATACCATGGGGTTTAGATTGTTACCCAATTAATGTTGTTTTAGGGGCCCAATATTGCCTATTTGGAAAAAAGGCTTACATTATGAATTAGGGCAAAGCAGATTTAGCAGGTATGAATTTACAGCAATAACCTCTAGCGTGCCAAAAAAAAAAGTCACGTTTTAAAAATCAACCTAATTGAACGTGAATGTCTATTTCACAGGACTGGCAGGGAAGCTCTACTATCTTTGGCTCACACTGATGACTAGCGTCAAGGCCCATACTTCCCTAGCCACTCAGCTATTTCCGAGTGAGGCCATCTCTCCCTGAGGCAGTGTTAGTGGTCAGCAGCAGTGTCTGAAAACTCCTGAGTGCCCTGAGTGCCCCCCTGAGCCAATCCTCAACTATCCTGTCCTCTCTCAAGCAACCTATTCTTAGGTCCATTATTACTTATAGGAAGGATGTAGTCTTTTCACTTAAGCTGTCATTAACAAGATGATACAGATGTAGTTAAACCGTTTTCCTTACTTTATGGGTTACCTTTGGTAGAAAGAAAATTTATAACCTGAGGAAAGAATCAGGTGTCTTTAAAGTCAGATGAGAGAAAATTCATTCTATAAATCTGATAAGTGGTAAGGCAGTGGAAATTACTTTGTTGCCTCGGCCTCAAAAATAATGTTCTCTTGAGAGGAAAAAAAAAAATCCTTATTAGAGAAACACAGTCCTCTTACGTAGCCAAGAAAGCACCAGCAGGAGGGAAAAAAAGTGGAAAGAGAAGGATATTAAAAATCCTCTGGGCCTTACTTCCAATTACTCAGCAAGCAAAGGAGTAAGGGACTATTTATTAGGCACCTACTATGTGCCATACATTAGAAGCTGAGAAAGCACATTGCTGCCTTTTTATAAATGACAAAGACTACTTTCTGAGAGCACAAGCAGCAGGGTTATAAGTCAGGACTAAATGAGTAGACAAAGGCAGGTACCTCTGGCAATTCTGCACTTGATTTGGGACAAGTGAAAGCAATCAGAAGTGGGAATATTCTCCAAAGAGGTTCTAATGCCATCTTGATCCAGTATCTTGTTAGCCTCATCTCACAGAGGAGATGGGATTTAAGATTCAGGAACTTAGCTGGCTGATAAACTTACATTTGTCCTTATATTTGCTTAAGTTTTGCTTTGGAATTATTTTTATAGACATGGTATTCTTAATTATGATGATCCTGTATTCCCCCCTTATCTGTGGTTTTGCTTTCCATGGTTTCAGTTACTTGAGGTCAGTCATGGTCCCGAAGCAGATGATCCTCCTCTGACATATTGTCAGGTCAGTAGTAGCCTAACATTACATCACAACACCTCTCTCACTCACCCCACTTCATCTCATCACATAGGCATTTTAACATCTCACATCATCACGAGAAGGGTGAGTATAGTTTGGTAAGGTATTTTGAGAAAGACCTCGTTCACATAACTTTTATTACAGTATATTGTTATAATTGTTCTAGTACTGTTGTTCATTTCTTAGTATGCCTAATTTATGAACTGAACGTTATCACAGGAATGTATGTATAGGAAAAAACTTAGTATATATAGGGTTTGGTACTATCCCTGGTTTCAGGCATCCACTGAAGTCTTGGGACGTATACCCCATGGATAAGGGGGTACTACTATATGCTTAAAATTTTTTTTTCAGTAAGACATAACAGTAGAAAAGTAAGCTATGATCTGGAGCTCCTATTTACCATGCACAGAAGCCCACCTTTTTGGACAAGGCCAAATAATCCATCCACCTGTGTAGTTTTTATGAATTATGACCAATATTATTACATTAAAAGCCTCTCCTTTACTAAATATTAAAGTATGTGTCTACCCAGAAGTTGTCTTGAGAAGCATAAACCCATAAAATGACAGCAAATTCCATAAGACATTTAGGCAATTACCTTAGTATTTAACTTAACCAGTAACTTAACCAGCATAAACTGCTAAACTGGCTATCTCTGAACAAAACTGATTTTTTGTCCTCTGCTTTAAGAAGACAAAACACTGAGAAACAAACTGAGAGTTCTAGAGGGGAGGGGGTGGGGGGATGGGTTAGCCTGGTGGTGGGTAGTAAAAAGGGCACGTATTGAATGGAGCACTGGGTGTTATACGCAAACAATGAATCATGGAACACTACATCAAAAACTAATGATGTAATGTATGGTGATTAACATAACAATAAAATTTAAAAAAGACAAAACAATAATGTAGTTATTCTTTTATGATCTTAACAACTCTAACTGTAAACTAAAAACTCGTACAGGTATGGGATTCTATAATAGGTGTGTTTTTTGACAACACAGGCCTAGACCTCTACATTTTCTCCACTGGACAAACAAATGGCGTGCAGTTGCGTCACTGTATGCCACTTTAAAGTATTAGTCCACATCTGCAATCTTTTATGAATGTTCCGAAGGACATCGACTACATCACACGCTTCCAAAGCTGATGGCTTCCTGTTCCAATTGAGTAACGTTTTTTTCCCCTTCTTTTAATAGATCTAGTCACTGGTGGTTAGAGACCAGAATTTAAAATATGCATGCAGGATTTAGCTAACCAAACTAATTTTAACAAAAGGAAATGTAGCAAAGGACACAAATTTATTTGCCAGCATCTAAAAATCCGGGAGATTTCACATGGATAGCTCAGACTTACCGTCTTCCCTGTGTGGTGACAACGAGGTGGAGCAGAGTAGTGATGTCCACCTTACCCTGGGGATGAGCTCTCCTGTCCCCCTACCTTTCTCTCTAGTCTCCATGGGCCCGTGATCAAGTCAGTGGCTGTTTATTAAAGTGCTCTGTGCTACTCTGCTTTTCTTAGGGCTTGAAAAAACCCATTAAACTGGGAAAACAGATGAGATAAATGAAAGTAAATATTCCCACGTTTAATATGCAACCGAAGAATGTCAAAAAAGATAATCACTCCACTATAAAACAGACTCATGGCTTGCTTCACCAGTTTAGATTATATGCTTGATTCCTGTATGCGTTTTATATTGTTGACCTCTAGATTCTCCATTATTTAGAATTGTTTTTGGAAAACACCTACCTTATCCAATTTCACTATTAGCACCTCCAGACTTAAAGACAAGAAGTGTAACATACACAAACTGATCATTTCAACATTTTGTCTAATCCTGGAAAGAGGGTTTGCTGGAAAAGAATTATCTAGATTAAATGAGGTAGTTTTCTCTGTGCACTACAGCTAGCAGTGTTTGTATCTGAGTAAAGGATAGAGGCCTTGCGAGCAGGAACACTGTGGCTCTTCCAGAAAGGGAGTCTTCCATGGCTGGGAAGTCCTAGATTTACAGCTTTGGAACTGACTGACTACATATACTTGAGACGCAAGCTAAACTATCACCAAATATCAAAGACAGGATAATGCTTTTTTAAAAATCCTACATGGACCCCAAGATCATAGGATCGTTCTAAGAAAGGCCCTTCTTATAAGCAAAAGTTTGTTTTTAACAGCTCACAAAAATATAAGACACTTTTAGATCAAAAACTACTATTTAGAATGAGTCCCATGGGGCCATAATTCTGTCAAGGGAATAAAGATTAAACAAATCAGAAAAAATCTGGAACTAAACTTCAAAGACCAAATCTTACATAGTTAAATTCAGGATGAAAGCGGTACAGGTTTTAAAATAAGCTGCTGAAACTAATCTGAAAGTTGTGATTTAGCAATTACAATGAGTAGGGAGTATTCTGGAAGACATAAAAAGGAATCATTCCTAGGAACAGCCATGACACAGGATCTCAGCTATGGATGGCACACTAACATGCAGGCATCCTGCCATTAAAACTCCATCAACTTAAAATCAGACTATGGCATGACACTTGCTCAGCTTTAGGACAGAGACAGACACGTAGTTTAAGTTTCCAGATTTATGGGCTAAGGACTCACAGGTGGCTCGCTGACTGACCTGAGCATCAGAAGAGTCCATGCTGCTGCTGCGGTGCGGACCCAGTCCAACTTTGGACATGTGACCTGGCCGCCATAACCAGACTCTCCTCCACGCTTGATCCCTGCTTCCCAGTTTGACACCTCTCACACTGTGCTGTTTCCCGGTGACCGTTCTACCCTTGGACTGACATCTCCATAATCCCTTGGTCTAATCTGGTTCAGTAGTGTTTGGGTATGATATTCCCCGCCACAAAATCTGTTCTAGATGACATCATCAACTCCTCCACAAAAGAACTGTGGTACTTCAGGCCTCCTAATCTCCATCCTTTGAAGGGAACTAAGTAACAGGGAGAACTGTTACCAGTGAAAATAAACATCAATATTTGGGCTGGAATACTTGGGATTGTAATTATGTACAATAGATATGCTGATCTTAGAACTTTTAAACTGAAAAATGTGAGGTTATTTCACAATTATTAGCTTCTATCCCCAATAAGGAATCTGTTAAGTGAAACAACTATAAATTAACTTATTTGGGGTAATTCCTAGATAATTTTTTGAAAATGTAAGACAAGTAAATAAATATAAAGATGATCACAAGCCAGAAGAGGTCAGATTAGTGAGTTTTCACTGGAAACGTTTCCTCAATGAATAAAGATTCTGTCATAAAAATGATACCCCAACCTTTATTGAAAGTGAAGGGTAGCTGGGGCGCCTGGGTGGCTCAGTCGTTAAGCATCTGCCTTTGGCTCAGGTCATGATCCTGGGGTCCTGGGATCGAGCCCCATGTCCAGCTCCCTGCTTGGTGGGAAGCCTGCTTCTCCCTCTCCCACTCCCCCTGCTTGTGTTCCTGCTCTCGCTATGTCTCTGTCAAATAAATAAATAAAATCTTTAAAAAAAAAAAGAAAGTGAAGGGTAGCAAAACTAGTGAGTCAATGCCATCCTGTGCTATAAAAATTCCACATTACATTGTCAAAGAGAGAATTCTAGGCCTTGCATTTTCCCCACCACCTCCTTCCTTATTTGCTGTATTATAAATATGGTGGGCATAGGGCGCCTGGGTGGCTCAGTTGGTTGAGCGACTGCCTTCGGCTCAGGTCATGATCCTGGAGTCCCGGGATCGAGTCCCGCATCGGGCTCCCTGCTCGGCAGGGAGTCTGCTTCTCCCTCTGACCCTCCCCCCTCTCATGTGCTCGCTCTCAAATAAATAAATAAAATCTTTAAAAAAAAAAAAATATGGTGGGCATATTTAACTTTCAACCTATGAAGAAGCCATTCGTAACTCTCTGTAAGATGACATTATGATATACATCTCACAGGTAAGTAGGCCAGGTAAGCACTAAGAATGTTGCCTTCCCTTGGCTAGGCCGAGGGTGTGGACCACACTAGACAGTCTCGTTTATAGGACGGGGTCACTTCTAACTGGTATTTCTAAAGACCCACACTGGGCAATTAGAACATCTATCTTCTTTATTCTCATGTCAACTTTGACAAATACAGTTCTATCTCTAGATACTTTATAATTGCTGAAGTTGCAAATACAGGATCATTTCTGTAAAAATTCTAACCAGCTGTGATTCGTATCTACATATTACATCAAGAAAGGCATTAGTCAAATGCTATTTGTACTACAAAGTACCAACAGGTTGAGCAACTTAAATTCATCAGGCTTTTAAGGATCTCAACCCTATTTCTACAATGCAGCCCTTATCTTCAAACTGAGTCTTTAGTGCATACAATATAACCTTACTTTAGGTATAACAGAAGCCAATGAAAAGCTGAGAATGGCTACTAAAATGCATCACAGACCAAAACAAAAGTCTGATCTTAAGTCAGTCCTTTTTCATTTGGTAACAAAGGGAATTCCACTTAGAGAAAACAGACTCCCACATTTCAAAGGTTTAAAGTTTCATTAGAAAAATCGTACACAAAATAAAAAATCTATTTTTCAAGAATAATGGTATTTCATTCGTTAAATTCATTTAAAACATGAGTTACAGTAGAGAAAGAGAAATGACAGCAGAAAGTTTTATACAACCAATCTATCTGCAAAACCACACTCTTAAAAACAACACAACATATGGTCTTAATAAAAGGCAACTGCAGTTCCATTTTCTAAGCTGTCTTAAGTTGAGGGTTTTCTGTAATTGGTTTTTATACTGTTTTCTCCGTAACAAGTTTAAAGATGTCATTTCCTCATCACCAAATACTTTATTCTCCAAAATAACTGACAACCAGGTCTCTCTGTTGTTGCATTTCTTTTACTTTCCTAAGGAATATAAAGCTGCTTTGAAGGTCAATCCAGGTTCAAGTGTATATCAAAGTTCTAGCACTTGGATATTTGTCTTCCTTTGCTTCTTAAGAAGTGTGATTCACAGTCATCTGTAGCTATGCAACTGAAATTATGATGAGCTTTTTCTCTCTTTTTAAGTCTGCCTACTAAATTCTGCAACTCTTCCTCTCCCCACCGCTGGGAGCGCCAACCTCCCCTATCAGATTTAGATTTGGGAGGAGGTGATTTTGTTCAAATGCTCTCAATTTCTCAGTAGTAGTCAAATTATATCTGAGTATAAGATTTTTTAAAAAGAAAAAGAAGTCTCTTTTTATTGTTTCATCGAGAAAATGTTAAAACTGTGACAGAAGTTAACCATCTGTCCCAACTCCATTCCATCAAGGCTCCCAAAGAGCCTTCCATGTGCTATGACAGCAGTGGCAGGATGCCTATTATCAACTGCTCCTGGCACTAGTACGACACTACAGATTGGGGCTTTTTCACTGTTCACTTAAACTATTTCTAAAAAGCAAAAGCCTCTGTAATTAGTTGGAATCTACCAGAATAAATTAGTCTCTGAAAGGAAGGTATTTGTTTCATTGTCAAGTTACATGCACATGACCAAAGGCAGGATGATCTGTTTTTCTGGCATAAAACTACACAATGTGTGTAACAACTAGGAGGGAGACTGGCTAAGATATTCCTGCAGCTTCGAGAACTTAAAGCAAAGCGCAAGCTGGAATTGAGTACTAAACAAAGTCCCCCAACTGGAATTCAAACTACAGTGAAGAAGGTATAAAGGGCATTAGCAGGTCAGTGTCTTAGAGTTACCGAGGTGGAAAGCCGCCTCTGTGTGCGCCTCCACGGCCGCCCCTAAAGCCACCTCTTTCGCCTCGGAAGTTAGAGCGATTCCTTTCTCGGCCGCGGCCCGCTGAAGTTCCACCTCTTCCTCCGCCCCTGGGAGCTCCGCCTCCCCGATCAGACTTGGATTTGGGAGGAGGTGATTTTGGTCGAAGTCTCTCAATTTCTTCTGTACATCCAGTCAAGTAGGAATTAGGAGCACTAAAGTAGGATGCATATGTTTCTGCGTTATAGTTGCTATTTGTAAGAGTTGGTCCAACTGTAAGCCAGCCTGAAATAGAGGGAAAGAAAGATTATCTTTTTTATCCCCCCCCACTTCTCTTACTGATCCTTTAGGAGCTACTTCAAATCTCTAATGCATTTTTAAAGCTGCCCCTACCAAAAAATAAATAAATAAATAAAAAATAAAAAAATAAAGATGCCCCTATCACTCATCCAGTATTTATCTTTTTTACGCAACACATGGCATTTAATGATGGTTATACAGATTTCATATGTATAGATCTTATTTCACCTGCATGATTGTAACTTTTGTAAAATATCTTCCTCATTGTCTCCATCCGCATTTCACATTCTGTGAGAGTAGCACTTAGAAAAAAAAAATTACAGACTACACTGAGTTTGGGCTCAGTGAAAATTTGGTAAATTTTATTAACCTTCCTACTTGTGGAAATGATACCACTGTTTTCTGATTAAAATCCTGGAAATCAACTTTTGCCTCTGCTCTTCCCAACCACAACATTAACCCAGCTGACAGGTGCTAGAAATTCAACCAGTACCATGTTGCTCCTATTCATTCCCATTTTTCCATGTCTACTGTCACCCTCAAACGTGAGCCTTTATTTTCCTACTAGGCCAGCCCCCTACACATGTCACAGACACACATACATATCGTAAAGCTCTCCCAGCCTCTCCTCCCTCTGAAAGTGGAAAGCCTAAAATAAACTTATTAAAATATGTCACTCGGCCTAACCTTCTAGGGCTCTCCACAAAGCACAGATTCGTATATATGGTATCTAATGTCTTTTAGGATGAAACTTGAACTAACTTTCCAATCACATTTTTCATTAATGTTTTTCATGACAACTTCATTTGAGTAAAAAAATGAATCACTATAGTAACTGTTTCCATACAAACCTCCCCTCTGAAAATAAAAACAAACACATCATAATGTAAAAAAAAACCCCAAAACCCACAAAACCCCACCTCTGGGCCCATTCTATCCATCCTTTCAACCTGTTGAAAACTACATCCTTCAACATACAAATCAAATATACATCTTAAATGAAATAAAAATAATTTCTCAGAATTTTCATCACATGTTGTGCCTGTATAGGGACAAAGGTAGTTTTGTCAGCTACACCGCTAGACAGCTTGTAATGAGGATGATTTCTGATTAACTGTATCTGGAATGGGAAAAACTACAAAGTAACTGTAAGTGCCCAATAAAGACTGATTTTTCAATTATTTACTTTTCTGTTTATTATTTTACATAATTTCATGAAATTTGAGACCATGAGTTTCTACAACTGAAATATTTTCAAGTTACTCTGCTCACCAAAGCATACAGAAGTAGCTGATGGGCAGGGAGAGAGAAGAGGGGTGGATTATGTTATACACACAAGTTAAGGCAACTTTAAGGATTACTTTTTTTAGAATGAAAATCAGTTTCTTCTAAATTCTTAGGTACTTGTATGGCCAATTATTCTATTATAAATTCTTTAACTTTTCTTACATTTTATAAAATTTAGGTTGTTTAAAACAAGATTCTGGCTCTTTTCACCTTTAAACTGGATTTTTAACATGCTAAGGCAGAGACTGATTTTATATATCATGAATAAAGCAATGCTACTTTTACATTTTCTGAGAAAGCAATAAAAGAAATAGAATATACTGACATTTCAATGACACTCTGTACATGAAAGTTGTGCCCTCTAAGAAAAAATCTTTGTCCATAACAGTCTAATTATTTTCTACTCATTTTTTTTTCAAAGTAGTAAATTCACATTACATTGTTTTCGTAAAAAGTTAAAATTTTGAAAAGACAACACCACTATACATGTAAGCAAACAAGGTAGGGATTTTAGTTTCTAATAAAGCCAAGATCTGTATTTCACAAATGTATGGTTATTTTCTGCAGAATTATTTAATCATTCACTTACGCATTTCTTCAACACGTTATTTACTGAATGATCTGAATGCTGGGTAGAAAGAAGTGAATAAGACAATCTTTGCCTTCCATGAGACTGCATGCTGGAGAAACTGACTAAAACATATGCCCAAATGAACCTGCAATTCATCTAATGATAAGTGTCATGAAGAAAAAGAAAATGGAGTAAGGGGAAAGACAGTGTTGGAAGGAGGAAGGAGGGGAGTGGAACAGGAAGGTGGCCACTTTAGACAGAGTTGTGAGAAAAGGTCTGTCAGGTATATGAATGAAAGCAGAGGACCATGAAAAGACAAGAATGAGCTTGGCATATCTGAAGTACAGCAAGAGGAATCAAACACATCATAAGAATTTTATTTTACACAGCAGTGTGTACTATTTCTTGACACCTATATCCCCAGGGGTGATAAAGTTTTTCAAAGATTTTTTAAGGTCCTACCTGGTCGAATTGTACTATCTCTTCCAAACAGATGAAGGCGTCTTCTACCAAGGCAAAAATGTTCAATTATATGAAAAATTTCAACAGGCTTTTCTATATTGCCAATTTCAGGTTCTTCCGTGATAATCAAGTCAATGTCAACATTAGCATGAATGAAGTCCCCATCTGTGCTACGCTTAACAGTTCCTTTGATCCCCATAAGGCAGTGTTCCTAAATAAAAGTAAGAGCAGACCAATTAATCTCTTCATCAGCAGTCATATTTCCTAACATTTTACATTTCTGATGTCCCCAATTCCAAAACAAACTTCATTTCTCCAAATCTTTAGAAAAACAGTTCTATGGGCAAAAACACAATAGGAAAGAAAACCTGGATCTCTGGATGTGGGAAGACTGCCAGGGAAGCTAGACATGACAGTATTAAATTTGGGGCCATGACGTTTTAGATCTGTGTTAATGACCACAGTCTTTTCCTCTGCAACCAGTTACGGAAACATGACACTTGACCTTGGAATCTTAAAATGATGTTATACTGGGGGCTTCATATAGGATCCAAGATCAAAACAATATACAAGATGTAAGGCTTTTTATATGGAGAGGGGACTTTAATCATGTATACAGACTTCTAATTACTCAACCTAAGAAAATGGGAAAATCAAACAATTTTTTGTTTGTTTTTTTGATCTTCTCTAATTAACCTAAATGGCAGGCGTATGGGTTAAATAAATTTAATCTCTCAGCTGACTCCATGAACCATTATTGCAAGGGTAACGTAGGTTCCCTTCAAAAGAATTTTCCAGTCTCGGGAAGACTTAATAAGAAAGACTCTCCCACTAGTCGCTCCCTAAAGAGTGAAAGACTGGAGGACAAACTTTTAAAGTCTGATAGTAACAGAGCAGTTGCATGGAGCAGAGTACGAACCTTGTGTAGGTCCTTAGGATTCTTACATAGGAAAAAGAGAAGGAAATAAGTATGCCTCTAAGCCAACCAGCTGTGAGAGTGTTGCTGCCATCTCTTTTTTTTGGACCCAGAGAAAAGGAAAAAATCTGGAGGGGTCAGAGGGACCAAAAGTCCATACTGACTTAGAATTACAGCAGTTTAGAACACACAAGAATACATATTACCTTCTCTAGCACAGTGAATGTTGATCTAACATAGTACATAAAATATTTTAAAATTAAACTGGATGTACTACTATAACGTTCAATTCCATTTGTACAAATCTAAGAAAAGAACCTTTCTACCAAAATTAAACAGTATACAGTCATTCGGAAAAGCTTGAGGGAAAGTAATGAAAATAAAGAAAACAAAACAATAAAGGCAATACCTTTGTTCTCTGGAAGACAGCTTTTGGATCTAAAGTCTTAGTCTTTCCAGGATTGTTTTTATTGGTTTTAATCCAACAAATATCTTCACATCTTCTGTAACCCCATTTGCGTAAACACTAGAAATGAAAGAATTAAAAAAAGAAATCCTTAGCCAAAAGAAATAAACAATACTTAAAATAACCAACCAGCATTAAAAAACTTCCTAGAGGTTTGAGACACTAAATTCCAAGATGTCACAGTAATTTTTAGTTCAGAAATAGAAAAAAAGAAATACCAGTCTTTAAATAGACAGCCATTATACAGAATGCATAGATACATTCTGGATATTAACATAATCTATAAAGTTAAATATCAAAACAAAGAATTACATTAATACTCCAATTTTTTTTTTTTTAAAGATTTTATTTATTTATTTGACAGAGAGAGACACAGGGAGAGATGGAACACAAGCAGGGGGAGAGGGAGAAGCAGGCTCCCCGCTGAACAGGGAGCCCGATGTGGGACTTGATCCCAGGACCCCAGGATCATGACCTGAGCCGGAGGGAGTCGCTTAACCAACTGAGCCACCCAGGCACCCTCCAATTCTTTAATACTACCTTCCACTGTCACCAATAGAAAGTGGGTTTTAAATCATAAAACACTCAGCCCCTCTTTAATCATAAAATTCAACAGATAATTTGATTCCTAGCACCTTGATTTTCTATCCTCTGACAAAGCTAAAAACTACTGAAAGTATTCTAATTGATAGCTTCTTTTCAAATGAGAGTCTTATGTTATTTTTATATATTTAATACTAACAACTTCAAAAAATTCAAAGCCTTAGAACTGTTATGTAGATCTCATTACTGGATAAAACTACTTTCATCTCTATACAATCTAGAAAACAGAGATCTGACCCATAGTGTCCTAGAATCTGTTATGTAAGAACATGTAACAAACACTTGCTAATATATTGCTTAGAGTGGCATATTGAGGGCCTAGTACCCAATGTAGGTGCTGACTAGCTGGTGGGAATAAAAACATAAGATATGTCCTCCCCCCACCCCCAATGATCCAAGAGAAAGGAGGGGGAAAATAACTAAATTATGCAGTACAATATTGTTGGTACTGTTCATTTCAGGAATGCTCTTACTGTGTAAAGTGAGAAACACCTCAAAATGAAACTTGGATTTTTATTTTAAAATCTCAAAAATCAAGATCAGTATCTGTTCCTGTCAGCAATTATTTGTTTTGCACTGGATATTCATTATACATCACAAGGGTCTAAATCCCCATGCCCTAATCAATTTAACAAAAAGCTCATGAGTATTTCTCATGCTGAATTATTTTCGCAATCATTTTTGGCCAAAATCTGCTTTCACCAATATGACAGACTGCTACATAAACAAATACAATAAAACCTCCTAATCATTTTCAACCTAATTTGGGAGGTGAAAGGCAAGTCCAAAGCCAGATATTAGAGCTATAAAAGGTAAATACCAACATACCTATAAAAACACATAGTATGTTTCTATTTTCTTAGCTTTTCCAGAGCATCTTGGAGAGGCACCAGCAAAAAACAGATACCCAATTGGAATACAGTTATAGTCTTACCTTGGAGTTAATAAATGATACAAGCAAGGATGTATCCAACAGTCTCATACTTGTTATTTATATAAAGAATACAAAGTAATTGCAGAATTTCAGGACTTTAGCACAAATTGATCTCAATATAATCCTACTTAAATTCTTTACTTGTCAAATGGACACTTCCTAAAATTACCAGGATTAAATGAGATCACCTGCTATATAACAAGTAATATGTCCTAAAAATGGAAGGTGTCATCTAATAACAAGTGAAGAAACTGAAACCCACCAGAGTAAAAATCTCTACCCAAAGTTCACTGCTAGACAGCAGAACTGAGACCAAAACTGAATGAAGCTTTCTAATACTTAGCCACATGCTCCTATGATTCTTGAATAAAAAAGCATATGCTATTTTGTTTCCATTTAGAAATCCAAAATACTGCAATGAAAAATAAAGGTCTGAAATACAGGAAATATAAGATGCTTAAAATAAATACAGGTGTTACGTAACTTCTTTCTCACTCTCATTCAATCATTCAAACCATGTGTTCCAAATGCTGTGTTATTTTTCCAATTTGTTTTGGTTTCTATTTGGAATTCAGCAGTTAATATTATTCAGAAGAGTACTTTTTAGCTCCTCATAATGAGCAGTAAATGACACTAAGCAGCCTGTTTTTGAGCTGCGGTTTCAAATGTCTAAACTGTTCTCCTGAAATTGTAACAAATCATATTTGGACATATTCAACCCCAGTGCTAGTTAATTGAAGAGTACTGCCTTTCATGCATTCTTTTCTGAACACATTTTTTTCCTTCTGAGTATTTTAGCAACTCAAGAAACAAAGGACAGAATAACATCTATCTTCAAACTTTTTATATTTTTTCTTATGAATTTAAAAATCCAATTAAAAAAAAACATCTTACCACTCTTCCAAGGTCCAATCCCTCCCCAGAACCACACCAGAGAAAGATAAATGATCGAGGTGCTGCAATCTCATCAATTTCTAACTTCATAATCTGTAGGAAACCAAAACAATACTGCATAAAAGTATTTTGTTTCCCAGTCATCCTAAATCCAAAAGAACAAACATTGAGATTTATCAGGACTTTCAGTAGATGTGTTCTTTAAATGTACTAATTTTCATTAGAAAATAAATTTTATCCTTACAACTTATTCTACTGTTTTCTTATTCTATATTAAGAAAATAAACACACATGCACACACATACACATACACTTGATTTTATGCAGAAAAAGGTTATAGGGACCATATTCATAGAATAATGGAATTTTATAAGATGTAGCTTGAGAACAGCCCTTTATGATTTACAGAAAAAGAAACTCAAATAGAAGAGGTTGAATTACCCCAAAATTAGGGGCAAAATTAAAATGAAATATAACAAATGTTTGGGGAAGATCTGATTTTCAGTAACTACAAAAGTTCTATATAAAATAAATCAATATGCACATCTCATTATAATGACCACTTTAAGTCTGAAATGCCAAAAAAAATAGTCTAATTTTTCCAAGGAAGACACACAGATGGCCAACAGCCACATGAAAAGATGCTCAACATCACTCATCATCAGGGAAATACAAATCAAAACTACTCAGTTTGTTTCTCAGAGTCCATAGTCTCTCATGGTTCATCTCCCCCTCTGATTTCCGCCCCTTCATTTTTCCCTTCCTACTATCTTCTTCTTTTTTTTAACATATAATGTATTATTTGTTTCAGAGGTACAGGTCTGTGATTCATCAGTCTTACACAATTCACAGCACTCACCATAGCACATACCCTCCCCAATGTTTATCACCCAGCTACCCCATCCCTCCCACCCCCCACCACTCCAGTAACCCTGTTTGTTTCCTGAGATTAAGAATTCCTCATATTAGTGAGATCATATGATACATGTCTTTCACTGATTGACTTATTTCGCTTAGCATAATACCTTCTAGTTCCATCCACATCGTTGCAAATGGCAAGA
>NC_138370.1:89371376-89377691 GCF_054177405.1 Leptonychotes weddellii
ATGTATGGTAATTAACATAACATAATAAAGTAAAATTAAAAAAACTATAATGAGATATCACCTCATACCTGTCAGAATGGCTAAAATTAACAACACAAGAAACAACAGGGGTTGGTGAGGATGCGGAGAAAGGGGAACCCTATTGCACTGTTGGTGGGAGTGCAAACAGCCACTCTGGGAAACAGTCTGGAGGTTCCTCAAAAAGTTAAAAATAGAACTATCCTACGATCCAGCAACTGCACTACCAGGTATTTACCCAAAGGACACAAAAAAACGGATTCGAAGGGGCACATGCACCCCGATGTTTATAGCAGCATTGTCAGCAATAGCCAAACTATGGAAAGAGCCCGGATGTCCATCAACTGATGAATAAAGAAGATGTGATATGTATTTACAATGGAATATTACACAGCCATAAAAAAAGAATGAAATCTTGCATTTGCAATGACATGGATGGACCTACAGAGTATTATGCTAAGCAAAATAAGTCAGTCCGAGAAAGACAAATACGATTTTACTCATATGTGGAAGTTAGAAAACAAAACAAATGAACATGGGGGGAAAAAAAGAGAGAGGCAAACCATACAATAGACTTTTAACTATAGAGAACTGAGAGTTGATGAACGAGGTGGGTGGGGGATGAACTAAATGGGTGATGGGCATTAAGGAGGGCACTGGTTGTGATGAGCACTGGGTGTTGTATTAAGTGATGAATCACTAAATTCTACACCTGAAACTAATACATTTTATGTTCACTAACTGGAATTTCAATAAAAACTTGAAACAAACAAAAAATTAATCTATAATTTTGTTTCCCTTGTATGTGTTGTTCCTTTATATGTGTTCCCTTGTATGTGTATGTTTCCCTTGTGTGTCACATTGAAAAAAAAAACTTGTTCAATAATTAAATCTGTAAATTTCCACACAGTCACATAAAAAACTGTAAAACTAACCATTTTATATATTCTTTTTCTTCTAGTTTTCTGCCACAGTTAAGTTTCAGAGACCATGGTTTAAGCAAATATTTGTGTTTCATTTATTTAAAAAATCTTTAGTAACAGATCCATTTAAGTTATAACCATATCATCTCTAACTTAATCTAAACAGAAAAACATTATTTGACA
This sequence comes from Leptonychotes weddellii, assembly GCF_054177405.1. Lineage (NCBI taxonomy): Eukaryota > Metazoa > Chordata > Mammalia > Carnivora > Phocidae > Leptonychotes > Leptonychotes weddellii. Next base: position 89,372,501 of record NC_138370.1, read on the forward strand.
GTAATAATGGAAATAAGTTACAATATGTATAAGCCTAGTGAGTTTTATATTCTGACTTTTCTAAATCTTGAAATCTCATCTAATATTCTCATAGGAATATAAATAAGTAAATATGTAACACACACACATACTCCTACATGTTTATACGTGAAACAGATAAAAATAAGTGATGACACACATTAGTGAAAACATTAAGCAAATTATTCTCTTGACATTGCAGCTCTAAATGCTAAGTGTTGGTATTTTAAATAAGTGCTTATGTCCTTTACCAAAATGTGTTGACCACTACTGACTCTCTAATGTGAAAGAGAATACTTGTGAAATCCACTTTTCTTATTTACATTTTATATATAAGTTTAACTACTGGCACTTTCTTTAGGATATTATCACATAAAGGTTAAGAACTTAGGGCTCTAGGGCCAGACAAAACATTTCAATATGCCAGCCAGAGTTCAGTGAAATTCAAGTGACATCAAGAATATGCATATAAAATAGAGTTCCTTTATTTCAAAAACTCTATTAGTCTGTCACCTATAGTTGAAGCTCTTGTGTCTTCACTGACCAAACCTTAGAAACTGGCCAGAGAAAATAAAGTTCAGCCTAGTTACAGCTGACCCATGAACAATGCAGGGGTTAATGGCACCAACCCATATCCCTCAAAGAAAATGCGAGTATAACTTCTGACTCCCCAAAACTTAACTACTTATAACCTACTATTGACTGGAAGCCCTACTGATAGCATAAACAGTCAATTAACACATATTTTATATGTTATATGTATTTTATAGTCTATGCTTAAAGTAAGCTAGAGAAAAGAAAATGTTACTGAGAAAATCATAAAGAGAAAATACATTTAAGCTACTGTTCTGTAAAAAATCCATGTAGAAGTGAAATCGTGCAGTTCAAATCCACATTGTTCAAGGATCAACTATACTAATCAAAGACATAATGAGATTTTTTTCAGTTTTCTTTTTTTTTTTACTAAAGTCACAAAGACTGTTTTTATAATATTAATCAATTTTGATGAAGATATGGCTAAATAGATATTTCTCAAACACTACTGGAAGGAACATAAATTTGTGCAACCTCTCTGGAAAATTTCCCAGCAATAAATATCAAGAGTATTAAGTCTTTTATGTCTTTCGAATACTATATACTGTTACCTTTCTGAATTTCAATAAGCACAAATTACATTTATCATCAGCGGATGGGAAAAACTTTTTCAAAGTGATAAGATCCATAAAAATGTAAATAAAAAATGTCAGAGGGATTGAAGATGAAAGGAAAAGCTTCAAGGAGGAAAAACTAAAAAGAAGATTAAATAATATTAATAAGAGTAACTATCATTAACACAGAAGAGGACATGCAAGAATTCAGCACCATTTCCTATGAAACACCCGTCTTACAATGTCAGTCCTTTCCTTTCCCAACCTCCCTTCTGTGCTCAACACTCCTGGCCTACTCTCTCCTTGAAATTCCCTATTCCCTTGGCCCCTATGATGTTCATACTCTTGGTTTTCCTTACTCATCTTTGACCCATTCTTTTGACCTCTCTTTTATATGTGCCTCTTAAATATAAAAGTTTCCTGAGGCTTTACTGTCAATTCACATGTTATCTTAAGACACTATCTCAGGACAAATTCATCTATTCTCATAGGTTTGATGTGCTAATCTTCTGAACCTCTATTTTGAGACACAGATCTGTCTGTCCTTTGAATGACATATTCCTATTACAACCTCCACACAGTGGTCTTACATACACCTCAAAATCAACATGTTCATATGATCTAATCCCTCCAATCCAGCTCTTCTTAAATTCACTCTTTCTCAACTGGTGAAAACTCAACCCACTTATCCCAAGACTAAATCTGAGTCATCCTTAACTCTCCCCCCTCATTCCAATAACTATAGCTCACCACAGTATCTACTACACATTACTGAATTTATCACCTTTCTATTCTTACTACCATCACCCTATTCAAGGTCCCTTTATCTCATAACTAGGCTACTGCAACAGTCTTCTAACTGCTCTCCCCTTTCCAGACTTTTCCTCTAGTTCATACTATACACACTAATCTGACCATTTAACTAAACTGGTTAAAGCCCTTCAAAGACTCCTTAATGTCTTCAGGATGAGAGTTTAAGCTTCTAAGAAGACATCATCTCAAGAAAGGCCCAATCTGTGTTCTACCATCAACCTACAAACCAGATATTCTTTGCTTCCATCCCTTCTGCTCTTACTGTTCTTTCCATTTGGAATCACCATCCCATCCTTTTCTTTATTTGGCCAATTCCAACTAGTCTATTTATCCTGTTAAAATGTCACCTCCTCTTTGTTCATGTACCCCTTCCTCCAAGGCTTGGTCAGTTTTTCTTAGATCATCTTACGCAGTCCTCTATCATGGAACTAACAAAATAATAATGCAATTATCTGTTTAGGTCAATATTTATCCCATTAAACTAGGTGCTCCTTAAGTCCAAGTACCAGGTCTTATTCATCTGTGAATCTCCAGTATCTACCACATTTTTCTTTTTTTTAATTTTTAATTTTTTTTTTTTAAAGATTTATGTATTTGACAGAGAGATAGAGAGACAGCACAAGTAGGCAGAGTGGCAGGCAGAGGGAGAGGGAGAAGCAGGCTTCCCGCTGAGCAGGGAGCCCGATGCGGGGCTCGATCCCAGAATCCTGGGATCATGACCTGAGCTGAAGGCAGCCGCTTAGCCGACTGAGCCACCCAGGCGCCCCTCCAGTATCTACCACATTGCCTAGCACAGAGTGGTACTCAATAAGTATTTGTTATTTTTGTTATTGATTGGTAAAAACAGGTAACTTTATATAACTGACTGAAATTATCAGCTTGCCTAATTTTATTTAGGAAAATGTAATTTTATCACAATTATACTGAAATTATGTATCTTTTTTATCCATTATACAGTAAGTTCCTTGAAAAGAAATCACGTTTTTTAATATATATACCTATTATACTCTACTGTTTACTAAAACTAAGCAAATGCAGAAAGAGTTATCAATCATTCTGGCTTTAGACTTTTCTAGCTATACATCCAAGGACTCTAAAACTGGAACCGTGAGTCTTCTATAGAGTACTCACTACCTGCTCAACTTCCGCCCCAAAAAGAAGAATCAGACCAAAGATAGTGTAATATTTGTCAGTGTACCCTGGATCTTCTGTCACATTATATACTATATATTTACGATTCCTAAAAAGGTAGGAATATTTATAATCTTCTCATCAAATAAATATTCATTTGAAAAATAAATAATTACAATGTAGAAAATTTCATCATACATCATCCCAAGTCCAGCATTTTTCATTAGCAGTGATGCCAGTTTCTCTGTAATATTCTTCTAAAGGGGGTTCCAGAAGAATCACATCAAATTTAGGTGTCAGTTCTCTGATGTCAAAGGCTTCTATATCTGCTTGTAAGTACCTATTTGATTAAGGCATAAAAAGTGACTAAGAGATTTTCAAATACCTTACAGATGATAATGAAAGGAATTTCTTAAATATTACTAAACACTATTTACAAAGTAATCATAAACTAATTAGTGATACTTTTTTATGCAGGAGTATCTTTCTTCAATATAGACAGTAAACCATCTACCAACACTCTTCTCTAGAAGATTGATATAATCACACTACAAACTAAAATCATATTCCCCTATGAACATCGAGAATGTACTTCTCTCATTTTTACATTGAAAATCCATACTATTATGTAAGTCTCTGAGGCCCATTTCATCATAATCTGAACATTATTTTTTTCTTAATTGTTAAGTTAGAAGAACTATTTGTTAGCTTTAAAATCCTCCCTCTAAAAAATTGTTTCTAAAGATGGGTGTAATTTTCTTTTATCAATTTGTTTTTTAGTAAAATTGTTTATATTAATAGCCTTTTCTGGCTACTTAGTATAAATTACAACTAGCCTTTATTGAAAGGTTTTTTACAACATAGTATGAAAGTAATTTAAATATAAAATACTTTAACAGTTTTTTAAATTGGATGAATATTAGAATCTGCTAATATTTTTCTCCATACATTTGGACTTCTTTGTGATTCTTCTAATCACTAAGAGTATACATTTTAGCAAATTGTTAAGTGTATAAAATGTTCAAAGTAAGCTAATGTGAATTAAGTAGATTCTCTAGTTTCAAAGACTTTTTACACATTTTTGAAGAAAACATTATTCTGTTTAGCAAAGGTTAAAATGAATTTTCATAATCCAGTATGTTAAGAATAGTATCCCTGAATGCTGAGTTATAATTAATTTTTATTTTCTTATTTTCCTTCACCTAAGTTTTCTAAACTTCCTTCAATAAATAAACTGCTTTTTGAGAGGAAAAGTCATTTAAAAACATTTTAAGAAGCTCAAGAATACAACAAACATGAACAATTTTCTAAGAAAAAAAATTAAAGACACTTTAAGGAAATTGTCTAGAAAACTGAAAAATAAAATTAGAGCCTACTAGTGTACTCAGCACTGGAATGTCAAACGAATCTATTTTACCATACAGAAGAAAACAGTCTGTTAACATTAAATAGGTGCTGAATTTTTTTTCAAACAGAAAGACTACAGGATAAAAAGACTGCTATTTTAAGCTTGAGTTGGCAATAAAAAGTAACTGAAAAAACACACTTACATAGGAGGAGTGTTAGATTTAGCTATTAACTCATCTTTCAGCCTGATGAGCTCCCTCAGTTTAGGGTATTCTTCAAATCTGTCAGCCAAACCTGAGGACAAAAAATAGTAAATAATAAATTTCAAAAGAAGTTAATATCAGTGAATTCAAAGGTTATGAGCCCCCTCAGGAAAACAAAACAATACACAATTACCACTTTATTCTCGTGTCCTTTTAAAAAGTTAATTTTGAATATTTTTAAATATTTTATATATACATTTCATATCTAATGACCCTAATCCCACATGCAGGCAAAAACCCAGATGTTCCAGTCCAAATCAATAAACCATTTAATCTCTCATATTTAAGTTAAATTTGCTCACAGCATTAAGTTAAGCCATTCTGTTCTGAGGGAAAGAAAAGAACAACTGCCTTCTTCTACCATGTTTTCCCCCCTTTCTATTAGCTAAAAGAATTCTTTCTCCTTAAGAAGTTGAATCTCAGATCTGTACCTCTGAGACAAATAATGCAAGATATGTTAAGAAAAAAAAA
>NC_138370.1:89377791-89401062 GCF_054177405.1 Leptonychotes weddellii
GTAAAATTATATTTCAAAAATGAAGGTGGAATAAAAATATTTCCAATTAAAAAAAAAAAAAAAGAAGTTAGTGATTATTGAGGTTTGTACTTAGCTTCTTAAATAGTTATCAAAAGCAGAGAAAATGAGTATTTCTTTTCTTTCTTATGATTACACATAGGAAGAAACAAAGAATAGTTAGAGATGAGAGAAACACTGCTGATGATCTTAAATTAACTGGCTATGGTTCATGGACACAATCCTGGAACAAATCTAGTAAAGAAGATAATGAGTCCCTAATAGTAGACTACCTCTCACCTCCAACACAAGTTGTCTTCTCTGAGTATTTCTTATATCAATATTTATAATTTTAAAGATTTCATATCTCCACATTATTATAAACCAAATCCCCATATATATTTTCAGGCTTAAGATCTTAAAAAACATATATAAGTCCTACAAAGGGTACTTAAAAACAGGAGACTCACTGTTCCCATGTCCTCAAAAATGTTTTAGATCTTTGAGCTAAGAAGAGATTTTAGGTAAAGCAGTATAATGCCTGTTAAACAACTATACGGATAAGTAAGGCTTTGAACGTCAAAGATTCCTAAAAGCTTTTATTTGGTTTTCTCCTCCGCCACCCCAAGAAACATATTCCTAACAATATAAATCATATAAGCATCTTAATTTAAAAGCCAAAAGTACAGATAGTAATAACTTTAATATCAAAGAGTAAAAGTGAAAGATTTTGTTTTGTTTTTTTTAAGATTTTATTTATTTATTTGAGACAGAGAGAATGAGAGAGAGTGAGCACATGAGAGGGGGGAGGGTCAGAGGGAGAAGCAGGCTCCCTGCCGAGCAGAGAGCCCGATACGGGACTCGATCCAGGGACTCCAGGATCATGACCTGAGCCGAAGGCAGTCGCTTAACCAACTGAGCCACCCAGGTGCCCCAAAAGTGAAAGATTTTGTAAAGCCTCTTCAATCAGTGCTTATAAAACAAATTGCAAATAAAACAAGTTTAAAGACTTTTATTATAGTCAGGTTTTAATCACAGGAGAATTGGCTCTCACTCTTCTATAAAACAGAAAGTGCAAGTTTTTCTCAATCTGTAATAGTTTCCTAAGTACTTTATCTTTGCTGTGGGGAAATAAGTATCTTAAGAGCAGAAAGGTAGATAATGAAATTCAGTTATACAACTATCATAAAAAACAGCTTTACTAAAGTATAACTGATATATAAAAAACACACATATTTAATATACACAATTTGATGAATTTAGACATAGGCATGCACTGGTGAAATCCTCACAGCCAAGGCAACAGACATATCCATCACCTCTAAAAGTTTTCTTGTGTTCCTCTGGGTGTGTGTGTGTGTGTCTGTGAGTGTATGTACGCATGCGTGTACATGTGTGATAATGCTTAAGATGAGCTCTACCCTTAACAAATTTCTAAAGTTTTATTGACTATAGTCAACAGCATTGCTGTATAGCACTATGCTATACAGTAGATCTCTAGAACTAATTCATCTTGCATAACTGAAACTTTCTATCAATTCAGTAACACTCCCTATTTTCCCTTTCCTCCAACCCCTGATAACCACTGTTCTCTGATTCCATGAGTTTGACTATGTTAATACTTCATAAAAGTGTAAGTATTAATCATATTACATATACTCTTTTAGGTACCTAAGTATTTGCATATTTGTTCCTTGGCTGGCTTATTTTACTTAGCATTATCATAACTTTTTATGCTACAGCTAAATTTTGCTCATGAAAACACTAAAATCAGTTTCTACTTCAAGAGTAACACTGCTTGCAAGCAACACAGAAAAATGACATCAAAATTAAAATTTTTTGTGTGTTGCAAATTATACCATCAAGAGAGTAAAAAGACAACCCCACAGAATGGGAGAAAATACTTCCAAATCATATGTCTGATAAGCGGCTTGGACTGAGAATATAAACTCTTACAATGTAATAATAAAAAGGCAAATAACCACTTAAAAAATATGCAAAGAGTTTGGATATTTCTCCAAAGTAAATACTTAAACAGCCAACAAACATATGAAAAGATGCCTAATATCATTAGTCACTAGGAAAATGCAAGTCAAAATCACAGTGAAATTATCACTTCATACCCACTAGGATGGCTATAATTAATAAGACAGATAAATATTAAGTGTCAAGCATGGGAAGAAACTGGGACCCTCATACACTGTTGGGAAGAATGTCAAATGGTACAGCTGCTTTGAAAAACAATTGTGCAGTTCCTCCAAAAGTTAAACAGAGAATTAACACATGACCCAACAATTCCACTCTTAGACATATGCCTAGGAGAAATGAAAGCATATGTTCACACAAGAATTTTACATGAATATTGATGCAGCACTGTTTATAACAGCCAAAAAGTGGAAACAACCCAAATGGATGGATCAACAAAATATGGTACATACATACAATGGAATATTATTTGGCAGTCAAAATAAATAAAGTACTGGCTCATGCCACAACATCAACGACCCTTGAAAACATTGTGCCAAGTGAAAGAAGCCAGTCACAAAATACCACATATTGTACAATTCCATTTATATGAAATGTCTAGAATACGCAAATTGTTAGAGATAGAAAGTCAATTAATGGTTACTTAAGGTTGGGGGCAGATGAGGAGGCGGCAATGGGAACTGACTAGTAATGGGGTTTCTTTAGGGGAGACGAAAATTACATTGTGGTGATGATTGCACAAACTGGATTAACTAAAAAAAAAAAACCAAACAGAATTATATCCTTTAAATGGGTGAATTATATGGTATATGAATCATCTCAATAAAGCTGTTTTTAAAAATGCAGGGGTAATGCCTTTGAGGGACTTATTAGTAGACTGGACAGGGGCTGAGGGAAGAACCTCTGAGCTTGAGGATATCTTAATAGCAACCTCAAAAACTGAAAAGCAAAGAGAACAAAATCAGAAAAAACAAAAAAAAAGCTAGGAAATCCAAGAACAATGGGACAACTACAAAAGATGTAACATGTGTAATGGAAATACCAGAAGAACGAGAGAGAGGAAGAGAAGAAATATTTGAAATAATAATGACTGAGAACTCCAAATTAATGTCAGACAACAAACCAGATCCAGGAAGCTCAGAGAATATCAAACAGTATAATACCAAAAAACCCCTAAACTTACGGCATATCATTTTCAAACTACAGAACGTTAAAGATAAAGAAAAAATCCTAAAGAAATCAGAGGAAAAAAACCGCCATGCCTACAGAAGAACAAATATCCAATTTCTCAGAAATATGCAAGCAATAAAATACTGGAGTTAAATATTTAAAATGTGTTGAAAAAATAAAACACCAGCCAAGAATTCTATACTCTGTGAAATTATTCTTCAAAAGTAAAAGAGAAATAAAGACTTTCTTAGAAAAATAAATATTGAGGGAATTTGTTGCCAACAGACCCACCTTGCAAGAAATGTTAAATTCTTTACAGAGAGAAGTAAAAAAATAATACAGGTGAGAAAATCAAGCCTACAAATGAAAGGAAAAGCATCAAAGAGGAAATAAATGAAGGTAAAATAAAAATGCAAGGATAGTCACAGAACCAAACTGAAGAAGGAAGGAAGGAAGGGAGTAACACTGCTGGAAGGAAAAGGAAGGTATACTGCAAGTATGCAGAATGAAAACAGGAAGCCAGGAAAAATAATTTTGTTAGAAATAATCCACAAAATGGATAAATTACATGCATGTAATCAAGAGTTAGCAACAGCATATTCCCAACAAATCTAACATACCTACATCCCTGATGAAATTTTGAGGTCTATGTCCAGTGTCTACAAAATGTTGGCAGTAATCATTATGGGGATTTAAACTCTGCGTTCCCTAAAGAAAAAGCCAAAATTAAATTAAAAGCATTTACTCTAATGGCAGATACACTAACTCTGTAATTTACTTTTTGTTATGAGGCCATACAAAATAGAAGTTGATACATAGATTAAAAAAAATTAGGAATATTTGAAAACACAACTAAAATGACAGTATTACTCTTTAGTAGCTACAGACATTGATACAGCATTATCTCATCCTAAATGGCCAAGTATCAGAAGTCTATTTCAAGAATAATTTTAAATGATTTTTATTTTACAATAATTATTCCTCAATAACTGAAAAAATGTTGAAAATATTTAAAATTTTTTCATGCATAGAGCTGAAATGTGAAGAGTTATGATATAAAAATTTATTTACCTTAAGAAAAGTACTAGAATCTTTATAAATCTCTTCTTCATAAGGCAAATTCTCTTCTTCCTGCTGCATTTCTAATTCATCCTTGGAAAAGGAAGATTAAATAGACATTTTATGTATAGGAGGAATATTTTATGTATTTATGATATCTTGAGTATTAAGACTCAATATAAATATTTTGTTTTTTAAAGATTTTATTTATTTATTTATTTGATAGAGAGACAGAGAGAGCACAAGCAGGGGGAGCGGCAGGCAGAGGGAGAGGGAGAAGCAGGCTCCCTGATGAGCAGGGAGCCTGATGTGGGGCTCGATCCTAGGACCCCGGGATCATGACCTGAGCCGAAGGCAGACGCTTAACCGAATGAGCCACCCAGGTGCCCCAAGACTCAATATAAATATTTCATTTCCCTAAGACATAATTTTTCAAATTATCATTAAAGTCAAACACTGAAGTCTTTGCATTCTTATCATTATCTAGTTATTTTTACAATAAATAAAAATTTCCTTTTCATTCTCATCAATAAATACCTGTCTCTAACTACTGATTTTGTTGACTGAATTGTCTAATATTATTTATCTCATACTATAGATATTAGAATTTAGCTCAAATCATGAAAGACATGGCCACCAATGGGGCAATTTTATTTCTATTAAACACCATATGAAACTATTTTTATAGATCAAAAATGTTAAAATATCAGGAACTGTATATGGTTAAATATACATATTTATATGATAATAAGTAAATAAAGTAAAATGATAACAATAAAATAATCATTTATATTTAAGTTGCATATGAGCATATACCAAAATGCAATGCACAAAACAGTATTTATGAGATTAGGTAACTGTATCACTGAACTTCCTAGAGACTTACTGAAACTATGCATTCTCTTCTCTATTAAATATAATTGTACAATTAACTTGAAAGAAATGGAGATAGGTTTTTCGTCTATAATACTTTCTTTTCAACTAAATATTGCAATTATAAGTTTAGAAGTTGTGTTTTTTCCTTCGGCCTCTTTCAGAAACGGTTCTACATTATTGTCTAGCCCATAGGTTCTCAAAATATCTTAATTGTACTACCCTACTAATAAACATGGAATAACACAACTCAAAAAAGACAGTACTGTAGCCACTCAAAATTTGATCCCATTATCCAAAGTTTCTATACATCTACCTCCTTAGTCTTAACTTAAGAATATTATTGTCCAGTGCTTACTAGGCATTATGCTTTATATCCATCACCTCTTATATTAAAATGAGGAACCTGAAAGATCTTAATTGAACTGATTACAGGACTACTTCATTTTATTGTGCTTCAATTTATTGCACGCTGCAGATATTGCATGTTTTACAAACTGAAAGTTTGTGGCAACCTTGCATCGAGCAAGTCTACTGGCACCATTTTTCTGACAGCATTTGCTCACTTCTTGTCTCTGTGTCACATTTTGGTAATTCTTAACAAAATTTCTAATGTCTTCATTACCATATTTGTTATGATGATCAATAATCTGTGATCAGTGATTTCTGATGTTACTATTACAATCGTTTCGGGGCACAGTGAACCGTGTCCATACAAGATGGTGAACTTTATCAATAAATGTTGTGTTTTGATTGTTCCACCAACTGGTGGTTCCCCTGTCTCTCTCCCTCTCCTTGGGCCTCCCTATTTCCTGAGACACAATATTGAAATTAGGTCAATTAGTAACCCTACAAGTCCTCTAAGTATTCAAGTAAAAGGAAGAATTGCACATTTCTCACTTTGAATCAAAAGCTAAAAATTATTAAGCTTAATGAGGAAAGCATGTGGAATCTGAGACAGGCCAAAACCTAGGCCCTTTGTGCCAAACAGCTTAATTATGAATGCAAAGGAAAAGTTCTTGAAAGAAATTAGAATTGTTACTTCAGTAAACACATGGATGATAAGAAAGTAAAACAGCCTTACTTCTGATATGGAAAAAGCTTACTGGGTCTGGACAGAAGATCAAACTAGCCACAGCATTCCCTTCAGCCAAAGCCTAATCTAGAGCAAGGCCCTCACACTCTTCAATTCTATGAGGCCTGAGAGAGGTGAGGAAGCTGCAGAAGAAACGTCTGAAGCTAATAAAGATCAGTTCATGAGGTTTAAGGAAAGAAGTCATCTCAACGTGAAAGTGTAAGGTGACGCAGGAAGCGCTGATGTGGAAGCTGCAGCAACACTGAGGCAAGACCCTCCACCAGCAAAAAGATTAAACCTTGCTAAAAAGCTCAAATGAAGGCTAGCATTTTTTAGCAATAAAGTATTTTTTTAAAGATTTTATTTATTTATTTGAGAGAGAGAGAGAAAGCAAGCACAAGCAGGGGGAGCGGCAGGCAGAGGGAAAAGAGGGCTCCCCACCGAGCAAGGAGCCTGATATGGGACTTGATCCCGGGACCCTGGGATCATGACTTGAGGGGAAGGCAGATGCTCAACCGACTGAGCCACCCAGGCATTCCAGCAATAAAGTATTTTTTTTAATAAAGATTTTATTTATTTATTTGACAGAGAGAGAGACAGCGAGAGCAGGAACAAGCAGGGGGAGTGCGAAAGGGAGAAGCAGGCTTTCTGCAGAGCAGGGAGCCCGATGTGGGACTCGATCCCAGGACCCTGGGATCATGACCTGAGCCGAAGGCAGACACTTAACGACTGAGCCACCCAGGCGCCCCAATAAAGTATTTTTAAATTAAGGTATATAACTTGTTTTATTAGACATTAATGCTATTGCATTTAATAAACTATAAGATAGTGTAGACATAACTTTTATGTGCACTGGGAGACCAAAAATTTCATCTGACTTGCATTATTGCAATATTCACTTCATTGTGGTGGTCTGGAACCAAACCTGCAATATCTTCAAGGTGTGCCTGTATACATATGCTACTGACAATTATTTTAGAAAGTTTAAAATCGAGCTTTTCATCAAATTTATTTTCCTGGATAAGAATCTATTATTGTAGGGCACCTGGCTGGCTCAGTGTCTGCCTTCAGCTTGGGTCATGATCCCAGGGTCCTGGGACTGAGCTCTACATTGGGCTCCGTGCTCAGCAGGGAGTCTGCACTCTCCCTCTGTGTGCTTCTCTCTCTCTCAATAAATAAATAAAATCTTAAAAAAATAATAAAAATAAATTTTAAAAAAAGAATCTATTATTGTGAGGATTTATATTTTTCTTGACCAGAAAATTGCCCTGTTCTCTACTTGCCTTATATTCTTCCATTTTGTCTTCATCTGTCTCTCCTTCGTCCTGATACTTACGTTTTGCATTTGGAGCAGAGGTATCGTAGGAAGCCCTGAAAATTAAAACTGAAGTGTTACACACAGATATAGAAAGATGTATAAATGGCAGCTATTAATAATATTAAATAACAGCTTACAGAAACAGAACAAGGCACATTTTTTCTGATTAAGTAGTATCTATTCATCCAATTTATAAAATAAAAAAAAAAATCACAAAACCTGATTGGTAATCTTGTGTATTTTACTTTTATGAGAAAGCAACCAAATCAGAAACTAGCTTTTATAATGGATGAGTGGCAAAAAGAAACTTCTACATTATATATCATTCTAATCTGTCGTAAGCAAAATTGATATTCAAATTAATAACCAGAATACTGAAAAATTCTAAGTGCTTTATGAACTACCAAATGAATACCACTTTTAGGGCAAAGTGTGTTTTCTCTCATAAGAATTTGTAAATAAAATTATTTATGGTATATAAGCTAATTCTTAGTCTAACATTCCATTTTCTAACTACTTCATGAATGAGAAGTTACTATATTCAGAAAGTATTTCATAATTCATAATTCATGAATACTAAAAACCAGTATTTCTGAAATCTTTATTTTGATGCTTGTCGTAACAACACACTTCATACCTAGGATTATTTGTTTATCAAAACAATAACCAGGGGCGCCTGGGTGGCTCAGTCGGTTAAGCATCTGCCTTCAGCTCAGGTCATGATCTGGGGTCTTCGGATCAGCCCCATGTCGGGTTCCCTTCTCAGCAGGGAGTCTGCTTGTCCCTTTCCCTCTGCCCCCCCCCACTCGTGTTCACCCTCTCTCTCTCCCCCTTTCTCTCAAATAAGTAAAATTTAAAAAAAAACAAATAATAACCCTTTCACAATATTAACATGTCACTAAAAAAAAAAAAAATTATTCAACTGACCTGCAAGTTTCTCTTGTTTCAGCAATTTCTCTCTGCTCATCTTTGCTATTTAACACAGCACCAATGCTGTCGGCACTTTCTGCTCCCAACTGAGAAAAGACAAAAACCAAAAATTAGATCATAATGTATTGGATAGCCTTTCCAGCCGGTGTAGCAACATTTAACATATCAGATATTAAAAGAAAGAAAACAAAAAAAACCCCAGAGAAACCAAAAAGCCCTAACTACCTCAGCAGGCAAATGCAGGAAAAACTAGAAATACCTTGGAACAAAACCATGTTAATTAGGAACAAATCTGAGAGCTAGCGAGCATTTTATACTTTGTTATATTTTGAAATTAAGGCAATTTCAGCCAATCCTCTACTTTCTAAGTAAATAATAAAACACAATTTAGTAACAGTAGCAATAACAAAAAAAGCAGCTAACATATAGTGTATATAGGGTGGTAGGCATTAACATTTTGTATCCATCAGCTCATATATTATATCTTATGTATCCTGTGCTGTAATAAGTATCTATCCAGTTTTATTCAAGCCAAGTCTTTATACAATGATTTATAGGCACAATACTGAATTTTAACACTACCTAAAAAATGGTAATGCAAATTCTGTTTGGCAGTTGGGGAAATTCTGCAAAATACAACAAATAACTAGTTGAGATAAGCTGACTACACAGAGTGGGATCAGTTCATGGAAATCTTTAAAAGCCAAATGAACAATTGCAGAATGCAATTTATAGGCTATGAGGAACAATTTAATATTTGTAAGTACAAGAAGGGCATGAGGAAATCTGCGTTAAATAGTCCCTTTAGCTCAGGAAAGAGAATATACTAAAATATCAGAGCAAGTCCCTAGCCTTGATCTTAACAATTACCACTGCCTTGGAGTGCTTGGGTGGCTCAGTCGTTAAGTGTCTGCCTTCGGCTCAGGTCATGATCTCAGGGTCCTGGGATCGAGCCCCGCATCGGGCTCCCTGCTTGGCGGGAGGCCTGCTTCTCCCTCTCCCACTTCCCCTGCTTGTGTCCCCTGTCTCTCTGTCAAATAAATAAATAAAATCTTTAAAAACAAACAAACAATTACCACTGCCTTTTTAGTTTGCCTACTTCATGACTCCCCAAATCTTTCTCCAATGATAAATCTCTTACAATATATCAAATGTTCCTGATATTTTAACTCTTCCAATTATTTTATTGGAACTTCCAGTTATTTTATTTTACACTTCAATTATTTTATCTTTACTTTTGTTTTCTTCTCCCCAAGTTACATGTAAGCTCCCTAAGGAGATGAACTCTGTCTTCTTGGTATCTGTATGTTCAGCAGCTTGCATAATGCCTAACTCAAGAGTAGATACTCAATATTTGAATGAACCAATTAGATATCCTACTACATTAGAATACAATGTATTACAATAGAAGTGCTTTAAGTCAAAATTCTGCTCACAAAACTGTGGAATGACTGGAGTAAGTAAATCATAGATTTTCCATTATGGAAACACTAAATATATTATTTTAATAATTAGGACAATTTGGTATCATTTGAAAGCATATACGATTTTTTTGGAATAGAGCTACAGCTAAGTTAAAAGTAGGTGTAAGTTGCTGATGTTTATATTCTGTATAACAATAAGTAATATAGTGTACTCAACAGTAAGGACAACAAAAGCCAGGTGGAAGAAGATCCTTAGCTAGAGAGATCAAGATCTCTCTGATAGCTTTCATTACAATGTTCTGACCTGAGCTGTGCTACAGTGGATGGACAGAAATCAGAAAGGAAGGAGGACAATTTTTTAAAAATCGTAAAGTATAAATTGCACAAATCACATTCTAGGGAGTAATCTGTGTTGTTCATATGGAGAAAAGCAATCGAAAGAAAGGCTGAAATTAGTTGGTAAAGTGGAGGTCTGTCATTGATTATATCAGACATCCTTACTTAAGTGGAATAGTTCCTAACCAACTAGAAGACTAGGGAGCAGCTAGTGTACTGGAAAGAGCATGGAAAGGTCTAAAACTGCAGCTTGCAAACTTACAAACTTTGTGGACTTCAGCATGTAACTTAAATTCTTTTGAGCTCTATTTTCTGCATCTGTAAGATGCAAATAGCATCTGATTTGTATGACTGAAGATAATGTATATAAAAAGCTTAGCAGTCTTGATTCATTGAAGGTACTTAATAAACAGGACCCATTATTAAGTTTTATGCACTATGCAAGCTCTTTTAGGGTAAGGACTACTTTTTATACATAGTTGAATTGCCAGTGGCTACTAGATCCCCTGGTATATAGTAAGACACAAAAATAACTATTTACGAATGCATTTTAAGTCAAAGAATTCAAAACTCAAAAATAAGAACCTTACTTGGTGGTAACAAAGCTACTGAGTATTCTGAAGACAACTTGATAAAAGAAGGTGGGAAGAAGAAGGCTTGGAAAAGATACCTGATTTGTCCCAGATCATATTGCCAGAGGGACAGAACAGATCTGATTCCAAAGTCCCACATTTTTAACACTATACCACAAACCTTTCCATCAGATCATAAGAGTATAGGTTTCAAATTTTCATTTACTAAAACCAAGATTCATTACTGAAAAAATAACGGTAAGATGCCTCATTAAAGCCTCTTAGTATTTTCTCCATCACTTTTACTGATATGAATGGTAGGATGGGAAATACAAACTCTCTCAGTGGAGGAGTACATCTGCATTTTCTGCATCTGTACTCTCCTGATCAAGTGTTAACTTACACACGAGAAGCAGTGAAGAGAAGCTTTGGAGAGACAAACTGGGTTCAATTTTCTGGCCTAGCGGTGAGAGACACGGGGCAAAAATTACTTAACCTCTCTAGACTCTGTTTCATTATTCGGTAAGTGAAGTTAATGATACCTATTTGAAGGGTTTGCTGTGACTGATACAGAGTAAGAATTCACATGTTAGCGATGGGTGATGACGAAGATACCGTACTTAGCACAGCGGACTGCAACACACAAGATGCACAAACTAAAATTTACACTCAGGCTTGGTTAAGCGTCTGCCTTCAGCTCAGGTCATGATCCCAGGGTCCTGGGATCGAGTCCCGCATCGGGCTCCCTGCTAGGCGGGGAGCCTGCTTCTCTCCCTCTGCCTCTGCCTCTCTCTCTCTGACTTTCATGAATAAATAAATAAAAAAAAAATTAAAAAAAAAAAATTTACACTCAGGCTACTTCTAATGCAGTCTTTAGACATGATCCCAAAGAAAACACTATAAATCTATTTCACAAGGAAGCCACAATCTCAAGAATTACGTGTTAAGAAGAAAGGCAAGACACAGAAGACCATTTACATAGTTTAGCGAAACTTAAGGGATAACAAGTCACTCTTCCTTGCGTGAACTACGGTAATTTATTTACAAAGACCAAAGCTTTGTATCCCCATCCTTGAGCCCTGCGCCAGACACTTGGCGTGCATTCATTCCATAATGGTTGCTGAAGACCAGTCGTGGCGTTCGGTTTAGCAACACAATGACCGCGGCACAGTATGGAGAACATGAGGGGTACTGCGGCGGTTAAGAACAAGAAAGGCAGGTAGGCCTAGGGAACAGGGTCGCGGAACCAGGAAAGTATGCACCGCAGTGGGTAGGCAAAGACAGAGAAGAAAGACCGGGAGGAGAAGGGAATCGCGCACGCGCATTCTCGATTCCTCCCTGGGCCGCGGACCTGCTGCGCAAGGAGCTGTCGCCGTAACTTCTGCCGCTCTCGGATCTCCTGCAAGCGGCTGTCCATGTCCCAACTCCTGTTTCCCACTGCCCCCAAAACCTGACAATTAGCGGATGAAAAACAACCCGATTTTTCTTCCGAGTCTGTGAAATACAAGATTCACCGGGATCTTCAAGCACCGGGTGTCCCTCAGCCTTTCCTCAATAGGTATTTCCGGCGCGGCCACTATTGGCCGCACCGAGCCGGAAGTCCCACCTCCTCCTGAACGCTGCCTGGAAGGGACCCAATGAGGGATGTTGTGGAGGCGGAGCGGTCTCTGAAGCCCTTTTGCCGCCAGGAACGGCGTCTGTCAAAGCCGCTCCAGAGCGGGCACACTCCCTGTCCTCTCGCTTGCCCTCCCTGGGGACATTAGCCTTCTTTGGTGTATCAGCACTGTTTACGAGGTGTGGACCGTTTTGTTGATTCCCTTTTCCATTAGTTCCCCAGTTGCCAGTACTGACAGTTTAAAAATTGCCAGAATAGCAGTTATAGTTTTTTACTGAAAGCACAAACTCGGAGCCGAGTGTCGCGTTTGAACCCTGGACTGTCCTTTACGAGATGAGTAGTCTTGGCTAGTTAATCACCTCCGTGAGCCCCGGGTTTCTCATTTGTAAAATGGGTTATAAAAGTGACTACGTCACAGAACTGTGAAGATTGAAAGAATAAACAGAGCCTGGCACATAGTGTCATGGAGGTGTTTATTAAGATTTTTATTACTACTTACGTTTCCCTTCAGGGAACAAACCATTGCATTTGCCTGTGCTCCACACCTCACAAGCCCTTGAGAAGTTTCCTATTTTACCAAAATGCCGTATGGATATGGCAAATGGAAAAGTATATGGATTCTTCCCTTTAGGGAAGTGGGTGGGTGATCGTAAAATGTGGTCTTGGTTCACGTCCTAGAGGACAGAGGCTAGGGGCACTTTTTGTGTTTATACATTTGTGCCTATACATTTGTCTTAGCTGGAAATAACCCTGGGATATAGAAACAGCCTACTGAAATTAGGGAGGGTGCGGGTGAGCAGGGCACAGCCGTGATTCTCCTCTCTTCATAGAAAGGCAGTAAAGACCGGTCTTAAGTTACTGCTATTATTATCCACCACATTGTTGTCTTATTCCAAATTCAAAGTAGCAGAAGTAGACTAAGACATCATGTTGCCTCAAGTTTAATTGGAAATTGTGGCAAGTACTTACCAACATTAGTAACAAGTCTTTATTCTTGAAACTTAATAAATCCTCCAGATCAAAACCAGGTGACTCAGACTAGGCCAAAAGTGGGCAGGGATAGATTCTACTATTTATCATGTATTTCTCAAGAACTAGCTCTGAAAGGCAATTTCAAAGGAGTTCTAAATATCCCTTGAGTAATGACAGCACTATTTGAAAGTATGTTAACTTTCAAGGGGCCAATACATTAAAAGACAATACTAACTTGTACATATGAATTACAGTGTTTCTTTAAAAATCAGTTGCATCTCCTGCCAATCATGTAAGTTGAGTACTGATTTGAACTATTTACCAGGATAGGAATAAGCATTTGTTCAATATATTCTTGTCAAAGAATAGAAACCAAGTAAGTCAGGGTTTTTTTTTTGTTTTTGTTTTTTTGTAGTTTACTTTTTTTTTTTTTCTCCTGGTAAAGCATGGTGTAGGTTATTTGCCTGTGGTCTTTGAGCCACACACTCACCTAAACTCTGCTCTGTGATGATAGTTGGCCTGAGAGTCTACAGACTACATTTCTCAGCCTTCCTTGTTAAATGGCTTTCTGTATGATTCTCCCAAGAAGAAACACAGGTAGAAAATCATAAGGTGGAACATTGGGAGGCTGTTGTTCTTTTCTCTCACTTTCTGCATTTGGTATCCAGGAAGACATCTGTACCCTTTAAAAGTCCCAGAGCCAAATTGCAGCAGCCCCTCCAGTGGTCCTGCCTTCCCTTTTCCCATCCTCCTGTAGCATCCTCAGCAGTGAGTTTGCTCTCAGACTTTAATACCACCCCCACCCTCTGTTCTACCAGCTCTAGGACTGGTAGCCACTTCCAGCAATTAGGAATTTCTAATTTAATCTCACCTTCTCCTTTTGCTCTTCTAGCCTTCAACACCTATGTCAACATTTCCCCATAGCAAATGCTGTTTAGAATTTTTTTAATGATTTCTGTTTTCTTGCCGGGCACCCAAACTAATAAAGATGCAAATGTGTTCTACTTTATGGTATTTACAAAACCGTTGGATTCCAGTAGAAGGTTGTAGTTTTTACAAAGAAAGTGTTATAACTCTGAAATCTGTCTCCCAACCAATTAATTATAAAACACCAGACCCCATCAACTCACCTGTAGAGTATTGCACATGCCTGTCAGTAACATCTGTTCATCATGGCAATGTAAGGGCCACCAGGGAGTGTGTGTTGTGGGGAAAGGAGGAAGAAGAAACTTGGAAAGTCTCCACATATAATTCATACTCTTTGAGAAAAATTTCACTTCTAGGTACTGATTTTAAGGAAGTAATGATAAATCCATGTAACATTTATGTATCTCCTCCTAAGCTCCTTGAGAATGACTTAAAAATCTATATATCCAACTGCCTGTTGTATATCTTACTAGAATGTCCCTCACAATCTCAAACTTAACAAGGATATAACCTAAATTCATCATCCACCCCGTCCTCTCAAATATATATATTCCACTCCTCTAGAGTTTCCTATTTCAGAGAATAAGATCAATATCCACCCATTTTCCTAAATAAGAAGCACTCTGTCTCTCCTTCACCCTCCATATCTACTCTGACTGTAGCTCTCTCCCTGACCCCAACCCTAACACAAACACACATACTAGTCTTCATTTCTGCAACCACAGTCTAAGTATGATGTGCATCCTGGTTCATATCCTAATTGCCCCACCATTTTCCACTTTATCAAATTCTTCCTAGAGATGTTTGGAAAATTATAATTTTATCATTTCCAACTCTGTTCAATGTCTATAGGGCAGGACTGTCCAGTAGAACTTTCTATAATAATGGAAATGTGCTCCTTCACTAACCAATATAGTTGCCACTAGCCATATGTATCCACTGCGTATTTGAAATCTGGCTGGTTTACCCAAGAAACTGAATTTTTATTTGATTTAGTTAATTAAATTTAATTATTCATATTTGGCTAGTGGCTACCATATTGGACAGCACAGGTTTATGTTCAAGGGGATAAAAATCTACACCACTTAGCATTATATGCTGAGCAATACTCTGCCAGCCTGCCCAGCTTCATTCTGATAAACCTAGTCATCCAGACATATTAAAGTTTTTGTCTTTTTTCTCCAAACATGCCTTCTTTCTTGTACATTTTATGAATTTATAATTGAGTAAAAAAAAGTCTCAGATAAAGAGTCTCCAAAATGACTTTTTAAAAAATAAAACATTTGGTTAGTAGAACTTTTTAGGAAACCACTAAAGGTAAAACGAATGTCAGAATCCGCTGATAACTTCTGCTTTCTGCCAGTGCCTTGTAAAGAACACACTCAATAGATGTTTATTGGTGAACCTATTGATTAGAGCTAACTCTCTCTAACTTATCTGAACTTTGTTGGAAAGATTGGTTGTGAGTAGCTATGTTGGGGAGAAATAGGAGACTGCCAGTTAGTATTCTGCATCTACATCATTGTTAGAAATTCATTTATGGTTATCAGGTGCAGAAAGTTTCTAAGTCTGTATTTTTTTTGTGTGTGTGCTCAATTGCTAAGATCTGGTGTAGCTGTGGTACAAGAGAATATTTAATAAGCCTTGTGTGTCAAATACATGGACTACATAAGAAACAGGGATGAAGATTGTTTTTATCACTTGTCAATAGATTTTTTAAAGGGTATTGTGATTACATTAAAATATCTTAAAGCATTGGTTTCCTAGAATATAAATTAAGAAGAGATATATTTCAGAGACTATATGTCATTATCAAATGGAAATGTATAGAAAATTGAGTACATTTGATTTATTTGGGGAATTTGCACAAAACATCCCTTTTGTCTTTTCAAAATGACCAAAACTGAGAGGAAAGTGAGAAAAGGCAAGGTGAAAAGAGTGAAATAACAGAGACTACATAATGTCAATACATTTCACTGAATAGATTAAGAAACTATTTAAATGTTGGTTAATATAATGCTAATTTGCTGTATTCTTACAGAAAATCAGCTCTGCTAGAGAGCACAGAATGGGATGGATGAATCCCATAGGATGTGGTAAGTATAGATAATGAGAAAGCAAGTAGATTGTGAGACATAGGCAGAGTTCATAAGATTTGCTAAAAATAGATACTAAGTAACCTGAAAGATGTAAAGCTAGATAGACTAAGTGAAATATATGATAGAACAAGCAAGAGTGTTGTTTATAGATGGAAAGGGATGGAAAGACCAAACCATGATCATGCCACCTCTAGGCTGACAACCATGTTGTTGTTGGATCATTGAACACAATGGTTCAGAAAGAAGTCTTGAGACATCTTCAGTCTCTCATTTAAGTAGCACTGGGACAGGACCTGTGGGTAGAAGGAGCTACACTTTTGCTGTATAAAGTTGGTGGTTATATGCTTAGTGTTCAAGGGGGAGGGGATGTGCAGGGCATATTAGATCATAAATGTCTTCTTCAAATTTCTACTTATAAAATTACTTTCCCAAGATTTCCCTAGTGTTTATCATTCAGTTCAATATTAAATATTGTCAAGATTTACAGGCAGTCATGAGACCCTTTAAGAATGTAGCAACCAGCATGTATTTGATCCTTTTTGAAACTGTGCAGGCTGTAGGTCAGCCTTCTGGGCCAAAGGTGAAATTCTTCTGCTTCTATCCCTCATCAGTGTCACCCTTACGTGGGCCACCCATGGCCATATTCCGGACCCAAATGTACTCTACCTAAGAATTGCTGATAATATCTATAGCTGTTGGCTATTGTCTAATTGGCAAACTAAACCTATGGCCAAGAATATTTGCCACTGCTTCTCTTTAATAGAGTAAGTGTCTATCATTGGCCCCAGGCACCTTCTCTCTGTTGACCTCCCTGCCTAAATGTCAGTCTGTCCCCAGGTCATCAGTGGGGAAGACTAATGCAGCAGACACACACACAGTGAGAAAGGGAGTGCACACATATGAACATTGCATAACTTGGGATTCATAGAGTGTGGTCCTTCCCATTTGTCCCATATCCTAAGTGTGGTAACTTACCCCATCTCTTTCTTTTTGCTTTAAAGGGATGTGTGATTTGAGAATCTCTGGTCTGTGAGCCTTCTATTCCATGACCCCTGCAATAGGTTGGCTTGTGGTGTACTTGGAGGCTATCATTGCATCAAGATAATTTCCCATGACATCTAGAGGAAACTTAGAAAAATAACAACATGGAGTTGTAGAGCATAAGCTAAAGTAGTAGAAGAAGAGGAAAGGAAGGCAGTCACAAATTGTATCCATTATATACTAAAAGACAAAAATAGGCAAGTAAAGGGCAAACCAAAAGATAAAATGTGGGAAAGATTTCTTTTTCCTGAATTGATTAATGGAAAAGAGAAGACAAGAAAAAGGAAAGACTCAAGGTTTTGACAGCATTGTATATAGACCATTGATAACCAGTTATACTTTATCACTGTGACCAAAATAACTGTGTCAGAAGTAAATACAACAAAGTTCAAATGAAGGGAAATGAACTTTCAACAAGTGGACTAATTCCAGAAATTATTATTATTATTTTTTTTAAGTAGGCCCTGAGCCCAATGTGGGACTTAAACTCATGACCCTGAGATCAAGACCTGGGCTGAGATCAAGAGTCAGATGCTTAACTGACTGAGCCACTTGGCTACCCCAGAAACTCTTTTTAATTCACTCTACATAGCATTGCAGTAGTTTTTTTTTAATGCTTGTTACATTTTAAAGCATTTAAGCTATCAAGAAGAGAGGAAAGAAAGAGGCTTTAAAAATACTTAGGAGGAAATGCATGTATTGTACTACTTTCTATAAAAGTTTTTATTATGTCTGCATAATTTCTGAAATAGTTCCTGTAAATCAATTCCTATTTAAAAACACTAAAATTACAACTATTTTAAAGATCTGTGAGATAAAGGACTTGCTAAGTAAAACATCCCTTTGAAATGAAAGTAATTTATTCCTAATTTATCTCTTTTATAATTCATTTTCTTTAACAAGTCACTGTGTCTGTATGTATTACAGAAAATGCTGAGTTAAAAACTTGTCTAAGTGAAATATATATAAGAGCATGTAGGATTTTCTCTAAGAAGATTACCATAAAATTACTTACATAGATGAAATTGTTTCTGAAGAAAACACTTCATGGAGCTTATCTGTGGTTTTTAAAAGAATATGAAATTTGGGGATGTAGCTTATTCAAACTAATGGCTTCAATGCTTTATGCTGTTTTTCAGTTTGTTTTTACAACTTAATTCTTACTTTGAAGTTGAATATTCTCTCCCTCCAAAATTTGAAATGGTAAAAACAGTTAGAAAAAGAAAGTGCATTCTGTGATGAATCAAAAATAAAACCCACATTTATTTTTTTTTTTAAGATTTTATTTATTTATTTGACAGAGAGAGACACAGCGAGGGAGGGAACACAAGCAGGGGGAGTGGGAGAGGGAGAAGCAGGCTTCCCGCGGAGCAGGGAGCCCGATGCTGGGCTCGATGCGGGGCTCGATGTGGGGCTCGATATGGGGCTCGATCCCAGGACCCCGGGATCATGACCCAAGCTGAAGGCAGACGCTTAACGACTGAGCCACCCAGGTGCCCCTAAAACCCACATTTAAAGAGAAGCTGATGGTATAATATCATCAAGTCCTGATTATTTTTTAATGATCTATTTGGGATTTTAAATATATCATTTTATAACCAAAAAAATAAAAGATAGAAGATCTGTTCTCCAAATTTACAAAGTACTACTGAACGTTATACAATTTTAAAAAAGTTATTTCTATAAAGAAAGGCACTATTGTAGAAATTTGAATAAAAAATACTAAAAATTATTTTCGTAACTTTATGCCAAACTACCATAAAGATAGATTTAGTTGTATACATTCTTTAAAGCATGTGACATATTTTTGTTGCCAATGCAAATATTGTAATTTTACAATATTTGGAATTAAATTTCTGAATTCCTTTTTTTTTTTTTTTTTGAGAGAGAGAGAGAGAGCACACAAGCAGGAGGGAGGAGCAGAGAGAGAGGGAGAAGCAGGCTCCCCACCAAGCTTGGAGCCTGATACAGGGCTCGATCCCAGGACCCTGAGATCATGACCTGAGCCGAAGGCAGATGCTTAACCAACTGAGCCACCCAGGCGCCCCTAAATTTCTGAATTCCAAAGAATTAAGTTTCAAATGAATATGAAAAGGCAATCCTAATAAAGATATTAAAAGCAAATTATGGCTAACATGCTAAATCTGTTTCATATTATAAATGAGTGCATCCAAAAGAAATCACTGGGGTCGCCGTTTATTCTCCATTCCCAGCATTCTCCTCTGGGCATTTGTGTCGGATGACTTAGGAATGTGCAGAATTAGTAGTTCCTGGCCAGTCATTGGTTATTCAGAATTCTCTCTGATTTGAATTAGCTCTACTGTTTCTTTTCTCCCATCCATTTATGGGTCATATGTACAATAAATCAAAGTATGTTGATCCTAATGAAATTTAGCAGAGGAAAACAGCTTTGGCCATTGGCCAGACAAATTTGAAAATCTTTACTCAGGGGAAAAAAATTGGACACTTTCTCATCCTGAATAGGAGCTAAATTCTAACTTAAATTTCCAACTGTAATTGTTTTGCTATTCTAAAGGCTCAGTCTTGCATATGGTAAAACATTTCTCTTAAGACAAAATGTGCAGCTTCACATTTGTAGTACTATATTCCTGCTCAGTAAGTAAAATAATTCAGAAAAACTGGAAATCATATTATGAAGAAGCGACTGTGCCACCTCTATAGCTAAGTCTAGATTGTTTTTTGCTGAAAACAGATATTCATAGTAGGAGGGAAAATTACATAATTCTGCGCACATGTGTATATACATATATGCACATATGTATATATGCAATAGTATAATTTGGAAAAATTTGCTTAAAATATATAGGAAGATTACCTTATATTTAGAATACTGAATAAACAGGACTTGTTGTGTACATTCATCAAACAAATTAATTATTTTTTCCATTACCCTTTCTGTGAGACTGCTTCTTCCCCAATCCCTGGACGAAAATTTAAGCAGTCTTCATGTTTTTTCTGGTCATTCTTAGATATCAGCAAGAGTTATGTGTTTAAACTTCAGTCTCAGTTTAACCATCACAATATAAGGTCAAAATTTAAATCTAGCTTTCGAGTTTAAGGCTTGTCTCCTTGCCCATCTCCAGGCAAGTTGCAGGCCTAAAGCTACCAGTCCAGGAGGTAGAGAAAGGAGAGTACAGTCTGATGCTTCTCTCTTTCTCCACAAGGATGCTCCAGCTCCATCTTGGTTAGGCCTACAGTCTGTCCCAAGGTTGGAGTGTGGGGACAGAGGGGATTTAATGGAAGTGGCTTATAAGAAAATTTACAACTAAACTAGTACTGTCTTCATGATCTAGCTTTGGCACTTTCTGGACTTGGTAGATGTTTAAAATGGACTCTTTCTCATGAGCATTTTCATGGGTTCTTAGACCTACTCCACTCTCCATGTGGGTTCCAATACAAGATGCCTCTCGTCCTGCTGGTCCTTGGCTTTATTTACTTACTTAGCTTCTTTCTGCAGAGGATTGTTCACCTGTCTTGGTCATGCTTTTGGGCATAACCTAAAAAGACCCCGTGCTGGCTTTCTTAAGTGAGTGGTCCACATTTGGTTCATGGGAAAACCATGTTGTTTGCCCCCAAGAGACTCTGGGAGCAGTATTTTACTGCCGGAATTCAGGAAAAGCAGAAATCCTGTTACACAACCACATTACCCCTCCTTGTCTCTGCCCCCTAAGCAATTAGCCAGCCGTTCTCTAATGTTTTGGATTTCAATGGAAAGAAACACTTCCATGTCCCCCAGACCTTAAGTTCTCCCAGTGGGCTTCTTAAAGTCTCCTCTTTTTTAGGGTGAAGAGGGACTACTGTCTACTTTTCTTCCTTGAGGAGAAGGCTGCTATCACAATATAACAACAATGATTCCTGAAAACTTTCTCCTCCAGTCTCTACTTCTCAATCATTTGAGACTATTAAAGTGGGTAAAGTCATTCAGAGCCCTACAGCCAATTACCCTCAACTTTTTTGTATAAGTCCTTACAGGGTGGTTATGATCTTCACTTTGTAATGTTGAATTTACTCTTTTGGGGTCCAAGCCAAAACTTCACAAGTCCGGTTTTACATTAACTGAAAGATGTCCTTTTATATATGTAAATTAAATTTTTTATATATAGTAAACATTTTATTTTGAGATAATTATAGATTCTCATGCAGTTGTAGGAAATAATGCAGAGAGATCCAGTGATCCTTTACCCATTTTTCCCCAGTGGTAACATTTTGCAAAACTACAATACAACATCACAACCAGGGTATTGACATTGATAGAGCATTTCCATCACCACGGGGTCCCTCTTTATATTTTTATATATTTATATTAATTATCATGATTATTAAATTAATAAATTATATTTGTAGCAGTACCCACTTTTCTCCCACTCCCACCTCCTCCTCAACCCCTGGAAAGCACTAATCTGTTCTCCATTTCTATAATTTTGTCATGTCAGGAATACTATTTAAATGGAATAGCACAGTATGTGAACTTCTGAGATTATCTTTTTATTTTTTTTAAAGATTTTATTTATTGGAGATAGAGAGCGAGTGAGAGAGCAGGAGTAGGGGAGCAGAGAGAGAGGGAGAAGCAGGCTCCCTGCTAAGCAGGGAGCCTGATGTGCGGCTCAATCCCAGGACTCTGGGATCATGACCTGAGCCGAAGGCAGATGCTTAACTGACTGAGCCACCCAGGGGCCCCGAGATTATCTTTTTATACTCATCATGATTCTCTGAAGATTCATCCAGATTGTTGTGTGTATCACTAGTTTATTCCTTTTTTATTGCTGAGCAGTATTCCACAATGTGGATGTACCATAATTTATTTAATCATTCCTGTACAGTAACATGTCTGATGATATGATTGATGAAGGACATGTAGTTTGTTTCCAGTTTTCGTTGCTATGCATTAACATTCATGTGATATAAACATTCATGTGCTGCTATAAACATTCATGTGAAGTTTTTGTGTGAATATAAGTCTTCATTCCTTTGTGATAAATGCCTGGAGTGCAATTACTGTGTTGTATAGTAGTTGCATGTTTAGTTTTTAAAGAAACTGCCAAACTGTTTTCCAGAGCATCTGTATCATTTTATATTCCCACCAGAAGTGTATGAGTAATTCACTTTCTCCACATCCTTGCTGGCATTTGACAGTCACTGTTTATTATTTTACCCATTCTGATACTTACCGTGTGTTTGATTTATATAGCATCCTGATGAGGTATAGAACATTGCAGACACATTCTTTATTTTGAAATGAAGAAACTTTCTAATATTACTGAAACCATCTCATTGTGGTTTTTATTTGCATTTCCTTAGTAATAATGTTGAACATCAGTTCATGTGTTTATTTGCCATCTATATATCTTTTTTGGTGAAATGTCTCTTCATGTCTCTCGCTCATGTATTAATTGGATTGTTTGTTTCATACAATTGAGTTTTGAGAGTTCTTTATATATTCTAGTATCAGTATTTTGTTAGATAGGTGATTTTCAAATGTTTTATCCCAATCTATACCTTGTCTTTTTTTTTCCTCTTACCTGAGTTTTTTACAGAGTGAAGATTTTAATTTTGATGAAGTCCAAGTTTTATTTTTATGGATTGTAATATTGGTGTAAGTAGTAGCTAACATTTTCTGTATAGAAATAAATGCATTCTCTTTTCCCTTCACCTCCCATGTCTAAACCATCAGTAGTTCCTGTAAGAAACACTTACAAAACAGATCCTAAATGTGTCTACTTTTCTCCATTTTCACAGCTATCTTCCATGTTCAAATCACCATCATCATTTCACTTAACTGGTTCCCCTTCCTCATTCCTCCCCTTAATTTAAAACTGGAAGTTATATTATCTATCTCTATCTTTTTTTTTTTTTTTT
>NC_138370.1:89401162-89426822 GCF_054177405.1 Leptonychotes weddellii
ACGGCTCCAAGATGCCTGCCCTGATGGCCCTATTTAAGGTAGCTTGCTTTTCTCTTGTCATTTTATGTCATCACTCTGTTGTATTATCTTTTTTGTTGTACTTTCCTGGCTGGAGTTATATGTTTAATTTGTCCCCACTTAAAGGTAATCTACCAGAGCGGTGCCCTTGTCTATCTATCACATCTCAAACACCTAGCACATGGGGTCACTCAAGTAATACTGATTAAATGTTGAACACTTCCATTTCTTTTTCTTTTGAGTTTTCAACTGCTGGTAAATTCAAAATGTCCTCAAAGGGGACTATTTACAATATTGCTAATTACTTAGGGGAACAAAGAAGAGTGACTTCTGATTTCTGACCAGTCCAACTCATAGTATGTCCTTTACTCAAGTTGCATGAAGTGCACAGACATAATGTAGAACCAAACGAATCTCAAATATATCTTGATTCTAATTACAAGAGAGGATACCAGTATTGTGTTGTCACAAGCTCCAAAAACTGGAAATTCCTATCCTTTGGCTTTACCAGTAATTCTGTGATTTACCCTAGGCAAGTCTGAACAGGTCTTTACAGCTTAGTTTCTTGTTCTGTTAAAATAATATAACACAAGCTTACCTCATCAAGATGCTATGTTAAGCAGTTTCTATTTATTACAAGTACTGTGTGATTTTTGTGTCTATATTAGTGTGGAGCACACGTTTATTATATGACGGTATCAAAAGACTTAATGCCATGAAGGATGCCATATTCTTGAAGATACTAGAAGGATTATACTGCATAGGACAAATTAATTTTGGGAATTGTGTCAGAGTTAAAGACAAATTTGGAATTTAGCTAGACTGGAAAAATTGTCTCAAAAAGTTTTAAATTGTGTTTTTAGAATAAGACTCTTAGAAATCTCAGGATAGCCTCAAAACCTTAGTAGAAAATCAATGAACTATACCTTATAAACTTTAAACTTATAAAGTTTATGTGTGTATATGAATATATAAATAGAACTTTGCAGACACATTCCTTATTTGAAATGAAAAAACTTTCTGATATTATTAGTACTCATTTACTTGAGATCCTGTGGAACTCAACAAAATAACAGAACTGGGAAAAGAATTGTCAACTTATGTATGATGTAACTCTGATTCTGAAAGGATGATACTATTAATCTTTCTCAAAGAAATTGGAACTTGAAATGTATAGTTTCATAAGGTGCATTGTATGGAATTTTTGAAAGGATTTTAAAATATCAAAAGATCCTTATACTTACCTTAAATAAATGTAATTTATTTTATGAAATAGTTATAAAAATATAAAAATAAAAATATAAAATTTAAAAAAATATTTAAAATTCCCAAACTGTGAAAATGACTAGCTCTGTGACTTGGATCAAGTCATCTAACCATTTTGTATCACAGGTTCCTCAATTACAATTCACATTCAGAGAAACTTCTCTAGTAACAAACTATAGAAATGATCCCTGAAAGTATAGTCTTTCCTCAATTACAATTCAAAGGCAATGAAATAATTAAGTAGTTCTCAAACATTTTGGTCAAGGACCCCTTTACACTCTTAAAACTGGGGACCTCAAAGAGCTCAATTTATGTTTGTGAGGATTATACCAATCATTATTTTAACAAGATGAGAAAAATTTAAGACATCTATTCATCAAAAATAACGCATTTTATTGTTAGCATAAATAATATATTTTATGAAAAATAACTATATTTTCCAAAACAAAAACATTTTTTTTTGGAAAGAGTGGCATTGTTTACATTTTTTTTAATCTGCTTAATGTCTGGCTTAAAGGTTGGCTGGATTCTCATTTTTTTCTGCATTCATTTTGCTGTGATAATGTTTGTTTTGGTTGAATTGTATGAAGAAAATCTGGCCTCACGCAGATACTTGGAAGAGGATTTGAGCCTATAAAACTTTAATGTTCTTTTCAGATAATTATAGATGTTCTTCTTTATATTACATAGAGACTTGACATGTTGTAATTTCTTAAAGCTTAGCTGCTATGTGAAATCCAAAACCATAGTAATGAATTTTTCACATTAAAGAAAATGGGGAGTGGCTTAAAACAACTAAGATTGTGCCACCTTCAGTATTCCACTGCAGTGTGATGTGATAAGGATTTTTTCCTTTATCTTTATTTAGCTAGTCTTTATCAATGAATATTCTTTTATTTTTTAGAAAATATTGTATGGTCACTAACATAACATAATAAAATTAGAAATATATATATTTATATTTGGGGCACCTGGGTGGCTCACTTGGTTAAGTGTCCAACTCTTGATTTTTGGCTCAGGTCATGATTTCAGCATCATGAGATCAAGCCCCAAGTCAAGCTCTGTGCTCAGAAGGGAGTCTGCTTGAGATTCTCTCTCTCCTTCTCCCTCTGTCCCTCCCCAGCCAGTTAAGCATCTGCCTTTGGCTCGGGTCATGCTCCCAGGGTCCTGGGATCGAGCCCCACATCAGGCTCCCTGCTCAGCGGGGAGCCTGCTTCTCCCTCTCCCTCTGCCTGCCACTCTGCCTACTTGTGCTCTCTCTCTATCTCTGTTAAATAATAAACATCTTTAAAAAAAAAAGATAATCTCTATGTAGATAGATAGTTGGATAGATAGATATCACAGTAAAATGATGAATACCTAATATAATTAATTTAGTCTGAAATTCTGTATCTCCAAACTGAAAGACATAAGCAGATTGGTGGAGGAGGGGAGGGGGGAGAGCGATGATAGTGGTTAGATGCCGTCACAGTAATAGTAATAATAGAATAATGCTCTGATTCAATTCTACCAGCAAAATCATGAGAACCTAGCTTCTAAATCTTTCTTTCAAGATCAGGAAGTACCCAAGATGTCTTGTAGATCTGTTAACCATCTAAGTCTTCTTAGCCTCCTTTCAGTAGCCTCCCTCCTCTGCTGACAATAATGGCCTCCTAGGTCCTATATCACCAGACCTCTGATCATCTGTTCTTCCCTGAATTAAAGACACACCTTGCTCCTCATCTGTCTATGCCATTAGGACAGACATACTCCTCAAAATGGCTTGTACTCCATTCTCCATTTTATTTTGAGAGTTTCTTTTCAATCTGACACTCTAGTTAAAAGGTTAAAGATTGGATCTTGTTCTCTGATGATTTAGGGACCTTACATTTGAGCTGGGGAACAGCTATCAAAAGTAGCTAGACCTTCCAATTAATTTTACAGTTCTTCATGGAAATAGACCCAGCAAGTTCACCTACTTTCATAATAAAGGTAAATAGTGAATGCATAACAGGTACATGCTTTGGACCTCATTCTGGGAAACTTCCTACTCAGATTTTTGGTCTGCCTTGCTCTCTCTCTTGATTTTATTCTTTTTTCAGCCTCAGATACTCCTGTACCTACTTTCTCTCATTTTCTCTTAGCCAATTATTGCCTGCTCAATCATGAGCAAATACATTTGATCTATGCTCCAAAGATTTAAATATTTCCCAGTGTCTCAGAATCATCTGAGGATATTTACAAAAGTTTTATTCTAAGGCTGTATATACCTGTTTTGAAATACAAAAGCTATGTGTGTGTCTAGGAGAGAGGAGAAGGGAGTGAAAGGAAGGAATGACAGGGAATGAAGGAAGGAAGACAGGGAGTGATAGCTACAGATGAAGGGGGCTAAGCATCAGGAATAGAGGTTTGGTTGGAGGGAGAGTTGCCCTTTTCTCTCTCCCACATTGTTCTGACCCATCGTTTCCCATCCCATTGCCTCTGCAGGGCAGAAAAACAATGGCATCAGCTCAGTGCCTTCTGGGTAATGACATGGTAGCATAAAACAACAAATGCAGGCAAGAAGGCTGTGCTCTGAGCATTCATTCTTCCCCTCCATTCCCTTCACCCCAGTTCTTTGGCCCGATAATTAAAGCTGAAGGAAACAGCTGCAGGCAAGAGTAGTGCCCAGGACCTTGATGCAAGGAGGTAATGGAGTACTATTTTCAAAGGATTTTAGCAAAATAAACTGTAACATAGATTTTTCGTCTAGATAAACTACCTTCACATGTGAGAGCTTGGCAGTACCAAGGTACAAAACGTTCATTACTCTAAAATCTTTTTCGAAAGTACTCTTGGGAGAAGTATTTAATCAAGAGAGAAACCCTAGAAAAAAACAACAAAATATTTTTTAAAAAGGTGAGCAATTAATTAAGCATTGACTCAAGGAAAAGAACAGGAAAGAAAAATTAAAAATATATGTATATCAATTCTGAAGAAAAATGCTAGATGACATCAACACGGCCAGGTGAAGGGCTGAGGCAGAACAGAAAGAAATAGGCAGATGCTAATTAAGGTCCTTATCTTGTCTGGGACAAGACATTTATTGGTAAGCTTGATTAATGGGTGGAGAAAATTGAGTCTAACCATATGGGTTTTAGGAAGAGATAAAAAACAAAAATAACATGTAACTTTCAAATCAGCAGAAGATAATTGCATTATCCTATGGGAAGTAGAAAAGGAAGAAAAGAGTATGGCAATTACAAAACTCTAAATAAGGTGTGTCAGAAAAGATTCCAAATACTACAATAATTTCAATTAATGATAGTGGTTAAATTCACAGCTTATAAGACAGGAATTTTCAGACTGGATTAAAAAAAACAACAATTTCTGAAATATATTTCCTAAAAAGAGATTTTTTTTTTTTTCTCGGAGAGATACATGGGTAAGCTTTGTATCCCCACTGGAGTATGTAGCACTACTCTGTACCTTTACTGAGCATCCAGAACCTACACCCTGATTTCACCATATCTGTTGTCAAGACCGTTGCTAAAGCTTTCTAGAAACCTCAGTATTGAGGTTGAGCTCTATATCAGAAAAATTCTCTTCAGATCTCCCACTCCTAGGAGCATCTCAATTGGCATATATAAGGCCCTCAAACTCTGGGAAACAATGATTTACATGGGGGAAAGTGCCTCAAGGTCTGTTGAACATATCAGTAAAACTACTGGGACTGCCTGATAAACAAGAGACAATGTTATGAATAGGAGATTAACAAACTGATGACAAATTGGCACTGAGAAGGAATTTAAATAGAATAATTGTCACACTAGGTTTGCCCGTGGTTGTCAAAGCCAAAACTGCTAAAAAGGGAGCTAAAAACCTCTCCCATCTCATTACTGACTAATCTGGCCATTCAGGTGTTATCTAGCCAGTTCCAGTTTTCAGTATGATCAAGGATCCCTCTCACCAGCAACAAGCTCACTATGCAGCATTTCATAATTCTTCCCTATCAGTGCTGCAAACTTCAAGGAAGCCACAAGCACTGGAGCCAAGGTGTAACAGAATCGAAAGAATGTCATCAAGAGGAATAAGGAAAGATGCTACCAATATGGGGCATGAAGGGTTTTCCTCTGAACATCCTAGGGAATAATGAAGCCCCGGAGCTGCTGAAGAATATCATTAGAAAGACTGTGTACACAGATAGCATTGCTGACATAGATGAAAGTACCTCTAATTCTTCCCATGTTGGACATATGACTTGGATTTCAACTCTCCTATTAACTCCAGTTGATATACGACATCTGACTAGCTATCTGACCTGCTTAAGTTTTTCATTAAGGATGGCTCAGTGGTGTAGTGGTGTTGTCCGTTTAACATCCTTTTGATGAAGGTGACTGGGAAACTTGAAAGAAGTTCCCCAGGGTATAGTTTCCCAGGTGGTGGGAGTTGATCTCACAGTGACCAACCCTAAGCAAGTTTCCAAAACTGTGATTGCCATCGCCTTCCGCTCACAGTGAATCAGATCAGTAACTGAGTCATTTAGGTGTGTTATTTGGTTCAGTCCAAAAGGTGGATTCTAATGGTTTCCCATTATTCTGTGGATACTGAGTTATCATTGTCAATATGGACAAAATTAGATGCTTTCTGTTCCAATCTTAGTGCTTGGCCAAGTACAGCTCGACAACAAAGAAACCAAAAATTCCCTAGACAAAGCTTTATGAGCTGAGTAAGACCTATGCTCCTGTTCTAAAAGCAGACAGCCCAAGGTACTATTAACTACCTCTTTTGCCCCTTTACCTTTTCATATTCTCAATGATTCATTAGAACTGATAAATAAGAAACTGAGCTTGTATCTGGAACATGCTGGAAGAGCATAGATTATGTGACTAGCTCAAAATCATTAGGTAATCTCACCTTTCTCTATGAAGCTATACACTTACTATGTAGACCTTCAGGTGTTTGTAAGTAACGCCCGCTGTGGCTTTATGTGTGTGGGGGGGATTCAGTAACCTACCTCAAATATGTTTATAAAAGCCATATGTTAAAGGACAGAAAAAGGTGTATCAGGCATATATGAACAGTCCCCTTTAAAAAAAATCCATGATAGCAAAGTAGAATTTAAAGTTAAAAATAATTTTTAAATAATAATATACCAATAAACTGTAATGATATGAACATATTAGCCATAAACAATATACCTTTGAAATATATATGGAAGCAGAAAGAACTATGGGAGAAATCAATAATAAGTCAATTGAAACTGGAGGTTTTGAGTCATCCTTCTAAAAACTAATAGAACGAGCCAACAAAAAATCAGAATTATATAAAATTATAACCTGTTTAATAAATTGAAATGAAGATACAGAATCTTACACTCAACAGAGAACTCATATTACTATTGACCCATGAACAACACAGGTTTGAACTGTGAAGGTCCACTTATAAGTGGATTTTTTTCAAAAAAACTTTTACAGTGCTGTAAATATATTTTCTTTTCCTTATGATTTTCTTAGTAACGTTTTCTTTTCTGTAGCTTACTTTTACTGTAAGAATACAATATCTACATGTTTATAAACTATTTCAGTAAGGCTATAGTTAAGTTTTTAGGGAGTCAGAATTTATATACTTTTTTTTTTAAGTTTACTTATTTTTTTTTTAGTAATCTCTATACCCAGTGTGGGACTCGAACTCATGACCCCAAGGTCAAGAGTCACATGCTCTTCCAACTGGCACCTCTAAATACAGATTTTTGACTGTATGGATCAGTACTTCTAACCCCTGCATTCTTCAAGAGTCAACTGTATTTTCAAACACATATGGAATATCCACAAAAATTAACCAAGAATTAAGTCATAAAGAAAGCTCCATATATTTCAAAGAATCCATGTAATGTAAATTACGTTCTTTCATCATTTAACAATTTAATTAAGAATAAGCACTTAAGGGGGCGCCTGGGTGGCTCAGTTGGTTAAGCGACTGCCTTCGGCTCAGGTCATGATCCTGGAGTTCCGGAATCGAGTCCCACATCGGGCTCCCTGCTCAGCAGGGAGTCTGCTTCTCCCTCTGACCCTCCTCCCTCTCATGCTCTCTGTCTCTCATTCTCTGTCTCGCAAATAAATAAAATCTTAAAAAAAAAAAAAAAAAGAATAAGCACTTAAAAAAAAATGGCTGGAAAAAAATCACGAAAGTCTAGAAACTAAAAATAACTAACAACCCTAAAATTAACCAAGAAGAGGAAAAATTTTAAGGGAAATTAAGAAATTCTTTAAGATGGATGACTGACTTTAAATACATATATCAGAAAACAAGAGGGGCACCAGAGTGGCTCAGTCAGTTAAGCGGCTGCCTTAGGCTCAGGTCATGATCTCGGGTCCTGGGATCGGATGGAACCCCATGTTGGGCTCCTTGCTCAACAGGGAGCCTGCTTCTTCCTCTCCCTCTACCCCTCACCCCCACTCATGTTCTCTCTCTCTTTCGCTCTTAAATAAGTAAAATCTTTTTTAAAAAAAAGAAAACAAGAAAGATTGGGAAAAATAAAGCATCATTAAACCCAAAGAGCTAGAAAATGAAACAGTAGAATAAGCATATACAAGCCAGGAGGGAAAAGATAATACAAATAAGGAAAAATCAATAGGAAAGAAAGAAATTAATAGGGATGATTAACAATCAAAACCTTACTTCTTTAAAGAGATGAAAGAAGTAAATAATGGAGTGCCTGGCTGGCTCAGTCAGTAGAGCATGTGACTCTTGATCCTGGGGTTATGAATTCAAGTCCCATGTTGGGGATAGAGTTTACTCAAAAAAAAATTTACGAAAAAAAAGAGTAAAATATCTGACAAAGCTGATCAACCAAATAAAAGAGACTATAAATTAAAATTTAACCCCCAAAAAGAGAATCAACTACAGAAATAATAGAGATTTTAGAAATAACAAAAACTATGAACTGTATAGCAATAATATTCAAAATCTAAATGAGGGGTGCATGGCTGGCTCAGTTGTTGGAGCATGTGACTCTTGATCTCAAGGTTGTGAGTTCGAGCCCCATGTTGGGTGTAGAGATAACTTAAAAATAAAATCTTAAAAAAAATTCTCGATGAAAAAAATTAGTTTCCAGGAAAAATTTGCCCGAGAAGAAATAGAAAACTTGGATCACCCATTAACCATGAAGAGATTTCTGATCATTCATCAGGCCTCCAGTCTAGGTACAATTTGTTGTAGTTAATGTTCTTAATTTTAGTTAAGCAAATCTACTTTATCTAGTATAATCTGGAAGGGGTTTATTGAGGAATATATAAAAAGTACAGAATTATTGGAAAGACTAAAGTAATAGACTCTCGGTGACCTTGCAAGAATGACCTTGAGAACCCAGCAGAACTCAGTAACCAGAGCAACCGTGGCCCCTGTTATGATCAGGAATTTGCTGCCAGCACTGCTGCCCTTAGTCTAACACCACTGCTGCCGTGGTCTGTACCCTAAAAATGAATGGACTGTACCCTGTTTTCACATGACTCAATATTGAATCAAAATTTCCCACAAGTGAATCTTACTGACAGAACTTAAAGCACCTTCAGAAATCCTGAAAATGCCAGGGAATCTGAAACATGTAGATTTTACTTTCAGTTTCTGGATGTCACAGAGGGGTTAAAATGAATTTGAAAAATGAATCCACAGGCTCAGATAGTTTTAAAGTTTGAGTTCTTCAAAACTTTTTTTTTTTTAAAGATTTTATTTATTTATTCATGAGAGACAGAGAGAGAAAGAGAGAGGCAGAGGCAGAGGGAGAAGCAGGCTCCCCGCGGAGCAGGGAGCCCAACGTGGGGCTCGATCCCAGGACCCTGGGATCATGACCTGAGCCGAAGACAGACGCTTAACCGACTGAGCCACCCAGGCGTCCCAGAACTTTCAAGGTAAGGATAATTCCAGCTGATATAAAATGTTCCAGAAAAAAAGAAAATGTAGGAAAGCTGTGCAAATCATTCTAAATCTTGATTAAAATTAATTAATTATAATTTTCAGACCAACACTGGATTAGGACAATACAAGAAATCTATTAGCCCATTTCACTTATGCATAAAATGTTAAATCTTGAATAAATATTAGATGAGTCCAATAAACAAAACTGGGTAATAAAAGTTTTATTCCAGAAATGTAAGAAGGGTCATCACCAGAAAAGATATCTATGATTTAGCACATTAATTCCCTAAAGGGGAAAAAATTACCTCAACATATGCAGAAAGGACATTTGATAAAGTTTAACATCTACTTATGACATTTTTAAGGTATTAGAAAAGTTGGGAATAAAAGATAATTTCTTTAATTTGATAAAAGCTTTTAGCAAAAGCTAAAATGTACTGGGAAAAAAAGTGACATATTGTCTTTATGATTAGGAACAGGAAAGAGGCTTGTTATCACAGATGCCATTCAATTTAGTTAGGGGTGCTTAATAAAATAGGAAAAAATAGGTCTAAACATTGAATGGAATTTGCAGATTATTAGATCTTCTTTGAGACAACCCCATTGAATCAATAGATAAACTATTAGAACGAATAGGGGAGGAGTGCCTGGGTCGCTCAGTCCATTAAGAGTCCAACTCTTGGTTTCGACGCTGGTCCTCTGGTTGTGGTCTCAGGGTCCTGGGATCCAACCCTGTGTCTGACTTTACGCTCAGCGAGGAGTTTGCTTGAGGATTCTCCCTCTCCCTCCCCCTTCCCCGTGCTCATGCTCTCTCTCTCTCTAAAAAATAAATAAATCTTTATTTAAAAAAAAAAATAGGGGAGTTCAGAAATATTGTGGAGATGCAAGATCAATAATGGGCAACAGCAACAATAATAATAATAGTGAATTCTAAGTACTATATGAGAAATTTTACAAAGATTTTATAAATATTCATTTAAGTTGCATATAAGTGTCCAAACGTTCTTCAATGTCAGCAGCAACCACCTAGAAATTAGTATGGAAAACGTGATTTCACTCACAATAGCAACAAGAACTGCCAAGTACATAGGATATAACCCAATGTACCTTTGCAAAGAACTTTTCAGATTGTATTAAATGACATAAAACAAGATCTAGGCAAGAAGAGAAAAGTACCAAGTTCAAGGATGGGAAAAATTAACACTGTAAAAATACCATTTTCCATAAATCTATAAATTCAGTGTAGTTTTAGTGAAAACTTCAGCACTGTTTTTGAGGAACTAGACAGATAGTTTTAAAAATGTGCATGGAGGGGCACCTGGGTAGCTTAGTCGTTAAGTGTCTGCCTTCGGCTCAGGTCATGATTGCAGGGTCCTGGGATCGAGCCCCACATCGAGCCCCGCATCGAGCCCCATGTCAAGCCCAGCATTGGGCTCCCTGCTCATTCGGTTAAGCGTCTGCCTCCGGCTCAGGCCATGATCTCAGGGTCCTAGGATGGAGCCCCATGTCAGGGTCCCTGCTCAGTGGGAAGCCTGCTTCTACCTCTCCCACTCCCCCTGCTTGTGTTCCCTCTCTCGCTGTCTCTCTCTGTCAAAATAAAGAAATAAAATCTTTAAAAAGAAAAATGTGCATGGAAGAATAATGTACCAAAGAGAGAGAATTTATCTTACTGGATATATTAAGACATTTTTATAAAACCACAGCGATAAAAACAGTATGCTACTGGTGTAGGAACAGATAAAAAATTGATGCAACAATAATAAAAGAAAAAACGACAATGAACAAAGCCCATGTTATATATGAGCAGGTAGAATGTAGTAGAAATTAGCATCACAAATCACAGAGGAAAAGAGGGATTATTTGGTATATGGTTCAGTATATAGGGAAAGTAAATTTATATTCTTACGTCAACTCCAAACACAAAATAAAGCCGAAATGGATTAAAAACCTAACTATAAAAGGCAACATACAAAGTTAATAAAATATATGAGGCTATCTTTGTGAACTTGGGGTGGGAAAGGATATTTAAACAAGATTTAAAAAATACAAAATTTAAGGGTAGGTGGTGGAGATCAACGGATGTGAACATATTCAAATTAAGTACCCCTATACAAAAACTACATGATATGTAGATAGATTTAACAGACTGGTGGCAGATTAGAAGATATTTTCAAAATGTAAAGCTGAAAAGTGATTAACATATAGAAAATACTAAGAGCTATTAAAATCTGCAAGGAGACAACAAAAATTGGACAAGGGAAAAAATAGAAAATTCATGAAAGAGGAATCCGAAATAGCCAATATGTATGTGAAGAGATGCTTAATTTTGCTTGAAATCAGAGAAATTCAAATTAAGTCAACATAGAATTAGCAAAAATTAAAAAGTCAGCTAATATCAAGTGCTGGCTAGAAGGAGCAGAAATGAGAAACCTCATGTACATTGGTGAGAGAATAAACTCTTAATTTTAGTGAAAATTATCTGTGTGTCCTATATATGTGTCATTCCCACATCTGGATTTATACTATGTACAAGTAGTTAAGGGGGTATTTATGAGGATAATATCAGAGCATTATGTGTATTAATGAGAAGTTACAGGAAGCCTTGCTCTCTGTCCCTAGAGAAATGGATAATCAGAATGTATTGTGTGTACATGCAATGGGATACAATACAGCAATTAAAAGTAACCATTTTTATATATAGCAAAGTGGATAGATCTTAGAAATACAGAATGAATTCTATCAGGAAAAATAATTTATGTACATTCAAAGCACACACAGAAAACCATCTATTATTTATCATGGCTATATATTATATGCCTAAGGACATATACTGAATACGCTAGTGTGAACATCTTTGATGGGAAGGACAATGTAAATGAGAATGGGTGAGACAAAGGGGAAATACTAAAACAAAATGAGAGGGACATTGCATGGGTTTATAATGATAGTACAATATGAAATCTGTGTATTTGAGAGCCATATGACTCATGGATAATTAGCATGTTTGTCCTAATTTGGAGGAAGAATAATTAATGTTCCCAGCAAAAGGATGCACATGTTTTAAAACAGATTCTGGAGGATTTGAATGGCCTTATGTAGAAGACAGATGGATATTTGGTTAATATAAATTCTTGATTTAAATATATTCCTCCAGCAGAAGTGTTAGAAATTAATCTGAAATTTGCCTCCAGTAATCAGGGAGTGGAAATTTGAAAATGTGGTTATTTACTATTCAAAGAGAATTGCTCTGTAAATCTGGAAAATACAAAGGTATTCTCTCAAAAGGTTGCCTCTTGTTGAGTTTTCATGTAATCTATCAGGCAGTAGTTTAAAATGCATCAGTTTGTTTTGTTCTTACAGTATGACCTCATTGCACATACCCTCTGACTAAACCTTTTATTCATCAATAAAATTTCCCCCATCATTAATTCTTGTGTGAACAATATACTACAAATTATAGCTTGTAGATGCTGCTCTGTCATGCTTAACATACTGCATTATTCAATAGCTTTGGTGTTCTTGGTATTAATCTTAGGCTCTTTAATAATGTCTCCTAGGTATTATGTCATTCCTGTCCATACTGTACTTCATAAATCACAGCAATGTGAACTTTATAATCAAATGAAGATTGAATTCTATGGTCTGTAATATTCAAAGGGCATTACTTTTCAATAGCCCAATCTCATTTCATGGAAGTTTCTCTTTATTTAAAAAGAAAGTGTTCAATAGGATCACCTTTTTCTATTACCCATTAATATTTTAGGAATAATATGATTTTCAATATTAATATTTTAAACAATATCCTTTAATCATAGTTAAATAGGTCTACTAAAATGTCTTAGAGCTTGTCAAAAATGTTTCTAAAAATGTTATATATATGGGTTTTTTTTTAAGATTATTTATGTATTTATTTATTTGACAGAGAGAGACACAGCGAGAGAGGGAACACAAGCAGGGGGAGAGGGAGAGGGAGAAGCAGGCTCCCTGCTGAGCCAGGAGCCCAATGGGGGACTCGATCCCAGGACCCTGGGATCATGACCTGAGCTGAAGGCAGACGCTTAATGACTGAGCCACCCAGACGCCCCTATATGTATGTTTCTTATTGTTTCAGAATTTTGTGATTTCTTTACTCAATGTTCATGTTCTTTTCTAGCTCATGGAAAAGTGGGTCAGTATACAAGTATTTTGAGAATATTAATGTTCTTCTTTCCAACATTTTTCATGTCCTGGCAATATAAAATGTGGTACTATTGTAAGGCACCCAGGGAAAACACTGTGCAAATGCTGTAGCCAAAGCAGCTACGCCTTGTAGGTGCTGGCCCAGCACTCTGCAGCTCAAGGGGCGCTACCGCCTACGCACTTTTGACAGCTAAATGTCCTCCAGCAACCCAACTGGGAAGCTCTGAATTAATGCTTGGGAATTTTTTGAAAGACAGAACTTTTCTAGCCTCTAGAGTAAGATTGGTTCTAGAACACAGTGCGATCTTCTTTGTATAAAGGATACAGAAGGAATAAAAGATGGGAAAGTAGGGGCCACCTGGGTGGCTCAGTCAGTGAAGCAACCGACTCTTGATTCCAGCTCAGGTCATGATCTCAGGGTCGTGGGAGGGAGCCCTGAGTCAGGCTCTGTGCTGATTGTGAAACTAGCTTGAGATTCTCTCACACTCTCTCTGACCCCCTCCCCACTTGTGTGTGTGCTCTCTTTCTCTCTAAAAAAAATTTTTTTTAAAAAAGTTGTTAAAGGACTATGGCCCTTCAAAGAGTAGGGATGACTCAGGGAAGATCTTCGGAGACTTTCACCTGATTTACCAGTAATAGCAGCAGCAGCATGTGTGATTTATATTTGGAATCATGGAATTTGGCCCATCTGGATAATATAAGGTCAGTCAGTTGATTGCAACCTTAATTCTATCTGCAACCTTAATTCCCATTTGCCATGTAATGTGTACCAGCAGGTTCCAGAGATTAGGATGTGGACATATTTGAGGGGGGCCTTGTTATGCATAGCATATGCATATGCATATGCCTTGCCCATTCTGACCAATCAGACCTAGCTAGGGGGCCAGGACATATGGTAGCACCAGAATAATTGAGGTGAAAGAAACCACTTCGAAGGATGTCACAGACACAGCAAGCATGCTGAGTCTTGCTTATCCAGTAAACCTAGTAATTAATTGCCTTGTGATTTTTAAAAATAACACTAAACTGAAAGATGCATGAATATATATATATATTTTAAAGATTTTATTTATTTATTTGATGGAGGGAGACACAGTGAGAGCAGGAACACAAGCAGGGGGATGGGAGAGGGAGAAGCAGGCTTCCCGCCAAGCAGGGGCCCAATA
The DNA here is from genome assembly GCF_054177405.1 of Leptonychotes weddellii. Taxonomy (NCBI): domain Eukaryota; kingdom Metazoa; phylum Chordata; class Mammalia; order Carnivora; family Phocidae; genus Leptonychotes; species Leptonychotes weddellii. Next base: position 89,415,667 of record NC_138370.1, read on the forward strand.
CGGGGCTCGATCCCAGGACCCTGGGATCATGACCTGAGCCAAAGGCAGACACTTAATGACTGAGCCACCCAGGTGCCCCAGATGCATAAATATATTAATATGATTATCTCTTGTGCTAGGACTATGAATTATTTAAATTTTCTTCTTCATGTTGTACTAACTTACTAAGTTACACTTACTCGATAAGCGGATTTTGCTTTTATAATAAAAATAATTAATTTTTCAGAATTTCTAAAGAATCTTCGTAGACTGTGAAAGTTACAAACAAACAAAAGAAATAAGTGAAGTGACACAGGTAAAGTTCATATAAAGACAAAGGCTAAACATGCATAATGACCACGACCTCACGTTCTAAAATATGGTAAATTAACAAGTCATCCTATTACACTTGGCACAAATTATTAGTAGCTTCCCATTTCTTTTCCGAATTTCTAGTACAGGTAAATGTATCATAAAGAGACATCAAAATAGGTTTTAAAAAAATAGACCAAGAAAATAAGAATTAATTTCTTCTGATAAAGAAATTTGATGAAAAGAATGGCTTAGAGTATATTCAGAGGACAGGGATAAACTCAGCAAATATCCAGCTTCCTTGTGTTCTCTCTCAGTACCAGGTTGAGTTGGGAGCCAGGCAAAGCTTCTCAAGATTCCCCATTCTGATTCTGCCTGTGGGCTAGGGTCACTGAAAGCCCCCACTTGCAAGTCCTGAGCTACTCCTAACCAAGCAAGAAATATAACTCACTGGCTGGTGAGACTTGGATTAGTTCTTCTGATGATTGGTCCAGTACTTGGCATGCCTGGCACCTGGACAATTGGTTTTCTGCCTCAGTTTTTCCTGTTTGGCACTCCTTTTCCAACCATAATTAGAGTTCTAACCAGAACCTCAACTGGTCATAGATGGGCTGCATCAACAACACTATGCCAGCACCAGCCTTAGAACACTGATTCAGATATGTCCTGGACAGCTGGAGCCATGCAGTCGAGGGTATGATTTTCTAGAACCACCATGCGTTTCCTCAGTAGAGCTATACGTTTGTTGGTTGTTTTTTTTTCCATTATAAAAGTCATGTAATTACATTATGGAACCTTAGAAAATTTAGGAAATAATGACATTTTATACACAATACCACAACCCAATTCAATCTTCTTAAAGAGTGTGGTATAATTATTCCTATAAAGTTTTGTGTGTGTAGTTGTTTTTATAAGCATGTAGAGCAAAATTTCCAATTTCAGAGTAAACTGTGCTTATAACAGAACCCAGACATGTCAGGGCACATCTCTAGGTTCTGCAGAAGCTGCCAGGAAGATAATCATAAAATGGGACTCTCAGGTGGGATTCCCTCCAGCCCCACTGACCCACAGATGAGTTCTAGGGAGCGAGGACGTGGATATATATCAAAAACCCTTCTCACCAACCAACCAAAAACCAACCAACCAACCAACCAACCATCCAACCAGCAAATGAAAACCCAATTTCATTACTGTTGTAGGCCTAGGTATCAGAGTGATTCTCACAACTTCAGCAGTGAATGCAGTGGGACCCCTACACTTGGCTTGGGGACAGCCTCCTAGGGCAGTAACACAGGGAAGAAAGAACAATAGAGGGCATGAAATGATCAGTGTGATGATTAAGTTCTCTTTTTTTTCATGAAATAGAAGCACTTTTATTTTTTTATTTAATTTAGTTGTATTGGGACACCTGGGTGGCTCAGTCGGTTGAGCGGCTGCCTTCGGCTCAGGTCATGATCCCGGGGTCCTGGGATTGAGCCCCGCATCGGGCTCCTTGCTCAGCGGGGAGCCTGCTTCTCCCTCTCCCACTCTCCCTGCTTGTGTTCCCTCTTTTGCTGTGTCTCTCTCTGTCAAATAAATAAAAATCTTTAAAAAAATAATTTAGTTTTATTTACATTCAGTTAACATATAGTGTATTATTAGTTTCAGAGTTAGGTGATGATTAAGTTCTTGAGCACACACAAGATGACCACTGGGAATGTGCAGAAGTGTTCAGGGGCTTCCGAAAAGGGACTGGCAGTCCCCACATTCAAGAACATAGGAATATTGTGAACCTGCCATTCTACCTCCAGACTGGAATGGCTTGAAGGAATCTAGGTCCGTTTTGGAGGCTCATGAAGGGAACATAATATCCTAATGCTTTGTTATGTGCTCCAAAAATAACCTCCCCCCCCTAGAATTAATAAATTTGAGACAATGGTGGTGACATGATTAGAAGACTGTACTGCAAGCTTCGGAAGGCTGGGACTATGCCTGCTTCATTTTCTATCCCCAACATTTAACACAGTGCTGCGTACAGGACATGCTCAGTAAACACATGCTAAATAAATGAGAAATGAAGCCTGGAACATGCTGTCACATGTAGATCATTCAGAAGGCATTGCTGATTTGGGGAAATCAATAAATTCTCTATGACAAGGCTGAAACTAAAGAGATTCTGGACTGCTTTAAGCTGTCTTCTGAAGGTGGGAACTGATCAAAAGCTTGCAAATCATTTGTGTCCTAGTACAAACAATCTGTACAATTGTGATAGAATGCTGTGGTGAGGGGCACCTGGATGGCTCAGTTGGTTGGGCGTCTGATTCTGGATTTTGGCTCTGGTCCTGGTCTTGGGGTCGTGGTGTAGGGCCCCCGTAGGGCTCTGAGCTCAGCTCAGAGTCTGCTTGTCCCTTTCCCTCCCCCTGCTTAAGTTCTCTCTCTCTCTCTCTCTAAGATAAATAAATAAAATCTTTAAAAAAAAATTGCTGTAGTGAGGGTGGCAGTTTTGGAAAGGTGGGTGGTGATTTGCTCTGAGAACATTAAAAGGAGAGGGCTCTTTGGGACAGTTAGGAACTTGAGAACCAGAAATAGGTCAGGAATTGGGTATACACCCATGAGGTTATATAAATCAGGGAACTAAATTCAAACCCGAAAGTTTAGTGGCTTTAATATAATAAAAATACTTGCTGCTAAGGAATGTAAATTCATACACACTGTTTCAAGAATAATTTGGTAATATGCTAATAACCAATCATGTGCCAAGATTTAAATAAATTAATTCCTTTGCTTCTCTCATGGTCCTGAATTAGGTACTAATTTTAACTTCATCATACAAATGGGGACTGTTGAGATGAAGTAACTCATCCAAGAACATACAGCCAGTGAATAGCAGGGCAGTCTTTAAATATAGGTAGCTTAGCTTTCAAATACAGAAAGCCAAGCTTTCAACCCCTACTCTGATCTGTCTCTGTGTGTAGTAAGCGGTAAGAGCTCTCTGATGAAATTGGGCCTAGTCAGGGTAGTATGGCTATAGACAGAGGGTCCTCTGAATTATATTTGTGTTTTTAGGAATTTATTCTAAAGACAAATAATCAAATATATTTCTAAAAAGATTTTTATTTTTTTGAAGAGTTTATTTACTTGAGAGAGAGCATGAGAGTGAGAGAGAGAGCACAGAGGGAGAGAGAGAGCACCTTGGGAGAGGGAGAAGCAGACTCTCTGCTAAGCAGAGAGCCTGACGGGGGGCTCAATCCCAGGACTCCAAGATCATGACCTGAGCCAAAGGCAGACCCTTAACCAACTGAGCCACCCAGGTGCCCCTAAAAGGATTTTTATTACAATCTGGATTATATTGTGAAAAATTGTAAGCATGCAGAGTGAGGCAGCAAATTATAGATTCCAAGGGTCCTAGAGTCAGTTCTAGGTCAGATCCTGTCTTTGTCACCTCACCATGGGATATCAATACTGGCCCACTCCAAACTTCTGTAAAATTGGAATAGGAATGTGCCTACATCACAGGAATTTAAAATAGGGAAATATTGCTTTCTGGATGGCTAAAGATGTGACTTTCTACACCAAAACTAAAATTCTTTGAAAACCTCCAAATATATGATAATGTAATTATACAAATAAAGCAATGACACAACTGATCAGTCTTCTTTGAATCAAAGTTTGGGAAACTTTGAGGGAAGTTGTAAAGAGTGAAAATCCTAATAATCTATAGCAGATCTGATGAAACAATGGATGTCCAGTCTCTTTCTAAAGTCTATCTGCATTTGGCATAGATCAACAGTCTATGATGGTGGAGGTTCTACTGTTTGTGTCCACAAAGACAAGGCCTGCTGTTGTCCCACTTTAGTTCAGTGATGCAAAGCCACCAAGCATGCTTCTTTTTTGGTTTGGTTCTAAAAATCATTCTGTCTGGTTCTACACCATTTTAATGCTGGTGTTATTGTTAAAGTTCCACCACCAGTGGCATTAAAGGAAATCTACAGCCTTGAGGAGCAATATTTTAGATGCAAGAGTGGCTTTTGATCCCACCTCTCTTGCACTAGTCCACCAAGTGAAACATTTAGTCCTCTGTGTACTGGTGGAACAAAATGAAGGACAGTGCTGTAAAATTTTTATCTTTAATGTAACTAATTTTTACTATTGTATTGCCTTTCTTTTCAGTGTAGAAAGAATAAAGAATTACAGAGGAAACTCTATTTCTATTTCAACGTTCTGAACAAAGCAATCTTTTGAGTCTTTGACATATTTGAGAAGCCACCCACATGAATTAAAAAAAAAAAGTTTGCTGGGCACCTGGGTGGCTCAGTCGTTAAGCGTCTGCCTTCGGCTCAGGTCCTGATCCCAGGGTCCTGGGATCGAGTCCCACATCGGGCTCCTTGCTCAGCGGGGAGCCTGCTTCTCCCTCTGCCACTCCCTGCCACTCTGCCTGCTTGTGATTCCTCTCTCTCTCTCTCCGTGTCAAATAAATAAATAAAATCTTTAAAAAAAAAAAAAGTTTGCTGCTTCTTAAGGCTCATTTAAAAAAATTTCAAAATACAAAGAAATCTATGACAGTCATTTTATGATTCCTAAAATTGGGGGGCACTCATTTAAGGGGAGAGTGACAGAAGAATTTCGTTGCGAAACAGAAACACAAGCCGAGATGAGATGCTCCTGATGACCTGTTACACTGGTCGTCGCCCGTAGGCACAGGCACTGCGTTCTGGAAACTGCTGCTCCTATTTTGAATTTTTGGACAATTTTTAGGTGAGAGTTTTCCTCCATAATCTTCTTTCTGAGATAGAGGCAAGCCCTTTTTGGTCCCGCTCCAGATTTCCCTGGGGTGGCCCAGGGCCACTGGTTGCTGCCTGCAGACTGCTGCTGGCAGGTGTGGGAGACACATTGCACAAAGCAGAGTACAGGTGTGTTGGGTACATAGGCAGCAAGAGACATACAAATGCTCAATTTCCAGTTGTGAATGTTTGTACATCTGAGTTTTGTTATCCAGGGAGTACTGCTTCTTAGACAAAAAGTACTGCTATTAAGATCTAGTCAGGAAAATAGGGCCCATACCAGGTAAGTTCACTAGAGGGAATTTAATATAAGAATCTGTTGGGGCTTCAGCTCAGATCATGATCCCCATATCCTGTGGGGCTCTCTGTTCAGCAGGGAGCCTGCTTCTTCCTCTGCCCCTCCCCCGCTCATGCTCTCTCACTCGCGCGCTCTCTCTCTCTCTCTCTCTCTGTGGCTCTCTCTCTCTCAAATAAATAAAAATTAAAAAAAATAAAATAGGAATCTGTTTCAAAGGTCCTGAAATCTGGGGCCACCACCAGTTCCTGTCCATAGTGTCTTTATCATCAAGCTGTTTCTTTTAAGGAAGAATGAAGTAAACATATTTTGCAGTTGCTTCTTTCTTAAGAATATTATTTCCCACCTACATTCTTGAGGATATGTGTCCAACAAAGTTATTCTAAAACCCTTTTCTTACTTACTTTTCCTATTATGCAAGGCGTATTTTTTAAGAAAAGCCTTTAAAGTAATAAAACCAACAATGCACATTTTAGAAATTAAAAAAACATTTTAGAAAATTAAAAAATATAAAGAAAAAACTTTAAAATACCACATTTTACCACCCAGAGATAATACTTCCAAATTTTTAGTTGAAAAGCTTATAGAGAAACCTGTATAGGATCATACAGTCTTGTCACTGCTTTTTTTTTTTTTTTTTTTTTTGCCTTTACACATATTTTGTTTTCTTCCTAGTTCATTAAATATTCCTCAGAAACTGTCCTTTGGTGACTTCAGTGTATTCCAAGTCTAAATTTCTTTTCCATTTACCTACTATTAGACATTGAGTTTATGCCAACTCTGCTATTTCAAATAAAACTATAACGTAAAAGTCTTATAAATAAGCTTTTTTTCTGCTTCTTTGATTATTTCCAAACTTAAGCACAGAATAACCTCCTATTTGTCTCCTCTTAATTAGATTGGTGAGAGGAGGAAAAAATCAGTTCTAATCACAACTTAATATGAGTAGTGCTAAATGACATGACTTCTTAAAAATAAAGGAAAATTAGAACTTTAAAATAGTTATTTGAAATGAATAAAATCTTGCCATTTGCAATGACGTAGATGGAGCATTATGCTAAGTGCAGTAAGTCAGAGAAAGACAAATACCATATGATTTCACTCGTGTGCGGAATTTAAGAAACAAACAAATGAATAAACAAAGAAGAAAAGACAAACAACAACAACAAAAACCAGACTCTTAAATACAGAGAACAAACCAGAAGGGAGGTGTGTGGGAGGATGGGTAAAATAGATAAAGGGAATTAAGAGTACACTTATCTTGATGAGCACTAAAAAATGAATAGAATTGTTAAATCACTATATTGTATACCTGAAACTAATATAACACTGTGTTAATTATACTTGAATTAAAAATAATAAATAAAATATACACACTCATATATAATTGAAAAAATTCACAAACCTGTATTTAGCTAAACTACATGATGTTTTCCTTTGTATTTCATTAAGAAACCCTTAATGAATTATAACCCCCCAAAATACAATTATTTTATAATATTAAAATACAATCAATTCAAGCAACCTCTAAAGACCTTGAAAATGCCCCTTACGGCCTTCAGTATTCTCTTAATTTTCTGTTTTCATCTCAGTGAACCGAGTTTTCTTGAATATCATCCTTCAAGGAAAAAAAATCTGATTCTTTTGTATAGATTTTCCACTTTATTTAATACAGTGTCAGAGACATTATTATATCCTATTATTTCTTCAATTTTAATAAATTGCATTCAGCTAAATAATAAACTTGGATATATATCCTTATACTTATTATTATTTCTGTGGAAAACTGTTCAAAGATCTAAATGCGTATTTACAAATGGACGTTTAGCAACACAATTTGCTTATAAGTAAAGGACTTCCAATATCTAAAAAAGTAAACTATACTTATTTAACCTCATATGTCATAATTCATGTACGACCAGAAAACATTGCACTTAGATATATAATTCATAGTCAGGTCCAAACATAAATACTATCTTTCTAAGAGATGTGTGTGTGTGTGTATGTGTGTGTACATTAAATGTTAGGGCAGATTCTTTGACAGACCTGAGCATTTAACCTGGAATTGTTGGCACAACCTTAAAATTACGTTGATCTCCAAAAGGAGATTATAGGTCATAACAATGAAGATTGTGAGCAAAGTATGTAAAATAATATTGTGATCTCTGTTGTGACTATCTTTTAATTTTTCATAACATTTATCACCATCTGGCTTACAAATACATGTTTTTATATTTATTGCATGCCATCCTTCACTAGACTTTAAACACCATGAGAATGGGACATTTCTTTCATTCTCTGCTTTATTTACTACTTAGTACATAGCAGATGCTCAATAAATGTCTTACTTGAATAAATAAAAATTGAATGAATAAACAGTGAAGATTATTTGTTTTAGATTTGATATACTAGAAATGACATATAGTAAGATATTGAAAATTCTGTAAATCCAACTTTTAAAAAACTTGCAAGTGTCATATTTTTGATAGCCCTTTAAAATTGAATGTGCCAAATCTTTGGCTAAATCTGTACAAGAAAGAAATGTGAATCTCAAAGCCTCCTATGACATATCTTTTTTCCTCCTAAGTAAATTACAGAGTTTTGCCTTAAAAATATGATAGAGAGGGGCGCCTCACTGGTTCAGTCGTTAGAGTATGCGACTCTTGATGTTGGGGTCATAAGTTTAAGGCCCATGTTGGGCATAGAGCTTACTTAAAAAATATATATGACAGGGACATAACTCGTTAAACCAAGCAGGATTGTAATGGTTTTAGAATGCGGTTTCCCTGACTTTCATGGAAAGTCACAAATATGTTTTTCATTTAATACAGACTTCATTTGCTATATTCTTAATAAATAAGTTAAACCTCCAATACCATAAAAAATTACCCTGGTAAATGAGTAATATGTCATTTAAATCTTCTGAAAGTGAGGGTTCTCAACAGTTCAAGGATAAACTCTTCAGTGTTTTTTTTTTTTTTTTTTTTTTTTTTTTTTTGGAGAGGCAAAGCTAAAAAGAAAGAATAAGATAGCCAGGGTCAAACCTAGTCTGACTTTATTTCCCAACAACTGTTAGGCATAGGAATGCATTGGTCACAGTGTTTAACAGAAGTTCCCGAAATTAAATGAGAGAGTGGAATTAGAATAGATTTTAAACAAATGCTTATTAAAATCCACAACTGTATTCATTTTGGTAACTGGACCTCCAAAGCAGAATAATGAGTTTAAATACACAGCAACAGGAATCACTTTTCATTTTAATTTACAAAAGGAACTACAAATTAGGTTGGAAATAATAGAAAAAGAATCATCAACATCAGTCTTACAACCAAAGCCTTTGCTTTTATGCATCCTTGAGAGGTGAACCAGTTAATACACCAGTGCCCATTTCCATTACATCTCTTTTCTCTCTCTCTTTTGCACTCTGGCCTTCCCTTTCTAGATCCCTTCTCACCTCTCCCAACACAGCCACATCACATACTCATGCACACACACGGGTGTGTCTTTCGTATAAAGCTATTGTCTTCAGTTTCTTCTTGGCAGGTTATTTTTGCTAAAGGATCTAGTCACAATTATTTCATTAGAACAATTGCAATAGCTGCTTATTACCACAGAAAGGCATATGAATAAAAAAGTAATTCTTTTTTCTTGTTACAAAATGCCTACCTTGTATAGACAGCAATTGCTTTTGCCATTTTCTGCAGGTATGATGCCATTCATATTACTGAAGGAGTAGAAAGAATTTTTCTGTTCAGTCTGGCCTCTGGAATCACATGGAAATTTATTTATATCAAAGGCCAGAAAAACCACCAAGAACTTTTTACTCAGTGATCCTAGTACTAACAAATCTATCCTAAAAAATATTTCCAAATATGGAAAAGTATGGATGCAAGTATTGCTGCAAATAACAAAATAAATATTAGCAAAATTAAGCAAATAGAGGAGAATTTATTTTATTTTATTATTATTTTATTATTTTTAAAATTTATTTGAGAGAGAGAGTGAGTAGAGGGAGGAGCAGAGGGAGAGGGACAAGAAGACTGTGCTGAGCACAGAGTCTGACACGGGGCTTGATCCCGGGACCCCGAGATCATGACTTAAGCTGAAACTGAGAGATGGATGCTTAACCTACTGAGCCACCCAGTGCCCCTTTTTTATTTTTTATTTTTTATTTTTTAGGAGAATTTATTTTAAAGGTAACAGTTAAGTCACAAAATTAATGAGACATTTGTAAAATTGGCTCAGGAATGGACAGAAGCTAAAAAACAGCTCTAGGGCAGGTGATCCAAGCTATAAGAATTTCTAGATCTCTTGTCAGTGGGTGACTGCTAGAATTAGCCAGTTCCAATTACTTTTGCTGTCTTGGTTTCAGTGGACTTAAGATTCAGAATCCCTGGTGGGGGAGGTTAGTGGGGGCACTAACCCCAAAATATAGTGGGTTGAGAATTAAAAGAGATCTATTTCTCTCTCATTCAAGGCAGATTAGCAGTCGGTTCCACATCAGTCAAGGACTCCAGTTCTTCTTGTTTTACTGTTCCACCATCCCCTAGGAAGTATTGATGTTACCCACAGGATTATAGCTGGGTCACACCCTTGCATCCAAGCCTGCAGAAAGGTGGATAGAAAGGCTAGGGAATACGCAACTTCCTTTTTTAAAAGATATGACCCAGAAATTATATATAATACTTCTGTTCACTTCCCGTTTACTGGAAGTTAGCCACAAATACATGGAGCTGGAGGTGAGGTTAAGAAATGTGGTCTCTTGTGCCACACTAAAACTTGGAAATATTCTATTACTAAAAGAAGGAAGAAGAGAGGGAGAGGGGGGAAAGATGGCGGAGGAGTAGGGGACCCTATTTCAACTGGTCCCCGGAATTGAGCTGGATATCTACCAGACCACTCTGAGCACCCACGAAACCAGCCTGAGATGTAAGAAGATCTGGATCTCTACAAACAGAATAGTTGCAGGCGGTTGGTTTTGAGGTACGAAGTGGAGAGCCGTGATTCCACGGGCAGATATCAGAGGATAAACGGCAGCGGGAGGGTGCCTGGCCATGGGAATCCTACACCGCTGGTGAGCGACAGCCTCTCACACTGGGGACGGGGCACAGACTCGCAGATTGGTAGCAGTGGGGAAAGGACTTTAGGGCAGCCCCCAGGGTGGAAACCCGGAGTGGTGGGGTTGTGCGGGCGAACTGCAGCCCCTGGGGCGGAAACTCGGAGTGGGTCGCCCGGGACCGAACTGGGAGCGGCTGGCGGTTTTAGGAGCACAAAGGGCAGAGACATGCCCCGACCTGGAGGTGAGGACTGGGAGTGCTGCTGAGGGGCGCACAACCCAGGACGCTGCAGTTTATAGCAGCACGGACAGAAATGGAGACAGTGTGGCCTGGGGAGCTCACTGAAGAACAGACTGTGATCTCTCTGCTCTGAGGCAGAGGGTTGGAAATGGTCTCTTCTACTCTGACTCGTGGAAGAGACACAGAAAGCCGCCAGGGAAAGCTGCCAGAGAACAAAAGCCCCCAAAACTGATTCCCGCTGAGCCCATCCCCTGCCACAGGAGTGCAGGGCAACTCCGCCCAAACAGGGTTGCCTGAGTAACAGCCCAGCAGACACCTCCCGCAGAAGACAGGCTGGGAAAACAAGAGGCCAGCAACCCTAAGGTCCCAAGAAAACAGGTGCATCTTGCTTGGGTTCTGGTCAATAATTTGGACTCTATACATTCCCTCAAACACCCATCAACAGAATGACTAGGAGGAGGAGCCCCCAAAATAGAAAAGACTCAGAGATTATGACTTATGCTGCAGATTTAC
>NC_138370.1:89427322-89438489 GCF_054177405.1 Leptonychotes weddellii
TAGCCCGGTGATGGGTATTAAGGAGGGCACGTACTGCATGGAGCACTGGGTGTTACACGAAAACAATGGATCGTGGATCACCACATCGAAAACCAATGATGTATTGTATGGTGACTAACATAACATAATAAAATTAAAAAAAAAAAAAAGAAGGAAGAAGAGAATGGATGCTGGGGACCAGAGTACAGACTAGGATGAGGCAAATAAGTTGCCCTAGGTGCAAAATGAAAGAGACACTCACTCTTGCGACTGTGCAATTGCGGGTGCTCCTTACATTTTGTACCCCAAGTGCCTCATTGCCTAGTTCTGGTCCTGCTGGGGACAATTAGTAGTATCTGTCACACCTATTTAGATTACGTGGAAGCACAGGACACCTTAATTTACAGTCCTACAAGAGTACACACATTGGGTAAGAAATATTTACCTTAAAAGAAAGTAGAATATTACTGGTGAAAGTAGAATAAATATACATATGGTGGCTGACTGAAAAAAACAATGTTCCTTACAAACATGAAGATGGCTGTAATATATTGATAAATCCCCACAGCTTTTCATACCCCTGTAGACTCACCCTTTGCCATGTGAATTTGCAGCTCCCTCTGGTAAGAGGTGGAGTCTGTTTTAACCTCTCTTTGAATCAGAGTTGTATTTATGATAAGCTTTTTTTTTTTTTAAAGATTTTTCATTTATTCATTTGAGAGGGAACACAAGTGGAGGGAAGAAGCAGAGGGAGAGAGAGAAGCAGACTCCCCGCTGAGCAGGGAGCCCGACACAGGGCTCGATCCCAAGATCATGACTCGAGCGGAAGGCAGACGCTCAACCAGCTAAGCCACCCAGGTGCCCCTGTGATAAGCTTTAAACAAAGAATGCAAGGAAAGTGAGGTTGTGCTAGCTAGTTCTGAGCCTAAGTCTGAAGAGCATTTGCATGCTTCTTTGTAGGCTGTTGGAACCCTGTCTAGGTGCCACGTAAACAACTGGGCTAGCCTGCGACAAAGTGAATGACCACATGGACCAGAGGCAAGATTGCTCATGAGAAATGAGAGAGATCAGCAAACCTGTCTGCCCAACCTGCTGCTGAGTATAGACTCATGCATATGCCCAGCTAAGATCAGTTGAATCTGGCCCAGGCCAGAAGAATGACCCAGCAGATCAACAGTTGTGGTTGTTTTAACCAATAAAGTTTGGCATGGTTTATTAGGCAGCAATAGTTAATCGATACAAAGTCATTCATTGCTGTATCATTTATCCTAACAAGAAAGCAGGAACAATCTGAGTAGTGATAATAAGTTGTTTAAATAAATTACCCTATATTTCCTTGGAGGAATATTTTATGACCCTGAAGCTGTTCTCATGAAGTTAGCCTATAATCATGCTCACCATTATTGAGGCATCACACGACCTCAGATTCCCTTGTCATGAGTTTTTATGAATTCTCAGGGTAGATTTCGTTCTTCCTGAGTGGCAGGGTGGCTTTTCCTAATTTATCCTTTTATTGAAATGAAGCCTCATCTTTGGACAGGAATTGCAATACCTACCTAAAATCTTGTCTTATGATCCCACTTATGTGTTAATGAAGGGGGCGGAAATCGGTGGGGGAGACGAACCATGAGAGACTATGGACTCTGAGAAACAAACTGAGGGTTCCGGATGGGAGGGGGGTGGGGGGATGGGTTAGCCTGGTGATGGGTATTAAAGAGGGCACGTCCTGAATGGAGCACTGGGTGTTATATGCAAACAATGAATCATGGAACACTACATCAAGAACTAATGATGTAATGTATGGTGATTAACATAACATAATAAAATTAAAAAAATGTTAAAAAAAACCCCAAAAACTCAAGGTACTTCATTACTAAGTCCAGCAAAACTTTCAGAACAGCGGTTTCAAAAAGTCAGGTGTTTATGCCTCTGGTTTGCAATTTCTTCAATTTTTGATCCTTGGAGATTTTTTTTTTCTTCTGAGCTCATCTATGTATTAAAAAGGGCATTTGTTATATTTTATCCAGGATGTCTCAATGTTTTGTAATATGAAATATGGTTATAGTGTGACATGTTACCAGATACAGAAGTTTCCTTTCATAATCTTTACTCATTGGCTGGACGATGACACGTTAGGCTCTGCAGTAGATGGGAGATAAAATTCTCTCTGCCCTCTAAGAGCTTGTAATACAAATGCCTGGCCTTCCTTTTCTAGCCTGATCTACTAAATCCCTCCATCCTAAGGGCACTCTAGACTATTCACTGCTCCAAACATGCCATGCATAAGATTGTGATACTTTTCATGCTGAACCCTCTGCCTATGATGTCTTTTCTCTTTTCTAACTTATCTTACACATTTTTTTATTTATCCAGTTTCTTGAGTATGTACAATGTACCAGTCACTGAGTAGGGTTCCAGAGATTTAAAGATAAAATAAAACCTCTTTTGATAAATTTACAGCTATTCAAGCTCCAGTAATGCTACATTTCTACCTAACTTTCCTTAACTTCCCAGCCAGGATTTAAATATTTCTTCTCTACATTTTCACAGTATATTTTTAGGTCTTTATTTTGCACTTAACTCGTTCTGTATTCCATTGTTATTTGTTTTACGTAGAACAATATTGGAAAAATCTTTCTTGCTTTAACAGGTTATATGAGTCCCCATACAAGACGTTACCCACTGATAGCTGAATGCTTTATAAACCTCACCTGAGAGGACATCTCCCAGACCTGGGGGTCCCCTGAGATTTAGTTTTGAGCATGCTTTGATGATTCTAAATTACTCTGCATAAGAAAAGCATGGTAATTAGGATTTAGAAACTGTATAGGGCAAGGGGACAAAAGAGGTTGATCTTTAGACTGATCTTGAGGAGATTCGGAAACAAATGTTTAATAACGGAAGCCAAGTATGTCTGTTTTGTGCCCCTACCTTCTCCAACCAAACTAGATTGAAAGCTCCATGAAGGTAGGAACCCACTCGTATTCATCTTTGTTTCTCTCGCGCACCTACTACTGTGTCTTCTCCACAGTACCTTCTCAATAATTATTTCTTGAACTCAAAAATGAAGATGAACCAGAGAATCGTATCAGACAACTAGGGTCAGAATTAGACAAATTTCAGGGTCTTATAGATAATTCAATCTAACTCCTCATTTTACACATGAGGAAATGAAAACTGAATAAATAACATGCACAAACTTATCAAGCTTGTTAATAACAACAAATAATTTTAAAAATTTCCCCAGTGTCTCTTTTTTTAAAAAGTATTTATAGCCTTTAAAAAAAAAATTGGTGGGGTGCCTGGCTGGCTTATTCGGTGAACTATGTGACTCTTGATCTCAGGGTCATGAGTTTGAGCCCTATGTTGAGCATAGAGACAACTTAAGAAAAATTTAAAAAGTTTTAAAAATTTTGTAAATACAGGGCACCTGGGTGGCTCAGTCAGTTAAGCGTCTGCCTTCGGCTCAGGTCATGATCCTGGAGTCCCAGGATTGAGTCCCACCTTGGGCTCCCTGCTTAGTTTGCTTCTCCCTCTGCCCCTTACCCCACTCTTATGCTCTCTCTCACTCTCTCAAATAAATAAATAAAATCTTTAAAAAAAATTTGGTAAATACATATAACATAAAACTTACTATCTTAACCATTTTTAAGTGTACAGTTCTGTGGCATTATGTACATTCACACTGTTGTGCACCCAATCTCTAAAACTCTCTTCATCTTGCAGAATTAAAACTCTATACCCATCAAACAACTGTTCCCTATTCACCTCTCCCCATATAGCCCCTGGCAACCATCATTTTACTTTCTGTCGCTATGAATTTAACCCCTCTAGGTACCTCAGATAAGTGGAATCATACATTATTTGTCTTTTTGTGACTGGCTTATTTCACTTAGCATAATGTCCTTGGGGTTCATCACTGTTGTAGCAGGTGTCATTTTTTTTTTTCCATTTTAGGGCTGAATAATATTCCATTGTATGTATATATCACATTTTGTTTATTCATTCATTCATTGATGGACACTTGGGTTACTTCCATCTGTTGGCTATTGTGAATAATGCTGCTTTGATCATAGGTATACAAATATCTATTCAAGACCCTGTCTTCCATTATACTGGGCATATATCCAGAAGTGGAATTGCTGGATCATATGGTAATTCTATTTTTAATTTTTGAAGAAATCACCACACTGTTTTCTATAGCAGCTACACCGTTTAACCCCAGCTATGCACAAGGGTTCCAGTTTTTCCACATCCTCATCAGCACTTGTATTTTTTGTTTTTCTGATAATGACCATCCTAATGGGCATGAAATGTTATCTCATTATGGTTTTGATTTGTATTTCTTTTGTGATTAGTGACATTGTGTATCTTTTCATGTGATTGTTGGCCATTTGTATATCTTCTTTGAAAAATATCTATTCTAGTCCTTTACCCATTTAAAAAAAATTTTTTCTGTTGAGTGTTAGGAATTCTCTAGATATTCTTGCTATTAATCTTTCACCAGGTAATGTGATTTCCAAATATTTTCCCCCATTCTGTGGGTTGTTTTTTTACTCTGTTGTCCTTTGATGCACAAAAGTTTTTGATTTTGATGAAGTTTGTCTATTTTTTCTATTGTTGCCTGTGTTTTTGGTGTCATATCCAAGAAATTACTGCCAAATCTAATGTCATCAGGCTTTCCCCCTAAGTTTTCTTCTATGAATTTATAGTTTTAGCTCTCATGTTTAGGTCTTTGATTCATTTTGAATTAATTTTTGTATATAGTGTTAAGTAAGGGTCCAGTTTCATTCTTTTGCATGTGGATATCCAGTTTTCCCATTACCATTTGTTGAGGAGACTATGCTGTCCCCACTGCATGGTCTTGGTGTCCTTGTTGAAAATCATTTAAACATATATATGAGGGTTTATATCCAGGATTTTCGTTCTGTTTTTATCACTGTAGCATTGTAGTAAATTTTGTAATCAGGAAGTGTGAGTCTTCCAACTTTGTTCATATCTGTCAAAATTGTTTTGACTATTTGGAGTCCCTTGAGATTCCATATGAATTAGAGGATTTTTCTATTTCTGCAGAGAATGTCCTTGGGATTTTAATAGAGATTGCATTGAATCTGTAGATCAGTTTGGGTAATATAACATCTTAATAATATTAAGTCCTCCAATCCATGGAAATGGGATGTCTTTCCATTTATGTCTTCTTTAATTTCTTTCAGCAGTGTTTTGTAGCTTTCTTTATATAGGTCTTTCACCCCGTGGTTAATTTTTAAATATTCTTTTTAAAAAAATTTTTAAGTAATCTCTACAAACAATGTGGGCTCGAACTCAACAACCCTGAGATCAATAGTTATACACTCCTCCAACTGAGCCAGCCAGGTGCCCCTTAAGTATTCTTTTGATATATCGTAAATGCAATTATTTTCTTTTTCAATTGTTCCTTGTTAATAGAAATGCAACAAATTTTTGCATGTTGATTTTGTATCCTACTATTTTGTTGAATTCATAATTATTAGTTCTAATGGGTTTTGTGTGGAATCTGTAGGGTTATCTACATATAAGATCATGTCATCGGCAAATAGATAATTTTACTTCTTTCCAATTTGAATGACTTTTATTTCTTTTTCTTGCCTAATTGCTCTTACTAGAACTTACAGTACCATGTTGAATAGAAGTGGTAAAAGTGAGCATCCTTGTCTTGTTCCCGCTCTTAGAGGAAAAGCTTTCAGTCTTTCACCAATGAGTATGGTGATAATTGGGGTTTTTAATATATGGCTTTATGCTGAGGTAGTTTCCTTCTACTTCTAGTTTGGTGGGTGTTTTTATCATGAAAGAGTATTGAATTTTGTCAAGTGTTTTTTCCTGCATCAATTGAGATGATCATGTGGTCTTTTTCCTTCATTATGTTAATATGATGTATTACATTGATTGATTTCCATATGTTGAATCAACCTTGCATTCTAGGAATAAATCCCTCTTGGTCATGGTATATAGTCCTTTTCATATGCTGCTGAATTATGTTTGCTTATATTTTGTTGAGGATTTTTGCATCAATATTCCTAAGGGATGTATGTCTATAGTTTTTTCTTGTAATGTCTTTGGCTTTAGTATCAGGGCAATGCTGGACTCTTGGAAGGAGTTAGGAAGTATTTCCTTTACTTCAATTGTTTTGAAGTTTGAGAAGATTGCTGTTATTTCATCTTTAAATGTTTGGTAGAATTCACCAGTGAAGTCATCAGGTCCAGGGCTTTTCTTTGTCAGGATGTTTTGATTACTAATTCAATCTGCTTACTTACTTTGGGTCTATTCCGATTTTCTATTTCCTTGTGTTTCAGTCTTTGTAAGTTTTATGTTTCTAGGAATTTGTCCATTTTGAATAGGTTATCCAATTTATTGGCATACAATTGTTTGTAGTACTCTCAGAATCCTTTTTATTTCTGCAGAATTGGTTGTAATGTTCCCATTTTTATTTCTGATTTTAGCATGTGAGTCTTAATCTTCAGCTAGATCGACAAAAGAAAAAAAGAGAAGATTCATATTGTCAATTTTGTTCTTTTCAAAGAACCAACTTTTGGTTTTGCTGGTTTTCTCTATTGTTTTTCTATTCTCTGTTTTAATTAAACTTTAGCATTTACTTCTTCCACTGTTTCTTCAGTGGACCAACCTTATGCCAAGTTTAAATCCTTTGCACTAGCTTTTCCTTTGGCTTGGGATACTCTTCATCCAGTATTTCCTGGCTAGCCCTCTCTTGTTTTTAGGACTCAATTTCCCTGGAAACCTTTATCAGCCACTCAAACTATGTAGCCTCTAGCTATTCTGTAATGCAACCTTTATTCTTCACAGCCCTTTTCACTCTGTGAGATTTTTTGTTTGACTCTTCCCCACCGCCACACATTCACATGCAAACACACTACCCATGCATGCACACTTGTTAGAATATAAGCTCCATAAGAACAAGAACCCTCTTTGTCTTGTCTAACCACTGGCATTCCCACTGCCTAGAACAGTCTCTGACCCAATAATAAAAGATGCTCAATAAATATTATTGACTCTCTAAGATATTGCAAAGGCTAATGTTTTGAAAAGGAATGATTGAATGAAAAATTAATTGGGGCGCCTGGGTGACTCAGTAGGTTAAGTGTCCAACTCTTGATTTTAGCTCAGGTCATGATATCAAGGTCCTGGGATTGACCCCTGTGTCAGGCTCCATGCCCAGCACAGAGTCTGCTTAGGAGTCTCTCTCTCCGCCCCTCCCACTGCTTGCTCTCTCTCTCTCTCTCTAAAATAAATAAATCTTAAAAAAAAAAAAAAGAGGGGTGCCTGGGTGGCTTAGTCGGTTAAGCGTCTGCCTTTGATTCAGGTCATGATCCCAGGGTCCTGGGATCGAGCCCTGTGTCGGGCTCCCTGCTCAGTGGGGAGTCCGCTTCTCCCTCTCCCTCTGCCTGCCACTCCCCCTGCTTGTGTTCTCTCTCTTTCTGTCTAATAAACAATTAAAAAAGAAAAGAAAAGAAAAAGAAAAATGTGTTTATCTTCCTCCTGGAAGATTATTAAGAGATGAGGAATGGCATAAAATAGTTATTTTAAGAGAGCCATAACCAGTTATTATCTAATATACTTTATTAACATATTTGGTTTGACTAATTAAATATTTATATGTGCTATCTTATAATATATTAGCATCTAGTTATTATTCCATTATTTTTGAGACTAATGGATTTTTGGTATACAAATATACACTGTTCATATCATGGAGTCAGTATGTGGCACTAAAATGAGCATCAAACTGAGCGTCTGGTGTCTTGATTTTCTAGCCTCATCGTCACTACAATGTAATTGGATAGCTTTGGAAAGAATCACTTATTTGCACCTCAGTTTCTTCATTTGTAAAATGAGGAGATTACATTAGATAGGTTAACACAATTCCTTTCAGCAATCAAATCTATAATTCCATAATTTAGAGTCCAATTTTACTGGTTTTAGATGTTTTTAATTATTAGATATTCATAATACATTTTTCTACACTTAAAATGACAACTGCTTTAATTCACTTGTAATACTGTACCTCCAAATTTGAGCATGCAGGTTCCTTTACAGATTTCCACTGAGCTGAGATCAAGAGTCAGACACTTAACCAACTGAGCCACCCAGGCACCCCAAGATTTCCACTTTATAATGGAGCTTCCAGAACCGAACCACATGGAGTTTTTCCTACCCTAGGCAAGTTGAATAAGTGACTCATTAAATGTTTACTTAATTTGTAATGCATTGGCTTAGGAGGAAGGAAAGATAATATAGCAATGGCCAATTACAAAGAAAAAATAAAGAAAGCTAGATCTAGTAGAGTAAAAGGAAATTATTTTCAAAGGTAAATAATTTGGGGGGCACCTGGGTGTCTCAGTCGGTTGGGCATCTGCCTTCAGCTCAGGTCATGATCCCGGGGTCCTGGGACTGAGCCCCATGTCAGGCTCTCTGCTTAGCGGGGAGCCTGCTTCTCCCTCCCCTCTGTCAAATAAATAAATAAAATCTTAAAAAAAAAAAGCGTAAATAATTTGGTAAATTTAAAACTTTTATATTCAGTTAGGAGCAAACCAAATGTCTAAAGCCATAAATCAGCCTCATTGTGTTGAATATTGTCAATAATCCTGTTGCTGCTCATAGTTTGGATGTAATTGATTACATTCCAAAAATATATAACACTTTAAATCAAGAAGTTTCAAATTAAAATAACAAATAATATCATAAATTAAAATACATAATAGCTTAAGGAGAAAATATTTGCAGACCCTATGATATTTATAAAATAAATTTTATCTAAATTGGTAATTGCATTTAAACAACATGGATCCACATATAAAAAGTAACATCAAAAGGTCAATGTTGATTTCTTCTCATAAACTTGTGGGATCTTGAATGTAAATTGTCACATTAGAGGAAATAGATCTTAGAAGATAATTTTATGTTCTCAGCTTCTGACCCATCTCTGGACTGTCACATCTCTTTTGAGACATACACATATACACACACAAACACACACACACACAAGTAAAAATATTTTGGATCTATTTCGTTAGTTTTTTTATTTTAGAGAGAGAGAGTGCCCAGGCAAGTGAGTGAGGGAGGGCAGAGGGAGAGGGAGAGAATCTCCAGCAGACTCCCCACTGAGCACAAAGCCTGGCTGTGGGCTTGATCCCATGACCCTGAGATCATGACCTGAGCTGAAACCGAGTCAGTTGATTAACCCACTGAACCGCCCAGGCACCCCTGGATGTATTAAGAGTAAAAATTTTAAGAAATGTATTAGGAAATTGTTACTGGGCTAACAATACACATTCATATCTTCAGAGATTCAAAGTGAGAAGACTAGCTATAAAGACCCAATAGGTAATTTTGCTCATTAAGAAAACTGTGGATTCTGACTCTCTGAGGTAAAAAGCTTTGATTTATTTCACTTAAGTTGCCTTTTAGGGACACTTGTGCGATTGTAAAATACCTTCTGTGGATGCAATTAGTCTGTTTGATTTGTTATCATTTCCTTATAGGAATGATGTTAACGTAATGGGGACCTCTGAAGAGGTATTAGAGATCTCAGTACTGGTCAACCATTTCACACCTTTCAAATTACCTTTTTTCTTTTAACTGTAGTTAGGCCATTTAATTCATTTAAAATCCCCATTGAAACCCTAGCACATCATCAACTGTGAAACATTTGTGGGAAAACTTGCTCTATACAATGCATTTTGCATGTTCTAGTGAAAGGGCTGAGCAGAAGGGATTTGTTAGACATAATTTACATCTATTGCATAGTCAAACCTTAATTATTTAGTGGCTGATTGTCCTGTTTGGAAATTATACAAGCATTTTGTTTCTACTCTGTCTCACTTTTGCTGGCTGTTCAGCCATTTCACTAATCATCACCATGTCTGCCAAGAGTGGTTTGGGAATAGTAAAGCAGAGGATCACATTGTCCCTCATTTTGCTATTTCTTGGAAGACTTAATACAATCTTTAATGAGTGAGAGGATTGAAGCTTGTGTGTAAATCAGTGGACCTTAATGTTTTCATTATCCATGTTATTCTCTGTCTCCCAAAGACAATTAAAAGTTCCTTTTTTTTCTTTTTTTTTTTTCTTTCTTTCTTTCTTTCTTCTTTCTTTCTTCTTTTTCTTTCTTTCTTTTTCTTTCTTTCTTCTTTCTTTCTTTCTCTTTCTTACTTACTTTCCTTCCTTCTTTCTTTCTCTTTCTCCTCCTCCCTCCCTCCCTCCTTCCTCCTTCCTTTCTTCCTTCCCTCCTTCATCCCTCCTCCTTCCTCATTCCTTCCTCCCTCCCTTCCTTCCTTCCTTCCTTCCTTCCTTCCTCTCTCTCTCTTTCTCTCTTTCTTTCTTAAGTTCCCTATGTATGTTCCAAAAACTGTAAGATAAGAATAAGAAAATGTGTTTTAGGGACTCCTGGGTGGCTTAGTTGGTTGAGCATCTGCCTTCAGCTCAGGTCATGATCCCCGGCTCCTGGGATCAAGTCCCATATTGGGCTCCTTGCTCAGCAGGGAGCCTGCTTCTCCCTCTGCCTGCTCCCCCTGCTTGTGTTCTCTCTCTCTGACAAATTAATTAATTAATTAATTAATTAATTAAAAACCAAAACATGTGTTTTAGTCCTTTCAGGCTGCTATAATGAAATACCATAGACTGGGTGGCTTATGAACAGCAGAAATTTATTGCTCACAGTTCTAGAAGCTAGAAAGTCTGAGATGACAGTGATAGCATGGTCAGGTGAGGCCTCCCTTCCGGGTTGCAGACCTCTTTGTATCCTCACTTGGAAGAAGTGGATAGGGAGTCCTGTGGGGTCTCTTTTATAAGGGTACTAATCCCATTCATGAGTGTTCCACCCTCACAACCTCATCAACTCCCAAAGGCCCCACCTACTAATACCATTACCATTGGGAGTTAAGATTTCAGTATATGAATTTTGGGAGGACACAGACTTTCAGACCTTAGCGACATGGTTATGCACATTTAAAAGACATTTTTTCAGTATGGAGGTCCCTCAAAAAGTTGAAAATAGAGCTACATATGACCCAGCAATTGCACTACTGGGTATTTACCCCAAAGCTACAAATGTAGGGATCTGAAGGGGTACGTGCACACCAATGTTTACAGCAGCAATGTCCACAATAGCCAAACTATGGAAAGAGCCAAGATGTCC
>NC_138370.1:89438589-89474434 GCF_054177405.1 Leptonychotes weddellii
GGTATGTGCTATGGTGAGTGCTGTGAATTGTGTAAGACTGTTGAATCACAGACCTGTACCTCTGAAACAAATAATACATTATATGTTCAAAAAAAAAAAAAAGAAGATAGTAGGAAGGGAGAAATGAATGGGGGGAAATCAGAGGGGGAGACGAACCATGAGAGACTATGGACTCTGAGAAAAAACTGAGGGTTCTAGAGGGGAGGGGGTAGCGGGATGGGTTAACCTGGTGATGGGTATTAAAGAGGGCATGTACTGAATGGAGCACTGGGTGTTATATGCAAACAATGAATCCTGGAACACTACATCAAAAACTAATAATGTAATGTATGGTGATTAACATAACATAATAAAATAAAATTTAAAAAGATTAGAACAAATAAACAAAAAAATAAATAAAAGACTTTTTTTAATTGAAGTATAGTTGCTATACAATGTTAAATTAGTTTCACATGTACAAAGTGATTTGATAGTTCCATACATTACATAATACTTACCAGAATGAGTGTAGTCAACATCTGTCACTGTGCAGTGTATTAGAATATTATTGACTATCCCTATGCTGTATTTTTCATGCCCATGACTTATTTATTTTATAACTGGAAGTTTGCACCACTTAATCCCCTTCAACTATTTTGGCTCCTACCTCTTTCCCCTCTGGCAACCATCAGTGTGTTCTAGTATTTATGAGTCTGTTTCTGTTTTTGTTTGTTTGTTTGGTTGGTTGGTTTTATTTTTAGATTCCACATATAAATGAAATCAATGGTATTTGTCTTTCTCTGACTGCCTTATTTCATTTAGCATTATGCCCTCTAGATCCATCATGTTGCTGCAAATGGCAAGATTTCATTCTTTTTTAAAGCTGAGTAACATATACTTTGTATATATATATATATATATATATATATATATATACACACCCCATCTTCTTCATTCATCTATCTAGGGACACTTGGTTGCTTCCATATCTTGGCTATTGTAAATAATGCTACAATAAACATAAGGATGCACATATTTTTTCAAATTAGTGTTTTCAGGGGCTCCTGGGTGGCTCAGTCGTTAAGCGTCTGCCTTCGGCTCAAGTCATGATCCCAGAATCCTGGGATCGAGCCCTGCATCAGGCTCCCTGCTCAGCAGAAAGCTTACTTCTCCCTTTCCCACTCCCCCTGCTTGTGTTCCCTCTCTTGCTGTGTCTCTCTCTGTCAAATAAATAAAATCTTTAAAAAAAAAATTAGTGTTTTCATATTCTCTGGGTAAATACCCAGTAGTGGAATTACTAGATCAGATGATATTTCTATTTTTTAATTTTTGAGGAACCTCCATACTGTTTTCCACAGTGGCTGTACCAATTTGCCTTCCCACCAACAGTGCACGAGGTTTCCTTTCTCTCCACTTCCTGGCCAACAATTGTTATTTCTTTCCTTTTTGATACTAGCCATTCTGACAGATGTGAAGTGATATCCTACTGCGGTTTTGATTTGTATTTCCTTAAAGCTTAGTGATGTTAAGCTTCTTTTCATGTATCTCTGCCACCTGTATGTTGCACATTTAAAATTTTTTTCTTTTTCTTTTTCTTTTTTTCATTCTCCCCTGCCCCCCGCACATTTAAAATTTTAACAGGTATTGCTCTATTGTCCTACAAAAAAGTTCTACCGATTGACACTCCCCATAAATGGTATATGAGAGTGACTTTCCTCTCTTTAATGTTTTCATTATCTATGTTTAGCATCTTTCTAATGATCTTTTTTCTCTTCTCTGTATTTAGACCATTCAAGTCACTTAGAATCCCCACTGAAACTGCAGCACAGGGACACCTGAGCGGCTCAGTTAAGTGTCTGCCTTCGGCTCAAGTCATGATCCCAGGGTCGTGGGACTAAATCCCACATAGGGCTCCCTGCTCAACAGGGAGTCTGCTTCTCCCTCTGCGCCTCCCTGCTCATGCATGTGTGCTCTCTCTCTCTCTCTCAAATAAATGAATAAATAAAATCTTTTAAATTTTTAAAAAAGAAACTGCAACACATTCTCTACTGTGAAAAATTTGTGAAAGACTTCCTCTATGCAATCCATTTTGCATGATATTATGAAACAAACAACTCTGTATTTTTTCCCCCAACATGATAGGTGAAATTGTCTTTAATTGTTAAGTCTCTTGGGTAGTCTTTCAGATATACTTATATAAATGCCCAAAGACATTTCCATTTAGAGGGATAGAATCTATAGTAGAGAAATCTGGGGGAAGGTTAGTGGGAGAAGGATAAGGTAAATTATTTTTAGTGTAATAAAATGTTTCCTCTGAAATGCATTTTACATTAAAATTTCTTTTCGGGGCCAGGGCAGCCCTTCAGGAGCTCCTTAGTAAAATACTCAAGTATTTACACCAGAAACATCAAGGGTGGAGATGCCCCGGTGGCTGGTGAAGATGCATGAGCAGACCCCACCAACTGTACATTTTGGAAAATAAAACTTTGTTAAATAAAAAAAATTTTCAGAAGTTGAAAAATCAAGTAAAGAACTATAATTTCGTATTGTTACAGATAAAATGTTAACAATAATTATCTGTGGACCATGGAATATAAGAATTTTAATTTTTTAGGTTTTTCTTTATTTTTTATATTTTCTATAATGATAGTAATTTTTAAAGGTTTTATTTATTTATTAGAGAGAGAGAGAGTGCACCAGCAGGGGGCAGGGGCAGAGGCAGAAGGAGAAGTAGGCCCCCGCTGAGCAAGGAGCCTGATGTGGGACTCGATCCTAGGACCCTGGGATCATGACCTGAGCCGAAGGCAGACACTGAGCCACCTAGACGCCCCATGAAAATCCAGTTTGTTTTTTTCTTTTAAAAAATTTTATTTATTTATTTGAGAGAGACAGAGACAGAGAAAGAGAGCACGGGCGGGGGGGAGGGGCAGAGGGAGAGGGAGAAGCAGACTCCCCTCTGAGCCAGGAGCCCAGCATGGGAATCAATCCCAGCACTCTGAGATCATGACCTGAGCCGAAGGCAGATGCTTAACTGAGCCACCCAGGTGTCCCGATAATAAATTTATTAACTGTTTTATTAACTATCAACTATTCACTGCATAATTTTTTTACATCTATATTCTTGCACCTATCAGCATATACTGCAGCAATTCAATCATGCCGTCTTTTCCACAAAGTTAGGATTTCCCTGGGCAAGAGAGCCTTGTTTATCTTCGTATTCCCAGCATATAGTGCTTAACAAATGTTTCTTAAATTTCAAAACTTCAGAAACAATGAAAAAAATAACAAAACAATGAACAGCCAGCTATCAGAGTACTTCCATTGTGGTTATACTTTTTTTTAAGATTTTAAAATTACTTATTTTTTAATTTTTGTGTCAAGTAATCTCTATCCCCAATGTGGGGCTCGAACTCACAACCCCTGAGATCAAGAGTTGTATGGTCTACTGACTGAGCCAGACAGGCACCCTCTGGTTATACTTCTTCAACCCTTAAATTACATAGATACATGTTTTGACATTCTAAATATTTGTGTATTTTTTTAACTTAGTATTTGGAAATGGAATTACTGGAAATTTATCTTAAAATTTCAGAAATGTACACAAAACTCCCATATACCCTTAATTTTTAAGCAGTTCTTTATTGTCTGGCATATCAAAGTATCTCAGGTATATGCTTTACCAGACCTGGAAATAGTTTTCCAAGGAGCCTGGTTCCTTTTGTAGGAGAATGGAATTTAAAAACAAGATCTGGGTACTGTGTTTTCTGTGTTTTTAAATGAATATAATGAGGCAGCATTAAGATAGAGATGAGTGCATGAATTTCTAAGTGAAAGCATGAGATTCCAATTTTGACCAGCCATGTTACTAATGTGTAACATAGGGGCATTATTCTTTCTGAGATTTGGTGTCCTCATCTTTAAAAAAAATAGTTAACACAAAAACAATAATGATAACAAAGAAGAGAAAGATGATGATATATAGCTCTTGTAATCTGATAGGTACTGTTCTAAGTTCTCTAGTTATATAAATTTTATATATAAACTAAATTTTAAATATATATTTAATCTTCAGAAATATATTGTCATACCCAGTTTACACATGAAATTAATGAGGGTGATAATAAAATATCTATATTCAAGGTTATAAGAATCAAATATAAGTATGTGAAAGTCTTATGTGACAAACACTATATATGTATATGAATTGGTATGTATGTATTTATATATGTATACATATAATCACTCAATTGTTTACTGACTCAATCAATAAACACCTATTAGGTATCCCCTAAGTATCATATGCTATGCTTATGCTAAGTATAAAATAAAACAATGTATATAAAAGTATTAAGTTTAACAACATGAAATACACATATTTTTATGTTTATAACCCCAAAGAAAATTTCTCTAAAAGTGTACTTTACAATAGAAATATAATGTGAGTCACATATATAACTTTAAATTTCTTAGTAGCAACAGGAAAATTGTTTTTTAAAAGTGAAATTAGGGATGCCTGGGTGGCTCAGTCGGGTTAAGTGTCTGCCTTCGGCTCAGGTCATGATCCCAGGGTCCTGGGATGGAGCCCCGCATCGGGCTCCTTGCTCGGCAGGGAGCCTGCTTCTCCCTCTGCCTGCCTCTCCCCCTTCTTGTGCTCTCTCTCTCTGACAAATACATAAAATCTTTAAAAAAAATTTAAAAAATAAAAGTTAAATTAATTTTATTTTACTTTATCCAATATATCCAAAATATTAACAAAAATATCATTCTTTCATGTAAATGTAAAACAATTATTTTATTTATTTATTTATTTTTAAGATTTTATTTATTTATTTGAGAGAGAGAGAATGAGAGAGAGCACATGAGTGAGGTTAGGGTCAGAGGGAGAAGCAGACTCCCTGCCGAGCAGGGAGCCCGATGCGGGACTCGATCCTGGGACTCCAGGATCATGACCTGAGCCGAAGGCAGTTGCTCAACCAACTGAGCCACCCAGGCGCCCCTGTAAAACAATTATTAATGATATATTTTACAATCTTTTTTCATTTAAGTCTTCAAAATTCATTGTGTATTTTATACTTAGCACATCTCAAAACAAACTACATCTCAAGTGCACAATAGCCACAGGTCTACCTAGGGGCATCTGTGTTGAACATCTCAGGTCTAGAATAAAATACAAATAAAAGAAACTGTTGGGGAGACATGGGAGGGAGAGAGATTTACCTTGTCCTATATATTCTTTTTTGCTTTTTAAAGATTTATTTATGATTTTTAGAGAGAGAGCGGGAGCGGGGAGAGGGGGCAGAGGAAGAGGGAGAGAATCTCAAGCAGACTTCCTGCTGAGCATGAAACCCAATGCAGGGCTCGATTCCACGACCCTGAGATCATGACCTGAGCCAATATCAAGAGTCAGTTGCTTAACCAACAGAGCCACCCAGGCGCCCCTTACTATATATTCTTTTGTACTTTTGATTTTTGTACTCCATGTACTTGTTACCTATTCAAAGAAATTTGCAAAAATTAATTAATAAATTAGAAGCATTGTGTTTTTGTCTCTGTGTGTGTATGCATCCTTCTATGTCAATGGTTTGCAACTGGAGGCGGTTTTGCCCCCCAGGGAACATTTGGCAATGTCTGGAGATATTTTGGATGGAGTGGGTAGTAACTACCGGCATCTAGTGGGTAAATATCAGGGATGCTGCTATATACCTACAACGTACACAGGGCACAGCACCCCCTGCCCCTCACCCCCCAATTGTCTGGCCCAAAATGTCAATAGAGCTGAGGTTGAGGAACTCTGTTCTTTGTATATATTCCAAAAAGTAAAAATTTCAGTGTCTACTAGTTACTAGGCATTGTCAAGGCCATGGCCGTACAAAGAGAAGCTCCTGAACCCCAGTGGCTCACAGTTGAGGGAGTGATGTAGAAGCGAACAACTGCAGGACTGTAATAAATTCTAGAATAGAGTACAAACGAGGTATTAAGCAAGAACTCAAATATCTATAAACATATTCATTAACTAGAAAGCCACTTGTTTGCAACATCAATTTGAATTGAAAAATTGAAACTAAAACATGAATTATTTCCCACCAAATCCTCTAGGTTGAGAATGCAGCACTGTATTCAAAAGCTTTAATGTTCCTGTGTACCAACATAATGTCAGTAAAAGATATCTGAAGGGAGCCCTGAATTTGGTTATAACAACTGTTACTCTATTTCTGTGCTGAGTAACACATTTTGGAACTTTAAATGGACTCAGTGATATATTTTAAAAAAGAATGTGTAAGTCATGACTAATGTTGCTGTCTGAAAGAGATAGCTATAAGAACAACAGTCCAAGGATTATCATGTTTTGCATATCTTCTCCCACGAATGCCTCCATTTTTCCAAGAGGCTCACAAGTTCAGCTATATTTCATCACCAAAGAAACCAGACAAAGCTCAGACTCTGAAATCCATTGGCTTTGTTTAGCTTTTTTTAAAACCTAGTGCTTTATACTTCTGCTTTGGTTTAGTTTTTTACTGGTGAGCTCACAGAGTCCTGCACACATCTGTTTGAAAGAAAAAAGCTTGTGCCCTTCTTACTGTCTGTAAGTTGCCTGCTTTCAGGGTGAGGCAGCACAGGATCTCCGTGAAGTGCAAGGGCCTTGGCATCTGGTAAGGCCTGGCTTTAAGTCCCAGTTTCACCTCGTAAGGTCTAGCACATTATTTAACCTCACCAAACCTCAGTATCCTCATGCAAAATGTCTGTCTTGAAAGGGTCGCTGGGTTGATTAAATGAGATAATATGTATTCAATACATTTATCATTGCCAGGAATTAATCAAGTGATGGGGACTGTTATTATTGAAACGGCACAAAACATAAAAAAGACTTTTAAGTTCATTAGTCAAAATAGTGCTGTTAGGGGCTCCTGGCTGGCTCAGTCGGTAGAGCATGTCTCTCTTGATCTTGGGGTTCTAAGTTCAAGCCCCATGTTGAGTGTAGAGATTACTTGAAAATAAAAAATTTTTTTTTTTAAAGATTTTATTTATTTATTTGACAGAGAGAGACACAGCGAGAGGGAACACAAGCAGGGGGAGTGGGAGAGGGAGAAGCAGGCTTCCTGCTGAGCGGGGAGCCCGATGCGGGGCTCGATCCCAGGACCCTGGGATCGTGACCTGAGCCGAAGGCAGACGCTTAACGACTGAGCCACCCAGGCGCCCCGAAAATAAAATATTTTTTTTAAAAATGGTGCTATTAGTCAGGATAGTGCTTGTGTGATTTCTCCACTAGAATTTATTTATTAATGTATTTTGTCGTCAGTATTTTCCTAAAAACCAAGCGATTTCCTATCTTTTTGTTTGACACCATTGTTAATTAGATGGAGAAACTTGAGTACTACTTTGGCACTCTGGGTTTTATTCGTTCACATTTGTGTTCATTATTCATTTCCTACTACCTTTGACCACTGTGCTGTTAGAATACAGTACTAGCTCTTATCTTTTGATGTTTGCAGTCTATGCTTCTTCCCAGCTAACTTCACATTGTCTATTTAAGACCACCTGTTTTTTGAAATTTCCCTTGTGCCCTCATTATCACACTGACTAAGCCGCACTAGATAGTAACCTAAATCTCTTTAGTAATGAGCCCATCCTCAACAGCTTGAAGAAATACACTGCTCTGTAAATACAGAGCTCATTTATAGACAGAGACAAAAGGCTCTTCTTGATTATAATTTCAGCAGACCAAGTGATTGTAATGTCACTGTGGTAAAATTGCGGTTATATTTTTCATGCTTTCTAGAAAAGCTGCGATAAAATCTCACAGTCACACCACACATATTTTATAATTTAAATCTCCAAGTGGTTTTGCTTCATTCAAAAAAGCTGAAATGTAAATTTCATTTTAGGTTTATGTGAAAAGTTATATTGTAATAAATAATTTTCATAGATACTCATATTTCTTTCATGCCTCCCTAAAAGAGACAATAGTTTTCTTATTATTTTAATATGTTGATATTTTATACTACCCTGTTTTAATGAGAGCAAAAAAAAAAATGAAGACCAAATTAAAGAAGGTAAATGAATATAGGTAATTTCATTGTTTTTTGTTATTATGATCGATATTAGTAATGTTAATATTAATAGAGTAGAGCATAAATAAAAGGCAAACGATTTCTCTAACAGCCTAATGACTTGAGGCAGATAATTAAGGTTCTGATCCATCAAGAGGGAGGAGAGAAAGCTAGTAGGTTTTTTTCATGGCAAGGGAGGGCCTGGTTCCTGTCTTTCCCTTAGCCCCACAGAGGAAAACGAGAAACAGACCCACTGCTTCTTTCATCTTTATTTCTCCCATTTTTCTCTTTATTTCATTCCTGAGGGGAAAATTTCAGAGTTGTTATGCCCAATATACAAGTAACAGATTTCAAAAGAGGGATTTTTATAAATGAAGGGCATTTTTGTGAAAGGAGAAAATACAAACAGTGCAGAGGGAGAACAGTTTCTGGCTGAGTAGGCTGTGTAGAAAAAATATCACTGAAATGGGCGTGGGAAGAGACAAAGAGGGCATTCAGGGGGCAAAAATGGCTGAAGAAATGAGGGGAGAACAATTGGGAATATAGATGTTTAGAAATCACCATAAAAATCAAAACCATCAAGTGGATAATTTTATTTTTTCCCCAGAGGACATGTTCAAGTCAATTCTTTATCAAGTTCTGGAAATCTGTGAAATTTGTTGGCCACATACCCAGAAGAATTTGAGCTATGAAACAAGCTGCTCATCAAAAGCATCTGTCTCAACCTGTTACTCGCCTTCACCTCTTACCTGGTCTAGAATTTTAACCTAGTTTCTCATTCCTCTGGGTGACACACCAAAGTGGATGGTTATCTTAAAAAGCTACAATTAAGACTGTTGGAGATGGAGTAGAGGCCCTGAGGGTTCTTTTAGTCTAGCACAAAGGCATTTATCAAATTAACCACTTGAGAACACTAAGAGCTCAATATTGTCCATCAGAAAGTGTTTGAGATTAGGGAATTGCAGGAAGAGAAAAGCTTACAGCCCAATGGTTGTACTCCTGAGGCTACCTTCTAAGTAGCAGGAAAGCACCAGACCTAGCAAAGCAGGCCTGGGATTCAGAGGGCACCCAAAGTGAAAAATATAGAAATATAGAAAAAATATAGAAAAGCAAGAAGTAGAGTTTTAAAAAGACTGATCTATTTTACATAGGGCTTGCCTGGGTTTGATAGCCAAGACTAGAATGGGACTGGATGGGGTTCTTCCTGTCTTGAGCAGGTTGGTATGAAAAGTTAGAGATTAGAAGCGCCTGGCTGACTCAGTCGGTTGAGTATCTGACCCTTGATTTTGGCTCAGGTCATGATCTCATGAGATCCAGCCCCATGTTGAGCTCCCTGGTCAGTGGGAGCTTGAGATCTCTGCTTGAGATTCCCCCCTCCGCCCCTCCCCCACGTGTGTGTGTGTGCGCGTGTGTGCACGTGCTCTTTCTTTCTCTCTCAAATACACAAATAAATCTTAAAAAAAGAAAAGAAAGATTAGAAACTAGGGGCTCCTGGCTGGCTCAGTTGCTCAGTTGGTAAAGCATGCAACTCTTGATCTCAGGGTTGTAAGCTCAAGCCCCACCTTGGGTATAGAGATTACTAAAGGGAAAAAAAAAAAAAAAAAAAAGCTAGAGATTATATTGCTCTTCTTCTTAAGAGTCATTGTCCATAATAGGCCAGAAGCTGGGGGCACTCTTGAGAGTCCTGAACTAAGTTTTGGGGCAAATGCCTTAAGGAATTTCATACTCGCCAAATAGTCTCTGAGAACTGATTGCGATCATAATTTATTGGTTCCAGCCCAAAATCAAGGGGATCATTTGAGTCAGACGTGACTAGCAACTAAAACTTAGGGTAGAGTTGTGAGGAATTCTAATAGGTAGTCTAGTACTTTTAAAAAATGAGAGCCACCATTTCAATCAATGTTGTGGGTTAGAGTCCTCTGGAAGGATATTTATAGGGGGGAAAATGGACTTTGATTAATTGGTAAGATTAGATAGGTGGAGAAGAGGGTGAAGACAGTTATTCATTCATTCATTCATTTATTTCCTCAAGAAATATTTGTGAAATATCTATGGTCCTGTGCCAAACACCAGGGATTCTGTAAAGAACAAAAGTGACAAGATCCCTGCCCTAATGGAGTGTGGCGTCAGACATTACACACAGTAAAAGACAAAGATTATTTCAGATAGTGGTAAGTGCTATGAAGGAAAAAAAAATCCAATGGGATAGAGAATGACTTGGGTGGGGGGTTGATGATGAATGTTTTAGGTAAAGAATGGAGAAACCTATCTAAGGAGGTGATGGTTGATTAAGATCTAAGAGATGAAGAGCTGGCCCTGTGAAGGGGCATTCTTAGAAGGGGGAGCAGCAAATATAAGAGGCCTGAAATGGGAATGAACTGGATGCATTTGAGGGACAAAATCAACAAAAACAGCAATAACAATAAAAACACAGAGTAGCCAATGAAAGTAAACAAAAGGCAAAGTGTCTAAGACAAAGTCATCACATAGAAACAGTTTCTTTCAATTGCAGAGATAATTTATTTGTTTTTTAAAGAGTTATTTATTTGAGAGGGAGAGAGAGAGAACAGGCATGCATGAACAGATGCGCTTAGGGGGAGGGGCAGAGGGAGAGAATCCTCAAGCGGACTTCCTGCTGAGCTCAGAGCCCAAAGCAGGGCTTAATCCCAGGACCCTGAGATCATGACCTGAGCCGAAATCAAGAGCCGGCTGCTTAACCGACTGAGCCACCCAGGTGCTCCTTAACTGCAAGAATTTAAAGGGAAGATTAAAGTAGAGGACAACTGTGACCTGGAGAAGGTTCAGAAAAGGCCTGAGTCCCTTGCGCTCACATCGTTCTATGCTGATACGAAGAAAAGAGGGCCACTGGGGTATAGAGCCTTTATAATAAATAGTGAAAACAAGAGCTAAAACCCAGATGACACCCAATGTCAGCAAGCTTTGGTTTAGAAATTTGTGCCCCAGAAAAAAAGGCAAAACCTTCAGTGCTACTGTTGCCAGTAGGTCCGGAAGGCCAGGGGTCAACCCAAACTATAATGTAGTTGGTACTTGAAATCCAGAGGAAAATGGAGAGAGGATGACCACTGATTTCTTCAGTAAAACAAACAAAAACCAAAAACACTACATGACATAAAATTCGATGGCCTAAGTGTTTTATATTTTTATTTATTTATTTTTTAAAGATTTTATTTATTTGTGAGAGAGAGAGGGAGAACAAGTGGGGGTGGGGCTGAGGGAGGAGAAGCAGGTTCCCCGCTGAGCAGGGAGCCCCATGATGCACTCCTCCCAGGACCCCGGGATCATGACCTGAGCCGAAGGCAGACACTTAACCGACTGAGCCACCCAGGCGTCCCCAATAAATTTTTAATAAAGTTTAAAAAATGTAAAATTCTTGTGTGGGAACCCAAAAAACCACCAAAGCATAATTTAGTCCTTAGAGGTAATATTTTATTTGTTTTGTGTTTCAAAGGCTTTGCAACATTTTTAATTTGGTCTAAATTCCTTTGTCTACCAATTTAAAAGACTAAGTTCACTTCTTTCCCAAAGAAGCCAAGATTTTAATTAAGTATACATTATTTACTAGACTTCAGGACTCCAAAAACACACTGGGTGAGATTTTTTTTTAAGGCTAGCATGTTCTCAAGGGGCTACAACAACTTTTCCTTAACAGTTCTACTTTAGTCTAGATTATGAAACTGTTTCTTAACGCATGCTTTGGTAGGGAAAAAAAAAAACCATTAGCCATCTAATAATATTGAACATTGAGCTAATACAAAGGGGGAAAATGGGGCATGAACCATATCATTTGTAGAGTGCCAATGAAGTAGTCAACACAGGGGCGTCTGGGTGGCTCAGTCAGCGAAGTGTTTGCCTTCGGCTCAGGTCATGATCTGGGGTGGGGGGTCGTGAGATCAAGCCCCTTGTCGGGCTCCCTGCTCAGCGGGGAGCCTGCTTCTCCCTCTGCCCCTCCCCCCAGCTCCTGCTTTCACTTACTCTTTCTCTCTCTCAAATAAATTAAAAAATCTTTAAAAAAATAAACTGTGAAGTAGTCAACACAGCACTTTTCACATCTCTGCACAGTATCACTCTGAGGTGGCTTTGTCACCCACGGATGCAACTCAAAGAGGAGCTAGCAAAGATCTGAGCTCTCACATGGCTGGTAGAATTTGACCTAATGACCACTGGTCATCAGTCTGTGTTCTGTCCACCAGACATTATAGTATCCCCTTATTTAGATGGGACAGTGACAGTACAAAGAAGTTTAATTACTAATGTTAAGAAAAATTTAGTAAATTCAGCTTACCAATGGTCACATTAATTCTAACACTCCCTTCTTCTGATGGAAAAGTTAACCACTTGAAACTTCCCAAGGATCTAGGTTACTTTTCAGAGAGTCTTTGTGATGGAGGAGGGCCCAGGGAAAGGAGGGGGAATAAAATAGTTTGCAGCTGACGATAGCCTGAAAGGAAGCATTGGAAGCATTATCCACCCAGGGTTGAGCAAAGGGAATTTCTTCTCATTCCTTTGGCCTGTTAACACTCAGGAATTTGTGCAAAAGCCTAGGGTGAGCATCTTAAAATGTTTAGAAACAAGCAATCTTTGTTTTTCCTCTCTTAAAAAAAAAAGCACAGATATATAGTAGCTCTCTCAGGTAACATTTATGTTAATGGACCAGTATTTTCTGTTGGAAGAAGATTGTTATGCTCACTCTTAAGCCTCAATGAGTTGAGACCAGTAAGCCTAGTGTTTATCCAGCTCCTAGGCAGGCCAAGCTTGTTACTGAACCTGCAGTTTCATAAACCACGTCCAGAACTTACATCTCCTGCCCCCTTCTCAAAAGACAGCCTAGTGACCCAGTGTGTGCCATATTCAATTAAAAGTGGTAAAGAAAAGCCAATATTCTTTTCATCTTCCCTCACCAGAACTTTAGATTTCTTATTCTGTACTTTTTAAATAATAATAATAATAATAGCCATCATTTATCCAGAACTGACTATATGCCAGGTACTATGCTGTTATTGTGTTATTTTATTTAATCATCAAACAAGGATCACCTCTGAGATAGGTGTTAGAATTATCCTCATTTTATAGATGAGTAAACTGAGCAACTGAGCTAAAAGTTACAAGTAAGCAATTTGCCTGATGTCACTTAAGTAGCAAGAAGCAGAGTCGGGGTTTGAACAGCTTAATCCTTAATAATTACAGTGCATAATATGACATAATAAGTACAGAATTTCTTTGAAAATGTTTCTGTTACTGGCCAGAAGTTTTCAAAATTATTTTCAATAATAGCGATTTATGAACTAAACCCTGTTCAATTTCTCTTTAATTAATACTCTTTTGATTCCCCCCCCTCAAACAAACCAACAAACCAGGTACCAATAAGTGTTTTACAAAAATTATCCCACTTAATTCTCATAACAATTTTAGGATGCTTAGAGAGGTTATGTAATTTACCCAAATGGTCAAATTGATAGCAAGCTGCTGAGATGAATTTGAACAATGTTATTGTTCAGTTTTTTTTGTTGTTGTTGTTGATTTTCAGTGTTTAAACATTTTAAACTCTTCAAAAGGTCTGTTTCTTACAGGTTTCTTCCTTCTGCTTTAATCATTGTATGCCCTGTTGAGCTAGTTAAGTTCCAAAGGTTAATGTCATCCAAAGTTATTTTTGATTCTTTGAAATAATTTACTTAAAATATTTCTGAAGACAAGCATTCCAGAAGACATATGCATTGCATTAACAGCCATTCTTTCACAGAACAAAACCTTCTAGTTAATTTTTATTTTAGGCTCATAGATGGAACCCAACATCTTCCATAAAGTTGTCTTTGCTTTAGACTCAGCTGTGATCACCAACGTAAGTGATGCCATGTGCCAACTATTGTTTTCCTTGTTGATGGATGGGCCAAGTTCATCTTTCTAATTACCATTTGATAGCAAAGAACATTGAGTTATATGTAGAACCTTTTTACAGTGGGTTGAGGTTTCTAAGACTTCTAAAAATAAAAGCAAGTCTAGAGTAACATATTTTTAATGCCCTGGGTTTGTTTTATTACATAACTTAGCTATAAATACTGCCAGTGAGTCTCTGTTTCAAAACTGTATCTATCTTTCAGTACCAAAATGAGGGTACATGTCCTTCACAATGTAACTGTTTTATGAAAGGGGAGGAAAAAAAAATTCTTTCTGATTTCAGTTCTACTAGCAAATTTTGTTTCTCATTGATATAGCAGTATTATGCATAAATATAAGCCTTTTGATACTTTGGGGTTTTTGTTCAGATGACAGAAATGTATGTAACTTAATTTCTTAATTTCTTGAACAAGAGACTTTGTTGTATTACAAAATGCTGGCATTTGTTTATTTTATAGATAGTGAATACAATTTAACTGAAAAGGGTTGTAGTCTTCTCATCAAATTAAACCATGGCTGTTTTTTTTTAAGATTCTATTTATTTATTTGATGGAGAGAGAGAGAGAGCGAGCACAAGCAGGGGGAGAGGGAGAAGCAGGCTCCCCTCTGAGCAGAGAGCCCAATGCGGGACTCGATTCCAGGACCCTGGGATCATGACCTGAGCCAAAGGCAGATGCTTAACTGACTGAGCCACCCAGGCACCCCTAAGCCATGGCTATTTTTGTTTTGCTTTATGCTTCTTTGTATGTATTCTAATTAGCAGTATTCTAATATGGACAGCCTTACAAGTGACACAATTTTAAGAAGCATCTTCCTTATCCAAATCACTGCTCCCCTGGACTCAGTTCAGGGCATGTCTGAAATCCCATAATTCCTTTGTCCATTCCATGCATTCTTTTGTCCCGTTAAAATGTTAATAACACCAGACTGGTTGATACATTAAGTCTTATCAGGGAGCTGGTACACTTGGGAGTCTTTTACTAGGAATCTGGATACCTGAATTCACTGATAAAATCTTTTATTTTCTTACAACCAGCCAAAGAATAAGAATGAGTCTACTCACAAAGTAGAGTGGGAGATGCAATTGTTGGGAAATTCAGACACGTTTGTTTAGAGCTGACCCTGTGTCTCATGTAAAACAATTGTTTAATTGATAATGCATTCCCTAAGATAGTTAGTATTTGGAAAATACATAGAGCCACCCTACAAATACAGTATCTGTCTAAATTTTCTGTTATAGAGCAATTTTGCAGAACTTAACTATGGTAGCCTGCCTTAGAGATTGTCCTCAATGACCCCCACCTCCTGGAATTCACACTCTTGTGTAGTCTCCTCCTCCACTATACCAGGGGTGGTTTACTACGTGAGCGATAGAATATGTGTCACTTCTGAGATTAGATTTTAAAGTCTTTGCAGCTCCTGTCTGGGTCATTTTCTTGCTTTCTTGGATTACTGGCACTGGCGGAAGCCAATGCCATGTTGTGAGTGGCCCTATGGAGAAGTTCATATGATGGGGATCTGAGGCCTCCAGCCAACAGCTCCACGAGTGAGCAGATCCTCTAGCCCCACCAAGCCTTCAGACGACTACAGTCCCATCCACATCCTGACTGCAGCTTCACGAGATACCTTAAGCCAGAACCACCTGGCTTACCCAACCTCAGATTCCTGATTTTCAGGAACTCTGTGAGATAATCAGGGCTTGTTGTTTTTAAGCGGCTGAATTGGGGGCCAAAACATTTATTACCTTGCTAGAAAAAATTACCTATTCATTAGTCACCAGAATCTGTAAGCTGAAATGCCTGTGAAATATCATATTTAGCACGAAATTCCTGCCAGATAAAAAGTATAAACTAAACGTGGTAAACTTACATGCTTAGAAAGTCCAGGAAGGTGGTGGCCATGATGAACTGAAAGCTGTTCCCTAGGTCTAAGGATGGAAACAGCTATAGATGTGTGTTGCCATGTGGGTATGTGGGTTGTGATCTTTTCATTTTTCAAAGTGTAGTATATATAGATCAGTATCTTCCCAAGCACACATTACACTCCAGATAATTAGTCCAAGCTAATCATAGTAAGTCTATCCTTTCTGCCAGTGAAATGGTTCAGAAATGGGCATGTGACCCAATAATGACAAAGTCAGTGTGAGGAGAAATCTCTGAGAAAGTTTCTGGGAAAGATTCTTAGGCACAGAAAGAACAGTCTTTTCTTTTTCTATCTAGTTGTAATGCCTTGTTATTCTGAGAGCCTAAGATGAAGCTAGCACTAAAATGACCAAGCAGAGAGAAAAAGAGCCTCGGACTTCAGTGACTAGCTAGGCACCGAAGCAATCAACCTTGGAGAAATTGGCATTTCCTATTGTATGAGGTCATAAAGTCTGTTAAAATACCCTATCTTAAGGCAGTTGGAGTTGAGGTGTCTTTTACTTGTAGCCAAAAACATTCTAACAGATACACAAGGGAACCTGGTAATCCATAATTTTGTGGATAAACTACTGATTTTTAAAATGCATGAAAATCAACTTTAAAATGGTTCTGTATCAAATAAAATATATCTGGATGGCATGTCCATCCTGCTGACTGCTAGTTTGTGATCCCTTTTGTAGTCCCCATACTACCATATTATAAAAAAATTTTTTTAAAGCTCATTTACATTTTATTTAAAGGTCTCATTTGTTCAATGACCGTTATTAGCTGCTATTTTAGTTGTTAGAAGCAGAAAAGTCCTGATAATTGTCTTCACATACTCAAATGATAGTCATTTGCTCAGTGTCCAGCACTTAACATAGTATTTCTAATTCTTACAACTTTGTTAAGTAGAACAGTTCTCTCTATATTATGGACAGGCAAACTATATTTAGAGAGGTTAGTAGTGATTGATGGATGACTAGTGAGCCAGGATCCCTATATCCTCCCTCTACCCCTACCCATATGCCATACATCCCCCCCCGTCCCCCCGCCATTCTCAGGCAGTGAGTTCCCCAGAGGACATTTGTGCATTGAGGACAAGCCCAGACAAATGCAGGCTTTTTACAATTAACTGGGGTTTGACTCCAAACCCCAAAGTAGTTTCCTTGTAGCTAGGCCAAACAGCTAACCAGCTTCTGTCTCTCCCTTTCAACTTCAACCTATGATCAAGTCTCATCTTTATGGTTTGTAAGATTCCAATGATGAAGTGAGGAAAAACACTAAGCGTAAGGAAGGAAAATAGGGCATTGATTATTTATGCGGTTACAGACTTATTTATATCTCACAAGATAATAGGACTGTAGTAATGTAGTACTCTTCTTGGATCTGCCCGCTCAGCAAATTGGTCTTGAAGGTTCACAGATAGAAGTGGGAGAGAGTCTTTAGTGCCCCCTGGAGGCCAAGAAACAAACACTTAACTGGGATTTGAACCCAGGTCTGAGGGATTCTAAATTGATTAAATCAATAGGAGGACAGAACCAGAATCACAGTTAGGTAAAGTAGGTTTCTGGCTCAGTAGAAGAAGAAATTTTTACAACAATTTGGACTTCCTAGAGATGGAAAATGCTGGCTCCCAAGTAGAAATTTGCTCCATCAATAGTTTCCAAGAAAAAGCTGGAAGTCCACTTGTCAGGAATTTTGGGACAGACTCCTGCACTTGACAGATAATTGGAGCTCTAACTCCTTTTCAGCACTAAGTTCTGTGATCCTCAGAGCACTGGCAAGCAGTTCTAGTGTTGCTTTTCTTCCAGTCTGTTTATTTTTTTCATCTGTGGCCACAGCCTACTTGCAACTGAGGGATTTGAAAACCATGCATTATACTTCAGCAAACTCCTCAGGAAAAGTGTTTTAACTCAAAATATTTAGTGTTTCACTGGCTTTTGGGGAGCAGACTTGTTGAGGGGTAGAGAAAGAGAACGCATCAGAGAGGACAAATGCTCAAGTGAGTAGAGCTAGCGCAGCTTTGTGATTGTCGTTGATCCAAGAGGAGAATTACTGAGGTGCAGTAAGAGGCACAGGCTGGGTGGGAAGGGAGCTCTGAACACATTTCCTGCTTTTTCAGGCAGGTTTTCATGGGGTGACTTAGTTTGAGTGGTTAAGAATTCAAAGGCACTTACTGAGAATTTTCTACCATTCCATAGTTGGCATTTATTGAGTCCTATGTTCAACAGTTTACATGCATTATCTCAATTACTCCACGCAGAGATTTATCATGCACACCATTATCTCTTTTGTCAAGCCACTGGCTTAGGGAAGTAAGGGAACTCATCTAAGATCCCATAGGAGGAACTAGAGCCAGACTGAGCATTGCTTTGATTCCAAGGCTGAAGGAACTATTTTTTTTTTTTAGATATATATAAAATATGTTATATATTTTCCTCATCTATTAGTATGTATTATTTGAGTAATACTGAAAGTGAATCTGTAGAATTAGTTTCCATATAGGGATTACACCAAGATTAGGTAAATTTTTAAAAATAAAAATTTGGGGGTGCCTGGCTGGATCAGTTGGTAGAGCATGTGACTCTTAATCTCTGGGTCGTGAGCTTGAGCCCCATGTTGGAGGTAAAGATTACTTAAAAATAAAATCTTTAAAAAAAAAATCAAAATTTTAGAAAGGTATTTTGTTCTGTTTTATAAAATTCAATTTTAAACAATAAAAAGTGGAGCTCAAATGACTTAAGCAGAACTTTTCTTTTGCTCTTGAACACTACATATAAGGTCAACAGTCCGTATGTATGGTCTGGTTACGTGTTGTTAAATGTAGGGCTGCTGTTGTAGTCATGGGTCCTCAGACATCTTCATGGCTGATGGCTGGCAGAGAAGAGTGTGACCAACATGGGCAGAGGAGTAAACTTTACCTCCACTGCCAGAGACTTCCTGCTGACAGCACACATCTGCCTTTGAATCGCTGTATCATTCATTTAGCAATTCATCACATGTGTTCTGGACCTTTTCCTTTATTTTCTTAAACTTTTAGTAAATATTATTCTTTTGTTGTATTCCCCTGCTCTAACAGCCTGATCATGTCTTATCGTTTCAAATCTCTCATGGTGCCCACAAAGGCTTTCATAGGATTCGATTTTTTTTCTTTTATGTGAAGGAGCAGTGCTCAGTGTTCTTATAGCAAATTGTTTGCGCTTGGAATTGTACAAGTCAATGCTGATTTTATGCCATATGTTCAAAAACTCTTCGCTTCTCCAAATATAGGCAATACCCAAATTGCAAATGGAACTTGTCCAAAAATTATTTTGTATACCAGTTTTTGGAACTCTGTAAAAATAATATGCATATTGGTTGTATTTCCAAACAGGACAACACAAGAGCTATTCAACCCATCATGGATGTGAAGTAAAATCATCTCCTAAACAACCATAAAACCAAATGTTTATACATACATAAAACATAGTTGTCTTGGGAAATGCAGATATGCAGATATGTATGTACCCCACCCCTACACCCAAGACTGCCCCCCCTGCTGTGATATCAACCCGCAGACGCCCCTCTTCACTTTTCTAGGTTTTAGGCTATGAGGCTGTGGGTAGTTAAGCTCTTGGGACTGAAATCAGTGAGGTTGCACGATGGAATCCGGAGGTCGCAGAGCTGACAAAGGGTATTATGGGGACCTCCTGGGGCCTTCTAAGTGTTGTGGTGGGGAAATGCCT
Organism: Leptonychotes weddellii; assembly: GCF_054177405.1. Lineage (NCBI taxonomy): Eukaryota > Metazoa > Chordata > Mammalia > Carnivora > Phocidae > Leptonychotes > Leptonychotes weddellii. Next base: position 89,458,159 of record NC_138370.1, read on the forward strand.
GCAAGGTGTCAAATATTTGTTTCTTTCAGTTCTTTTCCCTGCTCCTTTGTTGCTGCTGAAGGGATTGCAAGGCAGAAAAAAAAATCAGCAGTGGAGTTTTTGCAATTGTAACAAGATGGAATTGCCTCCCCCTTTCCTGTGGCTTTGATATCTATGATAGAGGGTGAGAGAATCTGAGGAAGGATCTGCGGCTAGCGGCTAGGTAGTGCCTAATCCAGGCAGAAGGAGAGAATTTCTCCTTACAAACACCCCTCCTCCCCACAAAACACACACTGTGATGTGGTGGTGGGAGAAGAAATGCACTTCAGGGATTGGATCCCGACTGGATATCCTAAACGTCTGCATGTTGGTAGCAGCAAGGAGGCATGAAAGAAGAGAGGGAAGGAAAATATTAGCAGAGGAGGGAAGTGATATGTAAAGGACAGGTCTGTTTAGGTCATACTTTGCCTGTAAAAGAGAGGACAAAACCTAAACTGAGTCCTCTAAATTCACAGTCCAATTACATAAATGCCATTTTATTTCCTAGGAAAGATGTTTTAAAACCTACATGATTAAATCCAGATGTGGAATTTTCTGTGGGTAACTCCACTTTGTCTGTGTCAGCTTTATAATCTGTTAAATGTAAGTAGACCTTGGATTTACTCTCTTCTCTCTCATGATTTCCCTCTCTTCAAGATACATAGCTGTGTGGGAACTAGGCTTGCTGGCAGAACCCCACGAAGTGTGAGGACAGTCGGTGGAGTGAGCCATGCAGGGGAAGGAGGGCAGCAGGATCTGAGCAAGGCAGCCAGAATCCAAGACAGAAGGTGGAGAAACAGGTGGACAACTCGTATTAGAACTGTCACCTATTATATCAAGAATCTGTGATTGGTGAACTCTAAAATAAGTAAATCAACCTCTCTTCCACAAGTACCCTTTTAATTATGCTTTTGGAGCCAGAAAAATATTAGTAAAAAAAAAAAAAAGACAAAACTCAAAATGGTGCATACAAGCATCTTGAATAAAAACATCTTGAATAAAGATTTGACAAACACACCTTGGGATTCCTAATATTTTTTTGCCCAATTCATTCTGAAATAAAATCAATTATTTAATTAAATAGGAGTGGGGAAAATCAATAAAATGATTCACGAAAGTTAAACTAAAATGGATTATTTGAGCTAGGTTAGAGACTTAAATCAGTTTCTAATTGAAACCTAGGTTTTAACAATAAATGTTTAAGTTATGCTCAGGTTTTCTTCGGGATACATTAAATTATGGGACAGTAGTCCTCTCTCACACTTAAAAATGATTACCAGAAAGTAAATATTACCATCTCTTTGGTCTTCCTTTTCCTTGTTTAACTTCAGTGGCATGGTCAGGAACCACAGAAAGGAGAAATCCTAAAATATCCAACTCCAGTGATTTTTTAAAAATTCGAAGCCAGCTTTTTGGGGGATGGGGAGTGGAGCTGTTGAAAGGCTCTACTAAGGTAAGGTCAAGCCAACAGGGCGGCTTCAAAATTACCAGCAGTGAGTCCACTTTGGAGAGGCAAATGTGTAGGCTTAACTCAAGTCTGTTGCCCTGCAAAAACGAGGCAGGTGTTAGAGGGATGGACTTTTTGGATAGGATGGAGACCCGGACGGATGAAGTCTTCTCTGGTTAGAAAGGAAATTTGATATTAAGAGGGCCTCACTGAATCCCAGTAATAACCAGACAACTGGTGTTGTCCAGCGCACCGGGTGGAAAGTGGGAGGCAGGAAGTAGAAAGGCTCAAGCTCCTTTCCCTGGGTCAGTTCAGGAATTTAATTTCAGCAAATGTTTATTGGAGCCTAATAAGTGTTGGGCACAGTGTTAAGCTCTGGGATATAAAGCTAAATGAAACGTGGTCTTGTCCTTGAGGAGCTCACACTTCAGTAAAATGGCTTCAACATTCCTCATGTGCTTTGTTAACTCTTATCCTGGGACTTGTCAGGGGAGAGTTGTAACTAATCCATCCACGCTTCCGAAGTTTTCAAAACCAAGAAAACGAGACACGGCGCGGGGGTGGAGGAGAGATGGCTGCAGGAACTGGTGCCAAGCTTGGGAGCCGCCAGACTCGGGGCTCTGATGGTGTTGCCTTCTGGCAAGGAGCAGCCAAGACCTTCCCCCGCACTGGCATCCTCGAGCTTGGCTGGGGCACAGGGAGGCTGCGGCGGTGCCAGCAGCTGGTCTGGCCTGGACGGTGACAGCCGGGAGCCCGCTAGTAGGTCGAGCGGAGGTCCCGCTCCGGGATGAGACTGCGCGCCCCGCGCCCGCAGCCAGGGGGCAGAGTTCCCGGGCTCGTGCCACCGTTGGCTACCTGGGGCTCAGTCCCCACCACTCCCCGCCGAGTCCGCGTCTTCTCTTTGCGAGTCCTCTCCACCATCCGGGGCTCGGCAGAGCTCAAGATTTCACCGCCGGCGACCGCTTCCGAGGGGCAGGAGCGGAGGCGCAGCGCGCGATCCGCGGCGGGAGGCGAGATGGGGAGGGGAGGGCGATCCGCGCGCGGGGGCGCGGGAGGGGACTCGAGTGGGGGATTCGAGGGACGCTGCAGCCCCGCCCCCGCCCCCTCCTCTCCTCCTCTTCAGAACCGGAGGAGCCAGAGAGCATGGACCAAACCCTGCTGCTCTGGCACCATGACGCTCGCCCGCTTCGTGGTGGCTCTGGTTTTAGGGGCGCTCCCCGAAGTGATCGGCTTTGATCTAGTCGTCAGTCATCCCCTCCACCACCGCTATCGCCATTCGCTCCTTCGAGGGCCCCGGCACCCTTATTACCTTCCCACCCAGCAGCGGCAACAGAGGACGCCTCCGCCGCCCCCTCTCCCGCGCGTCCCGCGTCCCCCGCAGGCGCTGCATGCCCAGCGCCTGCACGCCCTCCACGCCGGGCGCACGCCGGGGCCGCACCACCGGGACTGCCCCGCCGGCGAGCCCTGGGTCAACGTGACAGACTTCGGCGCCCCTTGTCTGCGCTGGGCAGAGGTGCCACCCTTCCTCGAGCGGTCGCCCCCGGCGAGCTGGGCTCAGCTGCGAGGGCAGCGCCACAACTTCTGTCGGAGCCCCGACGGCGCGGGCCGACCCTGGTGCTTCTATGGGCACGCCCACGGCAAGGTGGACTGGGGCTACTGCGACTGCAGACACGGTGAGTGGTCCCGGGGCAGCGGCGGCAGCTCGGGACTGGCGGGGAGCCAGCCTGGCTCGCCCAGGGCGTTAGATGTGCCTTGAAGAAAGGGGCTGCTAGTGTGGGGTTTCGGGTTTGCATTGCCGGGTGTGACGGTTGGCTGCCGCCGAGTTACCAGCAAAGTACATTGGTACGGTGACTTTAAATTAGCGAGGCGTGCTTTGTGTGGGAAAGTTGTGAGGATAGTTTTTGTGCAAGGTGCTGCGCCCTGGGTTCGTGGATATGGCCTCTGGCCACTGCTGTGTGTGTGTACACGCCTGCTCGTCGGGTGGATGTGTGTGCGTTGGGTGGATACGTGTTCTTTAGGTCAGTTTGCCTTGAGGGTGTTACCATCTTTACACGAAAGAGGCAAAGTAAAGGAGGAGATAAAGTTTCTAATTACGTTATGGAAAGAGAATATTAAATCTAATATGACAACCAATAATAACCTTACCCCCTCCCCATAGACCCCTATTTGGAAGAATGTGATACATTTTTTGCCTTCACTCTCACCACTGACCTATGTTTGAAAAAATATGGCAAAATTTCCTGGTCAGAATACAACTTGTCAAAATGATGTTCACTTTCTGGGGCACAATTTGGTAAATATTATCAGTGAGTGAAGAGAAAAGAAAGGAAAAAGAGATAGTAACTATCTTAGGGAAAAAGCAACTTGATATAGTCAAATGCAGTTTTCAAGGATGCCATTTTTTAGCTGTATGTGTTCTTTGTGGGCAATTGGGATTAGTTGGTGACATCAAGAGATAAAGTTGGTAAGATGTTTTGGTTTTATGGTACAATGAAAACATATTAGTAGGTTTAATGTAAGTAAATGATCTGCCTTTGAACAGTGCTTCACTTTGAGTCGTTGGGGTTTTGTTTAACATTAGGGCTTCCCCCCCCCCCACACCCCTTCTTTAATAGCTGGGAAGAAAAACTTTTTGTCCTTCAAAGTTTGAATTTTCCTTCAAACATCTTGTTGGCAGCTCTCCATCTAAGCTATGGGGCAGGGGTTTCATGAATTGGGATTCTGAAATATGTTGTACTTTATACCTTTTGGAGGTAATTTGGAGGTTGGCTTTCATAGTGCCATTTTTTTCCTACAGACATTTTTATTTATCTGAATTGCATTAGCTTTGAGTTAAAGGAAAGTGATAGGAAGGTTAAGATCAATTATTCTTCATCCTGGAGAATGAAGTCATTGCTATACTCGTGTTTCATGGACAGAATGCCAATGTGGCTATAAAAAAAATTGAGATGATATCAGGCAAAGAGCTCTAGCAGTGTCTCATTATTTACTGTAAGAGATTATCTGTTGTAAAATATCATGTTCAGCAAACATTGGAATTTTTTTCACTTTCCTGTTATTGTAATAAATGTCTTATTTTTAAATGTATATTTAGGATATATATATGTAAATATACTGAAAAAATGGAATTCAAAGTTAAAACACTATAGTGATAAATTGCTCTCTTTCTGACACATAACTCCTTTAACTTCATATTGCAAATGAAGAGAGTCGGTTGTTCTTTGTTTTCCCCCTTGTGTTGAAGAGAAATTTAAATCTAACAGCAGCACAGACTCTTTGTGATGTTTTTATGTTCATAGCTAATTCTCACCAGACAGAATCCCAAACACTGCATAATCGTAGTGTGTGCAGTATTTCCTGGGGCAAAGTGATTGAACACAAGAGAAACAAAAGAAACCGCCCAAGATGGGAGATAAATGTCCCCCCCACCCCCAGAACAGGAAAACAATTGGCTGGCTATGTAATCATTAATTACTTCCCCAGACCCAGTCTTGATAACCAGAACTTCCCATCCTTTCATTTACTCACGTTCTGATTAGGCATGATCCATTCCTTTGAAATGACTGGCATGTTCTGAACATACTTACGGCTTTCTGGCCTTGGTCCTACATTTCACTGAGGAGGGTAAACAAAGCTATCATGGAGTAGTGAAAAGAATATGGAATTATGCTTTAGAAAATACTGGTGTCCGTTTTGGCTCTGGCAGTAGCTATGTAGTGTTGGGTAAGACTCTGAACTCCCAGAGCTTTGGTTTCCTTATCTGCAGAAAAGCAGTTTTTGAGTAGATTAATTCAAAGAACTTTTCCAGCTCTGAGCATGTACCAAAATAACCTGGCCTGATAATACCTAGGATTCACTGAACATTCACTCTGTGTTGGATGCTGAGCTAAGCATTTTATATATTAGTTTTCTCATTTAATTCTCATAACAACATTAAAAGGTAGTGTACATTTTCATGTCACAACTCATTTTGCTCTAGTTCTTTAATTATATAAACATGGAGAAATATATGTGCTCTCTGATGATCCTATTTTTGTAGCTTAAGGACTAGTCTTAAAAGAGGAAAGGAATTATGTTTGGTCCAATGCACATGATCTCCTGTATCTTAGGATTTAGAAATATCTAGTTTTTTTTTTTCTTTACAAAAAACAACTAGACAAAAGGAAAGAAAATTTATAGTAGTGAGATCCCTCCTTTAAGAAATAAACTGGAGGCCAGAGTCACGTATCTAGTTACAATGAGAGAAATGAGGAAGTTGGTGTCTTTAAGGTCTAAGCCTAGTTGAAGGGGCGCTGAGGGGATCTCAGATAAGCGAAGGCAAGGTGTGGACACTCCAGTGGCTCAAATGTCTGAGAGTGAGAAAGATGCCTGGGCTCTAATTGTATGAAACCGTGAATTAGTAATAGTCATTTGGAGAGTTGGAATTAACCCTAAATCAGCCCAGGGAGTTTGTTCTCATAATGAGCACCTAGGAACTTCTTAAAATGCAGATGCCTAGGCTCTAGCCTTCAGAAGCCCTGATTAAGTAATCATTAGATCTGTCTCAGGAATGTGCATTTCTGACGAGCAGTCAAGGTGATTTGGATGCTGAAGACCCTTTGTCACACTTGGGAAAACCATGGGAGGGCATCAGAACCCATCTAGAATGTATAATGGTGGGTGATTAGGTAGACTGAGTCCACCATCTGTGACTTAATTCTGCTAGGTGTAGGATCAAGAAGAAGGCATGCCAATCTATGGTTAACTTTTTGTGTCATTCTAGGAAATGGCACCACTGTTTTTCATTTGACTGGTGTGGGATAATAATAACCTAGTTCACCAGAGTATGATTATTAACTGCACGTGAGCTAGGTTATTTTTTATGTTTCTACAGAAAGAATTAACACGCAAATGATTCTTCCCCCCTACCCCCCGCATACCCTGCAGTAATTTAGAGCTTCCCGACTAGGAAGGGAAAATCACTTTCCAGTCACTGGTTGGCATGGCAGGTGGGACAACTTGACGCTGTGCTAACTACTCTCCATTACAAGCAGCCGAACGGAACTCAGCCATCGGTGACTGATGACTGATGGGTAAAACAGGTACAATAAGAGATGATAATGCTCTAATGATGGAGATGTCACCAGAAGGAATGATTCCTAGACCTGACTTTTTGTCATGTCATCATGGTAAGCTGTTCATATGCATGTACCCTCTGCAATCTCCTGATTCAAACAGAGATAGCAGACTTGTGGGACAATTGTTTACAGGCTGTACTCTTTGAAGTCCATCTGGTGTTTGAAGTGAATGTTAATTAAAAAGTTGGCTGAAAACTGTCCCTTTAAAAAAAAAATGCTGCATTCTTGATTCTGTGTAGCAGGTTCTCAGAAACATTAGCAATACCAGATTTGATATATTTCCTGGCTGGATTTTAAATTTTGAGCTCAATCTGCTCTTCAGGATAAGGCAGATGTAAAATACTTCGATTTGAGGCATTGTCTGACTCTTTACTAGTCTGAGGACGTGTTTTTAAGATGAAAATAAGATATCTAGTTACTGTTGCCTTTTTAAAAATGTTTTATTTATTTATTTGAGAGAGAGAGAGAGAGGATGAGTGGGAGGTGCAGAGGGAAAGAGGAGAGAGAATCTCAAGCATGTGAACTGGGAGCCAGATACAGGGCTCGATCTCATGACCCTAACATCATGCCCTGAGCCAAAGTCAAGCAAGAGTCCAGTGTTTAACTGACTGAGCCACCCAGGTGCCCCTAGATTCTATTGCCTTTTGTGAGTGATTATCTGTGAGTGTAAATAGATATGTGGCCATTGTCTTTGGGGGGGTGTGTGTGTGTGTTAAGGTAATCTTTGTAAAAGTGATTTGGTTCATAGGTGCCTGGGTGGCTCACTGGGTTAAGTGTCTGCCTTCAGCTCAGGTCATGATCTCAAAGTCCTGGGTTGGAGCCCCACTTTGAGCCCTAGTCCTGCTCCATGCTCAGCAGGGAGTCTGCTTCTCCCCCTCCCTCTGGCCCTCCCCCCGCTCCTGCTTTCTCTTTCTCAAATAAATAAATAAAATCTTTAAAAAGAAAAAAAAATGATTTGGTTCATAATTGTGGAGGCAAACCTAAATATACAGCAATAAGATACTACGCAGAGGTTCCCTTCATTTGATGGATACTACGGAGCTACTAAAGTGATAATTATAAAGATTATATATAAGAAATGGAAAAATGCTTATGATAATGTTAAAGGGAAAAGATAGATACCAAATTTATATACATTATGATTGTGAAAATAAAGATGCCTTTGGAAGAGGAAAAAAATTGTAATTACATACTTGGGTATGAGTGTGGCTTGGATCAGTTAAGGTGGTTTTGATGGCAAAGACTAGAAAACCCAATTCAAAACAACTGAAGCAATAAGGAGATTTGTTGTTCATATTACAAGAAGTTGGGCTCCAACATGGTACAAATGTTCCTCGGCTATTCTTTTGGCTCCTCTGTTCTCTAAGTGTGGCTTATTCCGGGCTTCCCACTGAGACAGGATAGCCTGCAGAAGAAAGAAAGGGCCCCTCCTCATGTAGGTCACATAGAAAGCAAGGAAACCTTCGAGAATTTCACCCCCCCCCCGACACTTCCTCCTGCATTTCATTGGCCAAGACTGGATCACATGTTCCTCTGGCACTCTCTGGAAAGGAAAATTCGATTAACACAATTGGGTAGTTTAATCAGGATTAATCTCAGAACAAGTATGGGCTCTCCTGCAGGAGGAAGTGAGGTTGTTGTTGAGGAGAACCAACAGGGTCTGCTAAGAGATATGGTTGGAGTTTGTCCTTGCATTTGGGAAATTTAATGCGATGAAAAATAGTAGCAAGTAGGGGCGCCTGGGTGGCTCAGTTGGTTGAGCCGCTGCCTTCGGCTCAGGTCATATTCCAGGGTACTGGGATTGAGACCCGCATCGGGCTCCCTGCTCAGCAAGAGCCTGCCTCTCCCTCTCCCTCTGCCTAGTTGTGCTCTCTCTGTCAAATAAATAAAAATAAAAAAATCTTTAAAAAAATAGTAGTAAGTAATTTTAAAAAATTGTTCTATGAAATGCTACATTTATTTTTCGGCTGAATCTAGATGAATCACATTTTGCCCCTGATTTGATTGAAAAAGCATGTTTTCTTGTTTTAAGATGCTATTTGCAGGTCTGGCAAATTTATGTCTGAAGTAAATAATTTCATAATTGTTAAGAATATGGAAGTTAGCTCGGTTGTGAGGTAAACACTTTAATTCTAATTTTGAAGCTCCCCCCATCCCTGAATTAACTCATAAAGCAGGTAGTCCTCTGAAATCTCTTCCTTTAGTCTGCATCTTAAACAGGCATTAAGTTGTGCACTATGCGGACAATTGATTGAGATTGCCTTCCATGTGGTTGGCACCCTGTTCAGGAAATGTTTATTTTTGCCTCTTTTGCATCTTACTTTTCCAGGGCAGTCTCCCCCCTCTCCACTCCCCTTTCGTCCTGCAAGTCAGTCCAACAATATTAATAAAAATTTTATTGTATGCAAAGCACTAAAATAATGAGAGTTTTCCCCCACTACAAGACACAACCTCAATACTTTTTATTAGGATCACCAGAGGGACACAAAGGGTGGAAAATGCTGGTTCTTATAACAAGGCAAGGATAGATTTCATTAAACATTTTCTGAGTTCACACTAGGAGCAGCAATTACAAAGATGAATAAGAAATCACCTGTGTCCTCTGGTTGAGGACACCCACTCTCTGATTGAGATGTCAGAAGAATACTAAGCATTTTCATTACCTTTCCTGTGATCCCTACTCTAGGAGACAGATAAGAGGATTACTATCAGGAGTAGTTTAATTTCATCACTCAGAGCTGAACAATGAAATGTTAATACCCATACCATTTGCTTATGTGTGAATAGTTCAGAGACACACAATTGGTGAAGTTTTCTGCTAGGGTTATATGCATGTGTTGTTAGTATTCCATCATTACACCATGGAGAGAGTCTTCTTTTGCATAATACTGTATAATGTTTTAAGTAGTAATTGATAAAATTTATAAATTTCTAATAATCTCAATGTAAATGGGTAGAATTGCTTTTAAGTATACTCTCTCAGGGGCGCCTGGGTGGCTCAGATGGTTAAGTGTCTGTCTGCCTTCGGCTCAGGTCATGATCCCAGGACTCTGGGATCAAGCCCCCCATCTTGTTCCTTGCTCAGTGGGGAGCCTGCTTCTCCCTCTCCTTCTCCTGCTCCCCCTTCTTGTGCTCTCTCATTCTGTCAAATAAATAAATAAAATCTTAAAAAAAAAAAGATACTCTCTCATTGTTTAGATACTCTCATTTTGACCAGTTGAGATTTTTTTTTTCTCAGCACTGAAGGTATCTACATGAATAATAAATGAACAACTAATATGAATTATGGATGTGAACTAATGGAGGCAGATATAGTTCAGTTGGAACTCAATCCGAGGGAATGTTTCATATGTTAAAAGATGATTTGATTTCATTTTGACGTGGCATGATTTGAATAAAATCTGTTTCACAATGCTAAAGCCAGTTTTGGTTATGGGTAAATATAATCATAGAAAAACATCAAAATTAAACTAGCCTCCTGTACTGTAATTGAAAAATTCAACTAACAACCTCCCAATTCAGTTGTTTTCAGGCAATGTGAATTTTTTCTGTATTTTATAATTAAGATAGGACATGATCATTTAGTGTATTTTCCCAGTGTTGCATTTGATATAAGACAAGGATTATGTTTAATTCATTTGTGAAATATGTGTACTAAATTGTCCAATATGTAATGGGCTTTTTTCTTTGGAATAGTTCATACATTGAAATTCCTCTATCCCTTTCAGCTTTAAGTATACTTTTTGTCCGAGATCGGAACGATAGCTTGATGTCACCAGCATTCATTCTTTCTGGTTCCACCAAAACAATAGCAATGACTAAAATTAATTATTTTGTGCTTCTGTGAAGATCAGTAATAGATGAGAAAGGATTGTATGATAACAGTAATTTTATTTTACTCATTTATCAAATTGTGATTTTAAAAGATTTAAAAAATATATTTTTAATTCTATTTAGAAAACACTACTTCTTCCTTTTTGCTTGTTTTTCTTTCAAACAAGTGACTGCTATTCTATAAGTACATGTTAATTAATGAAATAGGCATACCTTTTCATTTGGTTTATTTTGGAATGAGCTGGATTCACAGACTAAAGACAGCTGACTCACCTGATTCCCTTCCTAGTATTTCTTTTAGTCTCCTTGAAGAATGGAGTATGAAAAGGATGGTTTCGCTAGCTGTCCAAGGAGGGGTAATACTATCATGGCTCTATTAGTTTGCTAGGGCTGCTGGAACGAGTACCGTAACTGAGTGGCTTAAACAACAGAAACATACAGGTTCACGATTCTGGAGGCTGGAAGTCCAAGGTCAAGGTGTCAGCAGGGTAGCCCTTCCTCTGAAGACATCAGGGAAGGATCTGTTCATGGGATCTCTTAGCTTCTGGTAGTTCCATGGCTGTGGGAAGTAACCCCAATCTTCAGATGGTGTTCTCCCTCTGTGTGGGCCTCTGTGTCTAAATTTCTCCTTTTTATAAGAACATAGTCATACTGGATTAGAGCCCACCCTAATGACTTCATGTTAACTTGGTCATCTGCAAAGACCTTGTTTCTAAATAAGGTCACATGCATAGGTAGTGGGGGTTAGCACTTCAACATTTTGGTGGGGGAGGAATAGAATTCATCACATCATAATAGCTTTACAAACTGACAAACCAATGAGACTTATTTAGGGAATTTTAATCTAGCTAGCTGTTTTCTGGAAGATTTCCTTGTCTCCACTGAGACTGATAAAATGGTTAAAGAGAATCCTTTTTTAATGTCTTTCCATTTTGGGAATTCTTGGGTTTTTTAATTTTAATTTTTTTTTATTTTAAGTAACCCTTCTGCCACACATGGGGTTCAAACTCATGACGCTGAGATCAAGAGTCACATGCTGTGCTGATGGAGCCAACCAGGCGCCCGGGGAATTCCTGTTTTTTAGCAAAATTGCCCATAAAACAAATTTGAGTAACATGCGTCTTTTACGTTCCCTTTCTTTTATAAAACTAGAGGTATGACTACGGAGAAGAAAAATAATAGTAAACTAAAATGACAAGTTCAACAGTTTTGGCGGGGAATTAAGATAGTAGAATTCTGAGCATTGTTGCACATTGACACATTTTTGCCTTTAGGTAATTGTAATACCAACAGGCAGTTGACTTTTTTTGGTGGTCGGGGTGGGGGGTGACAATCTATTTCAAGAACTCTGGAGAGTCCTCTCCATGACAGCTTTACAGTTCCAGACTTTCTTCTGGAAAGTTTTGTTTTATAATTATTTAATGCCTGTTTTAGTTGACCTAAAGCCTCTATTTGAGACTTCAAATTTTAAATTATAATTATTTACACATTTTACAAATAGAAACATTTGGAATAGAATAGTTTCCATCAAATTGGCACCTGAGAGACTTTAAGACAGTGCAGCCCATGTAGTCCAGAGACATTAGCTGAGACTATGAGGATCATTGCAAAGTGCGTGGCTGGAGTAGGAGAGTGTGAGGGAAGGAAGAGGGATCAATTTTTTTTTTTTTAAAGATTTTATTTATTTATTTGACAGAGAGAGACACAGCGAGAGAGAGGGAACATAAGCAGGGGGAGTGGGAGAGGGAGAAGCAGACTTCCCGCTGAGCAGAGAGCCCGATGCGGGGCTCGATCCCAGGACCCTGGGACCATGACCCGAGCTGAAGGCAGCCGCTTAACGACTGAGCCACCCAGGCGCCCCGGGGGATCAATTTTTGATAATAAAAGAGCTTTACTATTACTTTAGCAATATAAATGAGTTTACCAGGCTTTGACCTTTTGTGGAGTGCTTCATTGTTTCATCCCATTCTTTTTTAATTGAGTTAAGGGTATTTCCCTCCCTTCACTTTGTAATTGTGCACCTATAAATTTGTGCAAATGTATAGTGCTCCTACAAATTTGTACAGCCCATGGGACTCCTCCACTGGAGGGTCAGCCTCAAATGTAGATCACAGAATAGTCCCTTCTCTCCTGTTTGCAGGGTGTAAAACCTCTTCAGGCTGTCTTACCCTTCTGCCTGGCTATTTAGTTCCATAAAATGGTAGATTAGTTGCAATATTTCAAATAGAATATTTCACATAGAATGGTGAAAGCCACGTGACATAATGCATAAAGTGCATTATGCAAAGAACATAAATGCATACACACGAAAAAGACATAAAATGCAAAGACATTGCAGGGTCTTTGCTCGGGTTCAGAGATGGGACCATAGCAAGGACAGGAATATAGGAGATAACTTAGAGACAGAGGAACAATGGGAAGGGTGGGAAACTAGGAAATAGGTGGTCATGGCAGTTGATTTGGTCCAAATCTTCCTCATCCATAAATTGAGGGAAATGAGTTACAGTTTTTAAGATTTTGACCATCTTGACCATTCTAAGAAAATAAATGAAGCAAGAGCAAAGTAAAACCAAAAACAAATAAAAACTGCTACGTATCTTAAATGTAGTGTAAATTGTGTGTTCAAACTTTTACTATTTTGGAGCATGTTATTCTGATATTTTTTAAAGTGCTCTTTCAAATAATTATTTGAAGAATTATGCACTTCCTAGAATTATCTCCAATTAAGAACTACTCACTCTGAGTCCAAAGTAGATAATTTCTCAGAATATGTTAGAAATTTTTATGACCTTATGAAAAGGTCATAAACTAGGTGGGGGTGGAGAGTGGAGCACTACTAGGAAGATGTGTGAGTTGGGGATGTTGGTGATGGAATGGATTCTGACAGAGAATTCATTAGTCATTGACATGCAAATTGACTTTCCAGAATTGTAAATATTTGTATTCATTTGTTAAGGGAAAATTGGATGAGCACTCCACATTTCTTGCCCAATAGCAGAAGCAGCTAAATGAATCCAAGCTTTCAGAGCATGTTTGGAGAATCTGAGAAATGATGGTGGAGTTGATAATTCACCTGGAAGCTATTTCCAGCTCTGTGATTGCCATTATCATGATGCAAGCGTAGTAATTATACTTTATGCAGAGTTTTCTATGTCTTATCTCCAAATGCCTTAATCATTTAGATTTTATGCGAGCATCATTTCTTCTTGATAGCTTTTTGGTGATCTAGGCAGTATTTTGCATTTTATTATGATTTTTTAACATACATAAGTAGTGTTCTAGTTTGTTTCATTACTTTTCATTACATTTCATTACATTTATTTATTTGACAGAGAGAGAGAGACAGCGAGAGAGGGAACACAAGCAGGGAGAGTGGGAGAGGGAGAAGCAGGCTCCCCACAGAGCAGGGAGCCTGATGTGGGGCTCTATTCCAGGACTCTGGGATCACGACCAGAGCCAAAGACAGACACCCAATGACTGAACTACCCAGGCACCCCTAGATTAATTTAAATATCATTTCAAGTAATGTTTGTTTGAGGTGAACAAATTAATTTTTTGAGTTGAAATAAAATGCTGGCATTTGCGATATTCGTGATATTATGTAGGTTTCTATAGAAGAGATTTTGTGGTTAAAAAATCATTGAAGTTCAGTTAAACTCTTCAGACCTGTTTCTTTAAAAATGTTTTTGCAGGGGTGCCTGGGTGGCTTAGTCGGTTGGGCGTCTGCCTTTGGCTCAGATCATGATCCCAGGGTCCTGGGATTGAGCCCTGTGTCAGGGTCCCTGCTCAGTGGAGAGCCTGTTTCTCTCTCTCCCTCTACTGCTCCCCCTGCTTGTGTGCTCTCTCTCTCTCGCTCTCTCTCTCTCTGTAAAATAGATAAATAAAATCTTTTTTAAAAGTTTTGCAGTTCACGATTTTCATTGAGCTAAACAGGGCTTCCTCTTGCTTAGTCTGAATTAAAGAGGTTTGGAAAGTATGAATGACTTTGAGATTTATCTGCTATGTGAATGATCCATGCCCATGCTCTCTCCTAAATAATCAGGATTTGGCAGTAAAATGTTTTGCCTCCATTTATTATTCTTTTCTTTGAATTAAATGACACTTTGTGTTTGTCTTGAGACAAACAATATGTGTTTCTTAAATAGTTACATTTCTAAATGATGATGACTTGGAAAATAATAGATGCCTAGGCCAGTGCAAGTGAAATGAATGGGTAATTTGTGAATCTAATATTTTGGAAAATTATTTTAAAGCCAGACTTTGAAATAACTGAAATATGCAAAATCTGATGGAATTTTTTGGTAGAACTTACTTTCTTAACTTCTTTACCTATGAAATGAAGGCCATCATAAGTGACTTTTAACAGAGTTTTGTGAAATTCTTCAGCTGTCCGAGTTTGCTTTGTCTCTGCTTCAGTGTCCTGCTTGTGGCCTCCCAGTAGACGCTCTGCAAACTGTACTAGTAAGAAGGGAAATGTAGGGCCTCAATCTGCCTGCACTTAAGGGATGTTATTCCCCTCTCCCTCGGGGGTGCTTGCATTTTAATTTTGACTCTTTTCAAGACTGAAAAGAATGACTCAAATCATGGACCCAGGAGCAGCTAAGTGAGGATGATATGTAAGGGGAAGCGAATTTCCAGGGGCACTCAATTAAACCAAACAATTCTACTTGGTGGGAATTTTCCCAAGACTGACATTAGGCAATGTCATCAACACCAACACCTTTTTGAAATTATAGACATAATCTTTAGAATTTCATGACTACCGCTTGAGGTTAAAAAGAGAAAAAACATTTTGCTCTTTCATGGTGAATAAATCAGCTGGAAGGAATATGTAACACAGTCAATAACAGCTAATTTATAAGTAGAGCACTGAATTTTGTTTCTGTGCTTCTTATCTGTGACCTCAGGTGAAGTGGAAGGTGATACATACATGATAAGAATTTTGCATGATATCATCTAATATTTGGGATGTAATATCAGACATGAGTCACACTCTTGCACTTTTCCCCTTTTAAAATATAATTGATGATTACAGCTTTGTAATAGACCTTGAAGTCCAGAATTGTGATGCCGCCAGCTTTGCTTTTCTTTTTCAACATTCCTCTGGCTATTTGGGGTCTTTTCTGGTTCCATACAAATGTTAGGATTATTTGTTCCATCTCTTTGAAAAAAGTGGATGATATTTTGATAGGGATTGCATTAAATGCATAGATTGCTCTAGGTAGCATTGACGTTTTCACAATATTTATTCTTCCAATCCATGAGCATAGAAGGTTTTTCCATTTCTTTGTGTCTTCCTTAATTTCTTTCATGAGTATTTTATAGTTTTCTGAGTACAGATTCTTTGCCTCTTTGGTTAGATTTATTCCTAGGTATCTTATGGTTTTGGGTGCAACTGTAAATGGGATCAACTCCTTAATTTCTCTTTCTTCTGTCTTGTTGTTGGTGTATAGAAATGTAACTGATTTCTGTGCATTGATTTTATATCCTGCCACTTTACTGAATTCCTGTATCAGTTCTAGCAGTTTTGGGGTGGAGTCTTTTGGGTTTTCCACATAACAAGTCAGGAAACAACAGATGTTGGCAAGGATGCGGAGAACGGGGAACCCTCCTACACTGTTGGTGGGAATGCAAGCTGGTGCAGCCACCCTGGAAAACAGTATGGAGGTTCCTCAAAAAGTTGAAAATAGAGCTACCATATGACCCAGCAATTGCACTACTGGGTATTTACCCCAAAGATACAAATGTAGTGATTTGAAGGGGTACGTGCACCCCAATGTTTATAGCAGCAATGTCCACAATAGCCAAACTATGGAAAGAGCCAAAATGTCCATCGACGAATGAATGGATAAAGAAGAGG
>NC_138370.1:89474934-89618861 GCF_054177405.1 Leptonychotes weddellii
CAAACTATGGAAAGAGCCAAAATGTCCATCGACGAATTAATGGATAAAGAAGAGGTGGTATATATCTACAATGGAATATTATGCAGCCATCAAAAAACCCCCGAAATCTTGCCATTTACAACGACGTGGATGGAACTGGAGGGTATTATGCTAAGTGAAATAAGTCAATCAGAGAAAGACATGTATCATATGATCTCACTGATATGAGGAATTCTTAATCTCAGGAAACAAACTGAGGGTTGCTGGAGTGGTGGGGGGTGGGAGGGATGGGGTGACTGGGTGATAGACATCCGGGAGGGTATGTGCTATGGTGAGTGCTGTGAATTGTGTAAGACTGATGAATCACAGACCTGTACCTCTGAAACAAATAATGCATTATATGTTTAAAAAAAAAAAAGAAGAAAATAGCAGGAAGGGAAAAATGGAGCGGGGGAAGCAGAGGGGGAGACAAACGATGAGAGACTATGGACTCTGAGAAACAAACTGCGGGTTCTAGAGGGGAGGGGGGTGGGAGGATGGGTTAGCCTGGTGATGGGTATTAAAGAGGGCACGTTCTGCATGGAGCACTGGGTGTTATACGCAAACAATGAATCATGGAACACTACATCAAAAACTAATGATGTAATGTATGGTGATTAACATAACATAATAAAATAAAATTAAAAAAATAAAATAAAATATAATTGGACTTGCTGTTTGCTTAACTAAAAAAGAAAGCACAATTAGTGTGGACACCATGATGTTAATGACCAAAATCAAATCAAATCAAATCAAATCAAATCAAATCTGCGGAATCCTCATTTAAACAAAGAAGCACGTGCTGTCAACATGGAGGCCAAATTGTTCTGGCTGGATCTCTCACTGCTTATGTGGAAAAATCATGTCAAGTGAGGACAGGCTCAGTATGTTCAAATGGTTATTTCTATTAAAGGGTTTTGGGATTCTTTTCTACTTCAGGGTCAGTGCGGCTTCGAGGTGGCAAACACGAGTTTGAAGGCACCGTGGAAATATATGCAAATGGAGCTTGGGGCACAGTGTGTGGCAGCCACTGGGATGATTCGGACGCCTCAGTCATTTGTCACCAGCTGCAGCTGGGGTGAGTTCGCCCATCCTTGCCCAAACCAGGCTGCTGATACCGGAGAGTAATGGCGGGCACCCGTCGCTGCAATGGAAAGATGTCACGCACCTTCCTTCCTCTGCCTCACCTCCCTCATTCTCACTTTTCACAAGAATTATAAAGAAAGGACCCCACGGGGAAGGAATGCTGACCAGGAAATAAGCAAATGCTGAGTAGTCCGATGTTAAAAGCGTCCTTTGGTCTTTGTCTTTAAAAATCATCCTTTAGTCCTAGGAAGCCAGGAACGGGATTCTGAGGATTGTCATTTCTCAGTAGCGTCATTTGCATCTCAGTGGCTACTTGCAGCCCTCCACAACTTCCACCTTTTTGTGCAGGAAGGAGGCGACGTTCACCCGCTCTCTCATCCCGAGATGGGAAAGGCGTGGTGTCCAGGCCTGGCGCTTCTGTGCTCGGGAGGCCCTGCTAGCGGGGGTGGCCCGCGGCTTCCCCGCAGCTCTGAGCACTCTCTGTACACAGTCGGTGCTCGCTACTTGCCACCAGGCCCAGCGCCTTCAAGCCAAGTGCCAGGGGGCTTCACCGGGAGCGGAAGGCTCCATTTTGGAACAAAAGGTTTTGCTTCTGTGGTTGTTCTTATTGTTCTGTTTTTGTGTTTCATTTATTTATTTTATTTTTTTGCAAGTGCACTTGCCAGATGTTTTCCTTGGCCTCTCTCACTAGAGATCTTTAGAAAGCATGGAAACTACCTCGTTATGAACAGGCAGTTCCAAAAGACTGAAAAAAGTTTTGCAGTTTACAAATATTTTGGATTAATAATCAGTGAGTGGTAATATCTAATAGGATGATAGAAACGAAAAGGTTGGTCAACTGCAGTCAGATCAGTAAGAACTTTAATTTGTCTGCTTCCTCCTGTCTTCTTGTTAGGAAGGTGGGCAATAAATATTTAATAAAGACAAACCCTTCTGAAGGCTTAAGTTTTGTTCAGGCTTTTGATGCTGTTAGAGCAGCAAATAGGCTTAATGTACTTAATGAATTAACTAATTTTAAAAGTGAGTATTGGTGTAAGTCTGGATGAAAGAAGGAATAAGGCTATACAGCTTATAAAGTGTTATGGTGTTTGGGACTGTTAGTTACTGATTTGATCAATGAATATTTTGTCTGGCAGATAGTCATTGGCAGGTGGATAGGACACAGAGAGTGTTGACTTGATGCTTTTTCTTTTGAGGGTCTTAATGTGTAACAAATTTGTAGACTGGTGTCAGTGTCTTCCTTAAAATACGCACTTATATGTGCGTTTATTACCCCTGAAAATCAGGGAAGAATACGATTTCCTATGAGACTCTGACATAAAAAACCAAAACACTATAGTGGAGATGTGAACTGCTAGTCTTTTGGTTGATGAAAGAATATAAACTATGATCCTGCAAACAGAAACTTCAGATAAACTGATCTGATTACTTATATCATCTCTTAGTGGATCCTTTTTTTTTTTTTAAAGTAATCTCTACACCCAACGTGGGACTCAAAGTCCTGACCCAGAGATCAAGAGTCCCGTACCCTCTGACTGAGCCAGCCAGGCACCCCTCATTTTTATTTATTTTTATTTTTTAGTAGTCCATTAAAAAAAAAAGTATTATATAATTAGATCAGAGCAGCTCAGAATTATTGCTGTTAAGACATGTTCATATTTTAGATATATCCCAAATGTTTACTGTTTGGTTGATGGTGGAAGCTGTTGTATGGAGACAATTTTGGAGATTACCATGTTAATCAGGTAAGCCTTTAATCTTTTTAAAACCACCAGCTTCTTTTTTAAATCTGTAGTATTTGCCCATATATATTTTTTTCCCCTAAAATCAGCCATAGGTAGGAAAGGCACATGCATACCATTAGTTATTTAAGATTGATTAAAAAGATTGCTGTAGGGGGCGCCTGGGTGGCTCGGTTGGTTAAGCGACTGCCTTCGGCTCAGGTCATGATCCCAGGGTCCTGGGATCGAGTCCCACATCGGGCTCCCTGCTCTGCGGGGAGCCTGCTTCTCCCTCTCCCACTCCCCCTGCTTGTGTTCCCTCTCTCGCTGTGTCTCTCTGTCAAATAAATAATAAAAATAAAATTAAAAAAAAAAGATTGCCGTAGGTAACCAACCCAAGTTCTGATCTGATGTTTTGATTTCCTTGAAACTTATGCATCCTGTTATATTTTTCTTTTCCTTCCACATCTGTCTTTATTGATTTCTTCTATTTTAAAAAGTCTAAATACTTTGACAAAAAATTCACCTATATTCGATAAACCTAACCTCGATCATTGTGTTTCCAGACGAAAAGGAGTCGCAAAACAAACCCCGTTTTCTGGACTGGGCCTTGTTCCCATTTATTGGAGTCATGTCCGTTGCCGAGGAGATGAAGAAAACATACTGCTTTGTGAAAAAGACGTCTGGCAGGGTGGGGCGTGTCCTCGGAAGATGGCGGCTGCTGTCACGTGTAGCTTTTCCCAGGGTAAAAACGTCTCTTTTACCTTTTCAACAAGATTCCAGATGATAAAATTGTCTTCATCAAATCATTTCCTCAAAGAGTTTAAATACAGACATTAAGTCTGAATCATCATATTATATAGTCAAATCGTCTTCAGTAGGAGTGCGTCTAACATTCTGAATTCCATTTAACTTTCAAATGATATCTCACTCTTAACGTGTTTTCTATTTTATCTAATTTGCTTACAGAAATATTGTATATTGTACATGAAACATATATTTTGCTAATGGAAGGTCATGATAGAGTCAAGATGGAAAATCATCTTGGAACCAAATATAAAACACAGCAACTACGACAAAATATTTTCACTTTATAGGATAGAATATGATTGTGGAACCAGTGTTCTCCTTTGAGTTGTCAATAGCACATTCCATAATATGGATAACTGCCTCGGATAAAAGCTCCTTCACAAGGGGCGCCTGGGTGGCTCAGTCCTTAAGCGTCTGCCTTCGGCTCAGGTCATGATCCCAGGGTCCTGGGATTGAGTCCCGCATCAGGCTCCCTGCTCTGCAGAGAGCCTGCTTCTCCCTCTTCCTCTACCTGCTGCTCTGCTTACTTGTGCTCTCTCTCCACCTCTCTGTCAAATTAATAAATAAAATCTTTAAAAAAAAAAGGGCTCCTTCCCAGCACTATATACTAGCCATGAGATGATGAACATGGTTCAGTACACATATATGTGGACGTTTGTATGAACATGTGTAGAGAAGGGAACAGCTGCTTTTCCTGATGGCTGATGGGTTTTCTGGGGACCGTGGCATATTTTAATGTGTGACCAGAACCTGAGACTATCACACTGTCACAGCGTCCCTTCTTGCATTCTCCTTGAAGATGGCAGCATGATCAGATTTCCTAGGTCTTAAAGAGCTAGCAGCCAGCCCAGGGCATTGGTTTCTGTTGGAGTGCAAGTATCAGGGGAGGAATGGAAACTCTCTCACCACAAAACATACAGAGACTCAACTTAGAGTGACTCCTGTGAATTGGCTGGAAGAACCAATTGAAAGATAGGGTGCAGGTATGTGCTTTGAGAACCACAGTTTTTTTTTGAGTGGGCCAAGCACATGTTAAATCTTGATGTTTTGTAAATATTTCCTCTTCTTTTTTGGTTCTCCACTTTTGGATAATGCTACTTTGGGCAGTATATATTTATGCATTGCTGCTTCAAGGATGATGTGAATTGGGCTCAGTAACTCATTACTTTTTGTAGACTATTGCTTGTGCTTTATGTTCCATCTGATGGATAAAATGTTTGACATTTTTCAAGTACTGAAATAAATCAAATCTTGAAAACAATAATTATTTTTCTTTCAGGATATCTATCTATTTAAAAAAAATTCCTTCTATCATCTATCCACCTGTTTATACTCCGATTGCAAAGATAAATTTAAGGTCATTTGTAAGCATATATATAAATGTGGGAGGTTGAGATAAGATAGAAGTGAGTGAGAAGGATGAGAGAAGTTAGAATGTGAAAGGAGATAGCTCAGATCAGCAAATACTGAGTCTACTTCAAGGCACAGTAATAGACCTTTGATATATTTTTGTAGTTTGGAAACTACATTTAGTACCTTGTTAGTACTTGTTGCTTTTCCAACACTTACAAAGTAGGAGATTGTGTAGCAGTTTTTATATAGGAAGTAGTAATTTAAATGAACATGTCTGGGAGTTTTATTTATCCGTAAGTTAACTGTGAGTCAACTACCTCACTGAATTCTCTTTCAAATGATTTTTTGTGTGCTTGTTGGGAGGATGTGGGATGATGATGAAATTTTGTCTTTGAGCTTTTCTATATTTTCACAATTATATAGCCAGAAAAAGCCCACATGTTTTAAAATAAAACATGACACTAAAAAATATAAGGTAGTATGCCATACAGTTCTGGGTTACAGGTGATTTTAAATTTCCTCTTAAAAAATTTTGTTTTTCGGGGCGCCTGGGTGGCCCAGTCAGTTAAGCGTCTGCCTCAGCTCGGGTCATGATCCCAGGATCCTGGGGTTGATACGCACGTCAGGCTCCCTGCTCAGTGGAGAGTCTGCTTCTCCCTCTCCCTCTGCAGCTCCCCCTGCTTGTGCTCTCTCTCTCTGTGTGTCAAGTAAATAAATAAAATCTTCAAGTTTTTTTTTTCTGTTTTCTCCAAGCTTACCACAGTGGTAGGGGGAGGAGAGGCAGGGGCGAATATAATAACTTAAGAAACTAATACATTTTCCCATCTTTTTTTTTTTATAGTTTCCAAGCTTTTTGAAGGAAAAATAAACATAATAACATGCAAATTTAGGTTTCTTAGCACCATTCAGCCATCAGTTAATTATAAGAAGCTAATATACAATACTGAGAACACTTACGTTTATTAAAACTATCTTTATTCTTTTTACAAATTATAAGTACTAGTGGACTTATGTAAATAAGCTAAATTATGAAGATCAGAATATGAGTATATATAAATATTCACTAATCTGAATCTCTGCTGCAAAATTCAAGTGTGATATTTGAATATAAATATGAATATCCCAATACCATTTACTGACAGCTGCTTACACTGTGGGGAAATTAGAAGCATATTTCATGTGGATAAATAATTAGCATTTGGCAAAAGCTGCAGTTAAATTTCTGAATAGGGGCCCAGCCTGTTTTGAAACTTGTACCATATTACATCCTTTATTCCGGAAAAATTACACTGTCTTACTATTTCCCGAACACATTCAACTTTGTGCTTCTATACATTTGCTCATACTGTTCATTTTGCCTGAACTGCACTTACCCCATCTCTGAGTTCTGCATCCCATCCATCCACCTTGGCCCTCTTCAGATACCAGCTTCTTCAGAAGAGGTTCCCAGACTACCCCCAATGGTAAGCAAGCTCCCTTGCTTCTGCACCCCTGCAGGGTCTTGATGATTTCTTCTCTGTGCTCGTTTTGACCATGTCCTAGGTAGCAAACCGCTTGAGGATAGGGTCTGTCTAGTGCTCCTTTGAATGCCCCTGCAGGTGCCTAGTATCTGTCAAACAGAATCGAGTGAATGAATATTGCTAAGTGTTTTTTCTTGTGTGGGATGTTCTTTCTAGGCTTTAGCTATCACTTATCACTCCAGTCAGTCAACAAATACCTATTACATGCCTTCTGTATGCTGGGTACCTGAGATAAACAGGTGAAAGAGAAAGGCACGTCCTCTGTCTCGAGTTCCAGCTGTTAGGAGGCAGACAATCTACGCGAAAACCAATAAATCAATGACCGTTTTAGACAAAGTAAATACTCAGAAGGCAACGTAGTAGAAAGTACCTTTGGGTGCTGCATTAGCTAAGGAGGCCAGGGTAGGCCTCCTAAACAAAGGACAATTCAGAGTTGAGAACTGAATGATGAGAACGACACAGCCGGGGGAAGATCTGTGGGAACATTTTTTTAAGCAGAAGGAACAGGAAGCATTCAAACCCTACGGTGGGAACGGTGGGAACGAACCTTGAGTGTTTTAGGGACAGAAGGAAGAGGGCGTTGTAGGTATAGCCCGGTGAAGGAGGCCAGGGCTAGAGAGGGATGTTCAGGACACTGACAAGAATCAGATCAGAGCATTGTGGACTGTAATAAGGAATTCGCTATGCAAAGCCTTTGGTAGTTCGTAGACTCTTTTTTTTTTTTTTTAAGATTTTATTTATTTATTTGACAGAGAGACAGCGAGAGAGAGGGAACACAAGCAGGGGGAGGGGGAGAGGGAGAAGCAGGCTTCCCGCCGAGCAAGGAGCCCGATGTGGGGCTCGATCCCAGGACCCTGGGACCATGACCTGAGCCGAAGGCAGACGCTTAACGACTGAGCCACCCAGGCGCCCCAGTAGTTCATAGAAAATGAATACGAACCAATTCATATCCAAATGAATTCTCCATCTTGTTTTTTGTAGGTACTGGCCATGATGTTCACTACCTTGTTATAATGAGTTAGATGTTAACTTGGTATCTACAAATACAAAAATATTTCTGTACTGAAGACAAGTACGTTACAGACATAAGTGCCATTCTTAAGAATTACATGTTGGCAATGCTTAAGTTACTGTACATAAAAAAAATTAGTGTCACCACATAATGCCATAAAATTAAATGTGTTTCCAGTAAACTATAGTTTTGAGTGTGTCTTTTCTGGTTTCTGAGGTTGTTGGAGGAAAAGTGAATTTAGACTACTTCCTCTTAAGAGCTATTTGTATGAATGTAATTCAATTTGGAGTATTTTTTAAAATAATTTTTATTAATTTTTTTTTATTATTATTCAGTAAACTCTACCCCCAGCGTGAGGCTGTAACTACTCACAACCCTGAGATCAAGAGTTGCCTGCTCTACTGACTGAGCCAGCCGGGCACCCACAATTTGGAGTATTTTAGTTGGTCAAGAATACCATAATACATATTAGATGTGTGTGTATGTCCAAATCCCTGAAGTGGCTTAATAAATATGACTTAATTACTGAGAATGGCAAATAAATAGAATATATCTAATCTCATCGGTCAATGCAAATGTTTAGGTATAATTTGTTTCTAATTTCACATGGCACAGGCCCGGCGTTCCCTGTCATACGCCTCGTGGGTGGGAGAAGTGCGTGGGAAGGCCGAGTGGAAATCTACCATGCTGGTCAGTGGGGGACTGTCTGTGATGACCAGTGGGATGAAGCGGATGCAGAAGTGATCTGCAGGCAGCTGGGCCTGAGGTTTGTTTTTATTCTCATTTTAAGTTGTGGAATCCATTCTTTCCATACCCAGAGGTAGGTGCCTGTGTGTTTAAATTGTACGTTTCCTCAAACAAATAGAAAAAGTCACCTTGCGATCTTTGTACTAGGCTGTAGGCTCCCTGAAGAGAATTTATATGTACCTATAGGTCTAACCTGTTTATGTCTGAATTCGGTTGATTTTATATGCCTGAGAATCTCAGCCTTTTACTCCTTTTCATTAATCGTATTTACATTACCCCAGGTAATGACCGGCACCGTCAGTAGCAGAGACTTACTGAAGTCATCTGCTGAAACTCCTTGTTAGGCTTTAATTGAAGTTCGGCTTCTCTCCCCAAGTATGATCTCAACTTTTGACTTTGCTTTCTTATTTTTTAGGTATGTGCTTAGAACAGAGGATGTTTATTAATGTGCAAAGGAAATAATCCCCACGTAGGATGTGGAAATGAAGCATGTGTAATAAAAACAGCAGTATGATAATCAACATTCCATGTTGCTTGAGTTGTGATTATTCTGGAATAGTATGTTGTGATTTTGGATTTTTAATCCCTTTGTTTAGTGATTCTGAATATTGGTATAACAAGCCTAAAAGTTTCTCTAGAATTATATTAGGGGATTGGGGCGCCTGGCTGGCTCAGTCAGTTGAGCGTCCAACTCCTGATTTGGCTCAGGTCATGATCTCAGGGTCGTGAGATGGAGCCCCTCAATGGGCTCTGTGCTCAGTGTGGAGTCTGCTTGAGATTCCCTCTCCCTCTGCCCCACCCCCTATCCCCCCACACTCTCTAAAATAAGTAAATAAATCTTAACAAAATAAAATAAAATTAGGGGATCTTTTCAAAGTTGATATTTTACTTTAAATTTGTAAATTTCTTCATTTAGAGCTTTGTGAGTGGTGATGGGGAGGCCTCTTTACATCAAAGGTTTTCTGTTCATGTATCACTTTCTTTTCAGTTAAGCATAATCCTTGACACTGGAGCATGATTTTTGAACCTTAAACCATTTTTACTCATTTGTTTTGCAACTGTTTTTGCAACTGACCCCCCTCTTTTTCAAAACTCTATACTGAAGCAATTTAAAGTAAAATACTGACATTTATCATTTTACCTCTAAATACTTCAGTACATATCTCTTAAAAATAAGAACATGGTGCTACATGGTCAAATTAACATTATCACAACTAATATAATTGATAATCATTCTTTTTTTTTTTTTTAGAGAGAGAGAGTGTTTGTGAGCAGTGGGGGAGGGGCAGAGGGAGAGAGAGAGAATCTTAAGCAGACTTCACACCCAGCATGGAGTCCTACTTGGAGCTGGATCTCACGACCTTGAGATCATGACCTGAGCTGAAATCAGATGCTTAACTGACTGAGCCACCTAGGTGTCCCATTGGTAATCATTCTTAACATTTTCTAATATCCCATCACATTCAGTTTCCTGTAGTGGCCCCCACAATGTTCTTGACAGATGGATTGTCTTAAGCAGAATTTAGTCCAGGATCATGCAGTGCATCTGGATGTTGTATACCTGAAGTCTCTTTGAATCTAGAACAGCCTCTTGTTATTCATGACACTGACTTGTGGAAGAGACAGAACGGTTGTTCTGGAGAATGTCCTTTCCTCATTGATTTGTCTCATTTCTTCCTACTGGTGTCATTTCATTTACTCCTCTGGCTCTTGTGATTCCTGAAACTGGAGTCTAGATCCGAAGCTTGATTAGATCAAAGCAGGTATTTTGGCCAGGATTCATCACAGGTGATGTGTCTTGGGGTCTTCCCATTGCTGAGGCCAAGCTTGAGCACTGGGTTGAGGGGGCATTGGCCTGATCCTTCACTGTCAAGTTACATTTCCCCTGTAACTGATTCTGGGACCTAATTGCTATTTCAGAGTTCATGTGTAGGACAGGACCGGCATGGCAAATCCTGTGTCTCTGGAGCTTATAATTATCAGTGGTGTGAAGTTTACTGGTATGATCATTTTCTTTGGGTGGGTTAGAAATAAGGCCAACCAGTTCTTGTTGAGAAAATTGTTATTAAACATTAATTTTGAGACTACATTTTCAAAATGTTCTGAGGGGGTATCAATTTCAATACCAATTTCCCTCAAATTTCCAGGTGTTGGTTATGGATTCAACACAGCATAAAATTATCATCATGTGCCCTGTACTCAAAACAACCTGGATTTGAGTCCCACTTCTGGAGATGAGAAAAGTTAGATCCCCTCATCTGTAACGTATTTCTTGACATACAGGGACTGTTGTCTAACAGCACAGTTAGCTGTTAGCACACATAATATGTATATAATACACATTGGCTATCAAGGTCAGTCAAATTAGGGACTGTTATAGTTGAAAGATGTTATTAACAATCAAAGTAAACCGAGTATTTGGTGGTAGATTATCCAATACTATTTCTCTATCCAGGAGTTCTATTTAGTTAGCTGTATCTATGAATTTCATATTTTTTGAAACATTCTAGTGTGTGTATATGTATATTTACCAGGTTACCAATTACGTGGTGCTAATTGATTTTCAAGTTAGTTACTAAGAAACCTATGTCTTTGCCAAAAATATTAAGAACTTTAAGGGCAGAGTAATAGCATATTTAACATTGCTAGCTGCAGTATGGATTACTCTAAATTTAAGCTATAAGGCATTTTTTTATTATTAATATATTTCTGTGGGGAAAAGGCAGGTTTTGTTGCATAGAAAAATGCATAGAAAACTTAGAGTATTGGGGTGCCTGAGTGGCTCAGTCGGTTAAGCGGCTGCCTTCAGCTCAGGTCATGATCCCTGGGTCCTGGGATCGTGTTCCGTGTCGGGCTCCCTGCTCAGCGAGGAGCCTGTTTCTCCCTCTCCCTCTGCCTGTTGCTCCCCCTGTTTGTGCTTTCTCTCTCCCTCTCTCTCTGTCAAATAAATAGATAAAATCTTTAAAAAAAAAAAAAAGAAAATTTAGAGTATCATAGAGATACACCATGAATATTGATTGTATTTATAGTTACAGAAGTGATTCTAAAAATTTATGTTGTAATGTAGAATTCTTTCTTGAGAGCCAAAGATTTCTTTCACTTAAATAAACAGTTCTAAAACAAAGACCATGTTGACAAACAATAGTCTATTACGTAGAAAGGATACAGAGATGGAATCACCAGGAAGATTATATTGATGTTGGACACATGCGAGGGCCAAGTGTTTCCATCTTTCTCGAGCATTAACTTACTGCCATCTTTTGTATGAGGAGATTCATGTTTGGAAAAGTAATTGAAAGGAAACATATCTCCAGATATACAAGGCAGCAAAAATCCTCCACGAATCTGTGCAACAACCGATGATTCAGCTTGGTAGACATTTGTTTTTATTGTAAGCACACTGATGCTCTGAGCTGATAGTGTTTGGTTTTGCCTTTCTTTCATTTGATCTTACAATTATCTCCTAAGTTCGCATTAAAGCAATATTCTGCAACTGCTCCTCCTTTACAATTTGTTTGCTTATTTAGTGCCACGGCACTTTCAGATGAAATAGCTTTTAATGGCACATGTTTGATAACAGCATAATTGTTGCTTGTCTCAATTTATGATTTTTTTCTTAAGCAAATGTCATCTCCATCTTATTTGTTTGTTGAATTCCCAAAGAGAAACTACATCATGCCTCCCTGGAGTGGCGGCTACAATTTCTTCGGGAGACGCTGTCTTGTTGGCTTTCATTTTTTAATGGTGTCTGTAGAGTTTGGGAGCTGGCAAGCTTCCTACACACAAAAGAAATCACTGTACTTTTGATACTCAAATTTGAGTAACCCACAACTTGGAGAAAGATTAGGAACAGGAAAGGAGGCAGCCAGATGTTAGGAAATTGTCTTGAGAACGTGTGTGTACACAGCGAAGTTTCAGGTGAAGACGTTTGTTTTTATTTATTTTTATTTACTTAAATTCAATTAGCCAACATATAGAACATCACTAGTTTCAGATGTAGAGTTCAGTGAATCATCAGTTTCATAGAACACCCAGTGCTCATCACAACACGTGCCCTCTTTAATACCCATCACCCAGTTACCCCATTCCCCCACCCTCCTCCCCTCCAGCAACCCTCAGTTTGTTTCCTACAGTTAAGAGTCTCATGGTTTGTCTCCCTCTCTGATTTCTTCCCATTCCGTTTTTCCCTCCCTTCCCCTATGATCCTCTAGGCTGTTTCTTATATTCCTCATATGAGTGAAACCATATGATATTTGTCTTTCTCTGATTGACTTATTTCACTCAGCATAATACCCTCCAGTTCCACCCATGTTGATGTAAATGGTAAGATTTCATCCTTTCTGATGGCTGAGTAGTATTCCATTGTACATATTCCATTGTATATATATACCACATCTTCTTTATTCATCCATCCGTCGATGGACATCTGGGCTCTTTGCACAGTTTGGCTATTGTGGACATTGCTGCTATAAACATTGGGGTGCAGGTACCCCTTCGGATCACTACGTTTGTATCTTTGGGGTAAATCCCTAGTAGTACAATTGCTGGGTCATAGGGTAGTTCTATTTTTAGCTTCTTGAGGAACCTCCATACTGTTTTCCAGAGTGGCTGCACCAGCTTGCATTCCAGGTGGAGTTCCTTTTGTGCAGTTAAAGTGAAAACATTTCCCATGTCTTTCAGGACTCTTAAAAGCATAGTTTAGAAGTATGACATCATATTTTATTGTGTGGATATGCCATAATTTACATAGGAATTTAAAAATTGTGAACACATCTTTCTTAGGTTTTTTTTTGGCTATAAAATTATCATACAAAACCATTTTATTGAGTAGTCAGAATAAAAATCTGGTACAAATTGCTTTTAAAAAGTACTTCTTTGCTTTTTTATTTTACTGTTCATTAATTTTTTTGTATTTTATAGATTTTACCATAAAGACAACCTGGAGACCTTGTGTGACAGAAGAGGAAATTAGGCCCTCTAAGATTACCCAAAGCCCTAAAGTCATACTGTTAAGTGAGAACCAAAATCCTTTTTTTTTTTTTTTAAAGTAGGAGCCCAGTGAGGGGCTTGAACTCACAATCCTGAGATCAAGACCTGATCTGAGATCAAGATGAGATCAAGAGTAGGACGCTTAACTGACTGAGCCACCTAGGCGCCCCAAGAACCAGAATCTTGAGATTTATGGTTCCCAGTGTAGAATTTTTTTTCTTTCATGTCATACTATTTGCAAAATAGCCAGGTGTTAATAAGAATAAATACAAAGATAGGGCTGAAAGAAATAGAGAATTCAAGAGATAAAAGTTCATTGTAGGGAGAAAATGCTGATAGACTGTATTTGAGGTGCCATAGGTACCCCACTGAAAATGCCCCAGGAGGCTGTAAGATAGCAAAGTGTTTCAGAGTCAGCTCTGTAGCCAGACAAGCTTCACCAGCAGTGGTGGTGTAACGCTGGGCAAATTACCTAACTTCTGGGCCTCAGTTTCCTCTTCTGTAAATTGGGGATCATAATATTGGGTTGTAGGGAGGATTAAATGAGTTAATACACATAAACCTGGTAGACCAGTGCCTGGCCTTTAGTTTGTAAATTTTTAACCTAAATATTGTACAAAAAAAATGATACTAATCTTTTAAGTCTCTAAAAATGTGTTAGCTAAGAATGCATTCTTACTGTGTTGACTGTTGTAACATTCAGCATCTTATATGTTCAGTGGCCATCGATATTTCTTCTGTGAATAGCCTCATCTTCTCCATGCCCCTATTTTTTTTTAATGTTTGTTGTTTTGTCTCTCATTATAATGTAATTATAACATTATTATTATTGATTTCTAAGAATTTTTTTTTCTTTGATTGCTGTTACATATTACAAATATTTCTTCCTGCCTGTTGGTTTGCCTTTTGACTCTGATTATGGTGTATTTTGCTATACAGTAGTTTAAATTTATATGTGGTTAAATTAAACTTTTTCAGTTTTTCTGACTTCTGGGTTTCTTATCCTACTCAGGAAATCCTCTTTGTCCCAAGGTGGTGTTATCCTTATACTATGTTCTTTATTTTATTCCAATACTTCTTAGCCCTCCTTTCTTCCCATCCTCACCCTTCCTTCCTTCCTTCTCTCTCTCTCCCTCTCTCTCCTTCTTTCTTTTTCTTTCTTTCTTTCTTTCTCTCTCTCTCTTTCTTTCTCTTTCTTTCTTTCTCTTCCTTCTTTCCTTCTTTTCCTTCCTTCCTTCCTTTCTCTTTCTTTCTTTCTTTCTCTCGCTTTCTTTCTCTCTCTTTCTTTCTCTCTTTTTCTTTCTTTCTTCTTTCAATATTTAGATCTTTAAACCATCTGGAATTTCCTTTTTGTTTCTGTTATGAGTTAGGGATCAAATTTTATCTTCTTCTGTATTCCTTATACAACCTAATTCTGGCTCAGTGAATTGTACCCACTGAAATGTTCTTACGTAGGGTCTTTTTCTTTCCTGGCATTTATCCCAGGGCAAAGATCCAAGAAGGCTGTTAATTGGCCTTCCTCCAAAGCTTTCCTTCCTGGCTTCTCCATGACCTGCATCAGTCACCCTGTCTCCCCCTTATCTGTTCTGCAACTTTCAGTGTTCTCTAAATCAGCTTCCATATTTGCTTTCATGAATCTCTTTCCTTTAGAGCAAGGGTCACCAAACTTTTTCTGTGAAGGGCCAGATAGTAAGTACTTTGGACTTTGCAACTACTCAGCTGTGCCTTTGTGGTGCAAAAGCAGCCACAGACACTAAGTTGGAATAAGTGAGGCTTTGTTCCAATCAAACCTTATTTCTGGACAGTGAAATTTGAATTTCATAGGATTTTCCCATGTCAAAAATTACATTCTTGATTTGATTTCTTTTCCCTACCATTTATAAAATGTAAAAGCCCCTCGTAGCGCATGGACCATATAAAAACAGGTGGTGTGCTGAATTTATCCCTTGGGCTGTAGTTCGCTGATCTCTGCTCAGGAGCCGCCAGCAAAGGCTTCTTTGCTCCCATCCTGGATTCTCCCTTTTCACAAAGATGCAGCAGGTCTCAGGAACGCAACTCCAAGCGCTTCCCTTCTTGTTTGAACCAAACTCAGTAAAATAGCACAGTACAGTTCAGTTATTCAGGCTTCCAAATTCTGGGACTAAGTCACAATCGGTATGTGACTTGAAAGTTTTATTTCCAGTGGGTATCACACTGTTCCCCTGTTCAGTTTAGTCTGAATGTTGTATGAAAATACTGTCTTTTGGAAGGGGTATTTATTCTACTAGGGGCAACTTGAAACAGGATAATTTATTCACAGCCTTATAGACTACCATTGCAAGATCATTTTGGTATAGAATATATTTTTCTGGGAGCATATATGCTGTCTTTAGAAAAACATTGTTTTGGCTATTACAATTGTTTTTGATAAAATGCCTATGTGCACTAAAACGCTTGAAATTGTTGGCCTCTGAGGATCTATGTCCCTACCACAGGAATACCAAGTTGAGTGATGTAAGTCATAGAGTAATGATCTTTTGGGCCATCATCTTGTAATCCTTAATAAAAAACAATACAGATTTGTCTGGTATCTTATAAGCTACGAATTACTCCCATAAGTATATTCTTTTAAAAACGATTTTAAAATAAATAAATGAGTAAAACACATTTACAACCTTAAATCCAGAAAATGTTGAGATTTTTCATTGATTCTCCCTTTCCCACCATTCCCCTGACTTGGGGAGTGGGGAGAACAAAAACTGTGTTGTTTAAACGAAATACCAAATGGTTTTTAGATCAATTGCTTAGCAGTGAAAAATATGCTGTTCATCAGCTATGAGGGGGAAGCTCTTGATAGTGCCAGGAGGGAAAGGGGACCAATGTTTATTGAGTTCTTACTTTGCATCAGTTTAATTCTTAAAACCCTGCAAGGGAGTGGTTATCATCCCTTTGCTCAAAAGAAGCATTTTATGCCTGGAATGTTTTTGTAACTTCCCCAGGGCAGTTTCACTTGTTAAAGATAGAGCCCAGATTTGAGCCCGAGGGTCTGTTTCCACATCTACTGTTCTTCCTCAAAGATTCTGCTTGGAAAGAATAAGCTTTTTGACATGGACAGTAATATATGAATACTTATATATGTCCATTACACTCTTCTGTGGGGACACAGATACACATTGAAACAACTGGAAACTTCATTTAAAAAATCCTATTAATTGAGCATTGATTCCTTCTTTCTGGAAGAGTAGAAATGGCTTTTTGTTCTGTCATGTTTCCCCTAGTAAAACAAATTCACTCACAAAATTATTTGATAATATCATCTGTGTTAGGATATTTTTTTCTTTCACATTTGTCTGATTAGCACTAGATATTAATCCTTAATATTTGTTGGGGCAGACTTTTCAGAGTTCCCTGTATGACAGATATCAGATAGTGATTCAAGTGTGAGGATTCTGAATTTAAAAATTTTAACTCCAACAAAATATCTTGCATAAGCTACCGTCTTTTTCTTTTCCTCCCTGCTTCACACCTCCTCCTATAAACATTCCTTTATCCTTCCTCTTGCAAACTCTGAATTTTAAACAGAAAATGGGTCAGGTGATAATGGAACAAGTATTTGCTTTAATGGTTAAAGGGTTTAACTTTCAAATGTTTTGGGATTTGTTTTAGACATGTGTTCTCTTAAAAGAAACTTCTATAGTATCTAGTAAAATTAGTCAAACAAGTTCTTCTTTAACCAGGAAGTTGATTATCCAAGACTTGGCCATTGCTGGAGTATTATAATCATTTAGCAAACTTTTTTTTCCCTTCGATATATTTTGGTTGTAAATTCCCAAGGTAGTTATAAAGTTATGAGAAAAAGGCAACTAAAATAATGGGGAATATTATTGAATATTGAATGGGGAGCATCATTGTAAAACAAACCAAAAATATGAATGTTCTACTCTAAAAATTAAAAGGCTAAAAGGGGTTGACATGGCAATTTCTGAAGTTATTAATTATTTTGACAGTCAATTGTGATCTTCTTCACTGAAATCTGGGGTTCTAGAATGTGGGATCACTTTGAATTGTGGGAGAAGTAAATTTAGTACACATAAATTTGAGTGGAGAGATGTTTTAGTTAGAAATATGTTTGGCTCTGAGTGACAGAGAACTGGAAGTAACAGTGGCTTAAATAAGATGAGAGTTTATTTGTCTCTCAAGAGACCAGAGGTAGCCAGCTCCAGGCTAGTCTAGTGGTTCCACAATCATCAGGCCCCAGGCTTTTTCTTGCTTGTAGTTCTCTCATTCTTAGTGTGGCACCTCATGGACTAGTATAGCTTCTCAAGCTCTGGGCATCACCTCTGCCTTGCAGTCAACAGGCAGGAGGATGTGGGACAAGGATACATCCTGGAAGTGATACACGACAACACTTCTACCTAAATATCTGTGTTCAAAACTTAGTCATCTCAAATGGGTACAGAGTTTCAGTTCAGGATGACTAGAGTTCTGGAGATGGTTGGTGGTGATAGTTGCACAATAATGAGGAGGTACTTAGTGCCCCTGAACTGTACACTTAAAAATGGTTAAAATGGTAAGTTTTATGTAATGTATATTTTAAAACAAACAAACCTAGTCATCTGGAAGGAGAAGAGGCTGGGAAATGGGGTCTTTACTCAGGATAGCCATTGCCCTCCTAAAAATCGGAGGTTCTGTTGCTAACGAAGAAAAGGAGAGTGAGTATGGGGGAGTAACTTGCAGTCTAAAACATTTGTGATGGCCAAAAATAGAAAGAGCAACAAACAAAGGAACAAGAAAGGAGTACAGCAAGTCATGTATGACCTGTGGAGTGAATTGGTCAGGGGAAGTATGGATTAATCATAGTTATATATTTCCTGGGGCAAAAGAAATTCTGTCAGATGAATTTTTGGTGTCTAATCCAGAATTCTTATCTTTGTTCAGTGGCATTGCCAAAGCATGGAATCAGGCGTATTTTGGGGAAGGCTCTGGGGCAATAATGTTGGATGAGGTACGCTGCACTGGGAATGAGCTTTCTATTGAGCAATGTCCAAAGAGTTCCTGGGGAGAGCATAACTGTGACCATAAAGAAGATGCTGGAGTGTCCTGTACCCCTCTAACAGGTAGGAGTTTCACCCCATTTATCTACCAACCCTTGCCCCCAGCACCATCTGGGCTTACCTTCTCTTCTCCTCAATTTAGATAATATAACTAAATGAGCATGCCAGTAAACCCTGCAAATAAAACTAAAAACAAAACAACTCACGAAAAACAAAAACCAAACAACTGACACAAATTGTGTATCAACATGGTATGTCCTTGTTCATAAATATTTCTGAATTTTTCACTTTTTTTATAACATATAAAAATGTTAAAACATATAAATATGTTTTAGAACATATAATTTTTTGTAATATATAGTGCCCAATAATCAAAATCAGTGTGCAATGATAAATTTCACATTATTAGATATATACTTAAGTCCATTTATTTATTGACCTGCCTTGACTCTCAGAATGTGTTTATAGCTAGTGAAACTGTATTGATGGGATTGTTGGTTAAAGCACACCAGTAAAGGAACCAAGTTAACTTGGCTGTGCTCAATTCTCTGACTATTCCAAATTGTAGCACACTTGTCTGGATGTGTCTCATATGTTATAAGAAGGGCATGTCTGAGTACAAATGAGTGTGTGTGTATGTACTTATATGTTTTGTGGGAAGAAGAGGCAAAAGGACAGACGAGAAGTCAGGTCATTACAAATGCATTGTTTCTATGGTAAAAAGAACTTAAAGAAAAAAGTTCGGGTTTTAATCTCTCTTGAAAAAACCAAAATAAAAACTTCAGAGGGTCCATGAAATGCTGAAGTTATACCTTTTTATTTACATAGTTCTGTACATGATGTTGTTTTTATTTATTAGCAGAATAACACGTTTATATACGATAGAAATATAAAATTTATGCCAGATTTTAAACCAGAGCACATCATCTTCTTGGGTCTCCATTTCCTCCTCTTTCACATGAGTAAAGTCTTGTAGTGTTACTGTGATGGTCAGATGAGGTAAAATGTGTACCAGTGTTTTGCAGACTATAAAGTGTTACATTAAGAAGTGATTGTGTTGCTAAGAGACCATTTACTTTAAAGATCCCAGAGAATCATGAAAGTAAGACCTTTACCCAGGATTATTTATATGTTTCATTTGGGGATGTTTGTATTATTTTGCATGGGAAAGGCTTTTAAATCCACTTGTTGAGGGATAAATTTATTGTATATCTGCTTAGAAGCTCTTAACAGGGTTCTATGGGAATTAATTATTCATTGAACTCATAAGCTTGAAATTCAGATCTGTATTATCAATAAAAGAACAAAAGCGAGACATGTACTCTAGCTTTTATAATTTATGAATGCCTAAGTAATAATAAGTGCATTGACATGATAGGTCACACTTTAACCAGAATAGCTTTTTCTGTCTTCATATTTCAGTATTTTTTCATTTGCAGTTAAAATTTTGAACTATTTCCAAGTTACTGTTTTCTTATTTTTTAAATGTAAATGACTAGTATTTCTCATACTTACCAAGATTGAAGCTACAAGAAATTTCCCAAATATTTGTTTAATCTGGAGAAATCTAAATAACTACTTTGGAATTATATCAGAATATATTTTTCTACTCAGGAAATAGGAGCACAAATAAGAAGAAAATAATATTTTGTTAGGACAGATATGTGTTATGTCATACTTCAGAAACAATCCAATGACCTCGGATCATTGAGCACCGTCCCAAAATAAGTTTAACAAAAAGCCTAGAGAGAGACCTGAAGGGGTGATAATTCTAGTGAAGTTAAAATGTTGTTCTCCCTGTTTTTGATCATTGATTTGCTTAGTCCCTGTGTCTCCTTCTTACCACAGATGGGGTCATCAGACTTGGAGGTGGTAAAGGCAGCCACGAGGGCCGCCTGGAGGTGTATTACCGGGGACAGTGGGGGACTGTCTGTGATGATGGCTGGACTGAGCTGAATACATATGTGGTTTGCCGACAGCTGGGATATAAGTAAGGCCCATTGATATGAGGAAGCTAAATGCCAAATTATATTTTTAAAATTCTCCTTTTGTAACCCTTACTTGTAATATCTATAATACTAACAATACATGTTCTCTGTCATCTGTCTACCTCTGTCTACCTACCTACCTATTCACCTCTCTATATATGGAAGAACAAAAAAACCCCAATTAAAAAAATATTTTCTATGATGATGAATAACCGTATCTTGTTATTTATCTCATTACCTTTCCTGTCACCACCTTTCTTCTTTGAGTAATTGGTTAGAGCCAGGGGATGACTTTTAAGTTTCTTTGTGTCTATTCAAGTAAGACCGTATGCTTCGAATGCTCGTCTTACTCTGACGCATCACTTCTATTAGATGTTGTTAGTTCTGACATCATTGTGTCTAAAATTGCAGGGAAGTCCAGTGTCAAATGCTTTGGTATTATATTATTCCCTTTCTCAAATGTGATGATAATTATCACTTTTACTTGAGAAAAACGGCCTTCTTGTCATGAGATGACCTTTCGAACTCACCCTTGACCTGACTCGTAAAAGCTCGTATCACACTTTGGGCCGTGTATTTCGTGTCACACACATACTGCATTCCAGAGTAAAGACCTCAGTTGGTTGAAGTAACTGCAAATGATGCCTTTTAGCTACTATTTGAATGAAGCCCATGAATGCCCATTCTTTCTTGTTTTTCATATTTCTCCGTCATGTTTGAATTAATTGTCTCAAGCTTGAAAAAATTGGCAAAATTATTCCATGCTTGAGATAGAACTAATTGCAAATATGCACTAAACCTTAAAAATATACTTTCATCCAAGCTAGGTATGATCATGTTTAAACATATTTTTAAATTTGTAAAAGTAGTATAAAATATTAGAGTTTGGAAAATAAAAATTAAGAACTATCCATAATTTTCCCATTCTTAGAATACTATTATTATTATACCTTGTGTGTATAATTTAATAACAGCTCTAATAGTATGTACTTTTTCTATCCATATTTCTTACCTTTATATTACTACAGTCATAATTTTTTTTTAAAGATTTTATTTATTTATTTGACAGAGAGAGAGAGAAACACAGCAAGAGAAGGAACACAAGCAGGGGGAGTGGGAGAGGGAAAAGCAGGCTTCCTGCTGAGCAGGGAGCCTGATGCGGGGCTTGATCCCAGGACCCTGGGATCACGACCTGAACCGAAGGCAGACGCTTAACGACTGAGCCACCCAGGCGCCCCTATAGTCATAATTTTTAATGACAATATAATGTCCATTGAATGTTCATACCATAATTTACTTAATATTTAGGTTAGTTTAATTTTCCTGTTATAAACAATGATATCATGAAAATATAAATACATGTTATTGCCCAATATTTTGGATTTTCGTGGGCAGTGCATTTATAATTATTGTGTCAAGGGGTGTGACATGCCAGCCAAAGAGATATTAATATTTAATTAATAAGAATTACTTAATAAATGCTATTTCATCTTTCTATGAATCTCTGTTAGGCCTGAGAACTGTATTCCGTTTTCACAGATTTAGAAAGATTCATAAATACTATTAGTTACTATATTCATATTTTTCCTTATTAATAAAAACAATGGAGTGATAGTTTTTCTCCATATTTTATTGATTTTGTTTCACAAATATATTCAGTTTTTCTTGTATATACAGAGTATCAGAACTTAATGGTTCTAAAAATGTTCTCACTAATATTTGTTAAAAGTTTTAAATGATTGTGTTAGAAGGTAGAATAGGCATGGCCCACATTTACTTTTTGGTTTACAGAGGAATTTCTAAAACAGTACCATTTTGAACTGAGGAAGGGGTGAACTCTGGGTTTCTTTTTACAAATGAAATCCCAAAGTAAAATGACCTCTTGTTATCTGTTATATAGTTGATATGGACAGAGAGTAATCAGATTGATGCATTTTGTAGAAAAATGGTGTAAGATCAAAGTGGTAGCAATATGAGGTTTAGGATAATTTTTCCTTGCTAAGATTTGATTAGTCAGCAAAATGGAAATCTTAGAATAATTAAAAGTTGCACTGTTTTAATTTATTAAAATGTTCATTTTCTTAAATAAATGTAATAAATAAGTGCCCAGGAAAGTAACTGGGAAAATTCATGCCAGAAAGAAAGATCTCTTCATATTTATACAGAAATAATAAAAACATTCAGTGAAGGAAGTGACTAATATAAAATTTTATGAGTAAGAGTTTAATTACTTAGACTCTTAGAACTGAAAGAGCCCTTAAATAATTTTTAGCTCAGTGATTTCTGGAGGTTTGGGTTTTACAGAAAAAAAACAAAAAACAAAATTGGGGGAAGGATGAATGAAAGTAGAGACTGTGACTTAGTTACCAACTTTTTATTTTGCAGATCTTTCCTATTTCCACAATGTATATATTAATTATATTTTTTTGTAGAGCATTGTTACAAATAAAGTCAACTAGAACTCAAATATAATTTATAAAAATTTTAAAAATCAGATTTATGTAACCTTATGAAAAGCTAAGAGCATCACCATTATTCTGATTTTGGTGGGCCGAAATCCAAGTCTGATCATGGATTGGGTGTAGTGCTTGAGGAATCACTGAACTAATATACAGTTTTATTTTGGAAGAGATGATACCAAAGAAGTCTAGAGAAGCTGATGAAATCAGGTGAGCTCAGGTGGCTCTTGAGAGGCTGGTATAAGACAACTGTTCTAATTTTATGGTTCATGGTGTTATTTCCATTGTCAGGAATTCTCTCTGGTTGGTGAGTTAAATTGTAACCAAAACACAAGAATGAATGGGAAAGAAGGATTAATTATCCATTAGGTACCTGTGGAATCAATCGAAAATTGTTAAAATGATCAAAATGTGTGATGGGGTGAACACAGCTCTTAGAATTGTGTCCTTCAGAGTTTTATTTATATTTTTTAGATTTATTTATTTATTTATTTGAGAGAGAGAAAGAGAGAACGAGCAGGGGGAGGGGCAGAGGGAGAGGGAGAAGCAGGCTTCCTGCTGAGTAGGGAGCTCAATGCAGGGCTGGATCCCAGACCCTGAGATCATGGCCTGAGCCGAAGGCAGACACTTAACCGACTGAGCCACCCAGGTGCCCTGGAACTGTCCTTCAGATAAGAGAAAGAAGAAACACTTATCCTCTGGAGTCATGATGTTTAATTAGGTTGTTTGTTTTATGATTTGTGGTTCCTTGAAACAAGAGACAGCAGTTCTATGCATGATGTTCATTTTATTGCCACAGATACGGCAAACAATCCCCTGCAAACCACTTTGAAGAAAGCACAGGGCCCATATGGTTGGATGACGTCAGCTGCTCGGGAAAGGAATCCAGTTTCGTTCAGTGTTCCCGGAGGCAGTGGGGAAGGCACGACTGCAGCCATCGGGAAGATGTTGGTATCACCTGCTACCCTGGTGGCAATGGATACAGACTATCTCTGGGTGAGGACTGGCCACAGCTTTGGAGTATCCATAATTCAATAGCCACTGCACCTCTATCCACTGGTCTGGAATGGGAAGCATTTCTCAGCTTTGGCTTTTTTTTTTAGTCAATTTTCTATAATGCTCTAAATAAATTTTTCAGTCTTTCCACCAATGTTATAAAATTTCTATTCCTCAAGTTATTGTTCTTTACATAGAAGCTTAAGTTTCTCACTAAAAATCTTTATAATCACATGTTCTGAAAGGTGGAATAAAGATGCTGCGGTGTCCATTCCTCCCCTCGTTGGTCACCTGTTCTGATTCTCATTCACCTTGAATTCTAATGACCAATTTGGGACAGGATTTTAACAAATTGCAACAAAACAATAGCTCTCTCTCCTATCCCCCATCATTTACTTCTTCTTTAGTCCCAAGGCCTTGCCAGTCACTGGTCACCAGCCTTTATTGCTCTGTACTAAGATAGATCTTTCAGGTTTCTCAGTGGGTTCCTGAAAGAATTTATTGGAGTAAATAACCCATTCGTCTTTCTAAGATATCCTGTTACTCTAGAAACCCATCTGTGTCCTTTACTATTCCCCCATTCCAAATTTCGTTAGATTTGTAGTCAGATAAAAGGTAACTAGCTCATCTAACAGTCTGGAAATATTTGTGGGTAAAGGTCCTTTTGTGAGCAGAGAGCAACTACATGTCCTTGACAGACTTAACATCTGACTGTTGTTAACATCTTAACATCTTTTGAGGATGGCAGAATAATTATGAATGAAAAATATAGAGGGAGATATTAAAAAGACTTGCCAAGACTACCACGGCTCCATTATATATCTAAACACATAGATTTTTGGTGAATAGATGTTAAAATAATCACAAGTGGTCTTTACTTTTCACCCTCAGAGTTGTATCAACCCCTTTTGTATCGTCCTATTTTGAGATTGTGAAGCTTTAATCTTCACGTTATAAAATAACAAAACTTGTTGAATCCCACAGTATTAGCTGTATTGTATACTTAAGTTTATCAAAGTATATAGTTGATTCCTCATTGTACTCTAACCTGTGAGATCATGGTGACTCACTGCACTAATCTAGCATTGTACCAAGTAGAAATACAACATTTTACTCCACTCCTTACAGGTCACACTTTCAATTTTGCTTTTCATTTGTCCTCCTTTTTTGTTCCTTTCTTCTTCTGGGGGATTTCTGATCCTTCCAGGATTATGTGATGAGTGATTGTATGTAGCTGGGGAAGATAGAACCTGTTTGCTAGACATGGATACCCTTGGCCCCAGATAGCAGGTATTTGGATCATGAAGTGATCTGCTCAGGCACACTGCATCAGTACTCCAGGTGATGAAGTACTCTAAATACTATACAAAATATTATAATCTGAGTTCTCTGAAGGCCTGTGTGGTTAAATGTATGCATATGGTCAGGCAACAAATTTTTCCAGTTCCCCTGCAAATCTTTAATTCTAGGATTCTAGATATATATTTTAAAAATTTAAAAAGCTGAGGATGATAATTATTAATAAAACATGTGATCGTTTTTATAAATGTCTTTGGTCCTAATTTCCGTAATACGTCTATTAACTATTCATTTGTCTGAAGAACGTTATGTCTGAGCCAGATATACTTTTGGAATAGAATCATATTACCACTGATTCATCCAAAGAGATCATTATTACTTTCCCACTTATCAAAAAGGACTGCATATTTAAAACAGAAGCTTAGAGAAGGAAATCATGGAATAGTAATATAAAAATAGCATTTTAAAAACAATTGATTTTTTACTTCTTTGGCACTGT
The DNA here is from genome assembly GCF_054177405.1 of Leptonychotes weddellii. Lineage (NCBI taxonomy): Eukaryota > Metazoa > Chordata > Mammalia > Carnivora > Phocidae > Leptonychotes > Leptonychotes weddellii. Next base: position 89,500,465 of record NC_138370.1, read on the forward strand.
AGTAATGAGCTGTTGGACTATTACTGTTTTCAAGTATTTGAAAGGTAACTTGTGGACCTTAACTGTAGATGTGAATTGAAGTCCTCAAAATTAATAATTGTTCAATAGGCACTTTTTATATTTGGGTGTGTGGTAAATGGAATGCTCAAAAGCAATATTCTAATTCAATAAAAGGAATTCTAGTAAGAATGCAGTTAATACCTATGTGAATTGGGGGAAATTTGTGGGATGGTGTGTGGATTTCTCATTTTAATATTGCACTAATTGTTGTTTTTTTTTTTTTAAAGATTTTATTTATTTATCTGAGAGAGAGACTGAGGCCTTTCTCCTTGTCTTATTTATTTATTTATTTTTAAGATAACATGAGAGGGGGGAGGGTCGGGAGGGTCAGAGGGAGAAGCAGACTCCCTGCCGAGCAGGGAGCCCGATGCGGGACTCGATCCAGGGACTCCAGGATCATGACCTGAGCCGAAGGCAGTCGCTTAACCAACTGAGCCACCCAGGCGCCCCTAATTGTTGTTTTTTATCTCTACACCTAACATGGGGCTCAAACTCATGACCGCCAGATCAAGAGTTGCATGCTCTTCCGAATGAGCCAGCCAGGCGCCCCAATATTGCACCAATTGTAAATTTCAGAGTATTAAATCCTAGACAGATTTCATTCACAGTGAGATGGTCTTTTACCCAGTTTTACAGTATAAAACTTTGACTTTACCTTAAGCTAAATTTTATCTTCTAGAAAAATATTATTTTCTAGAATAATGTATTAAATCAATGTTACAGGAAAATTAAAATAAAACTCTACTGGAGGTCCAAGTTTGAAATATATAATTAAATTATGTATAATTTAAGATACTATATACCCATAGTACTATTTAGTTTTCCCAAGCATTTTATATTTAAGATTTTAGAAATAAAACGTATATTATTGCTACCATAACAAAAAGAACTTAAACAGTAAGGTGGTGTTGATAGAATATCATCCAAATTGTCATCCAATTTTCCCTTCAAGCACTGAAAATCCAACGATTTTGTAAAATGAAGGGCTGAAATTAGGTTCAGAAATACTGCATGCATTATTTATACAAAGCATGCACCTGAGGCTTTAAAAACACTTTATCATTTTTATTTTTATGGTATATGAAAAACTGCCCATAGAATGCCTAGAATGGAATGTGGAGATCTCATTCCATATGCACATGTTTTCTTAATTTTGGACCAAACATCCAAAAATGTAAAAATTAAGAACTTTAAGAAAAGAATTTCACCTTTTTTGGGTTTTTTAGTTTGAGGATCTCTTTACACCTTATTCCTTTTAAAAAAGACTCCAAACTTTCAGATACATTAATAAGAAATGTAAAGTTGCGGGCGCCTGGGTGGCTCAGTTGGTTAAGCGACTGCCTTCAGCTCAGGTCATGATCCTGGAGTCCCTGGATCGAGTCCCGCATCGGGCTCCCTGCTCGGCAGGGAGTCTGCTTCTCCCTCTGACCCTCCCCCCTCTCATGTGCTCTCTCTCTCTCATTCTCTCTCTCAAATAAATAAATAAAATCTTAAAAAAAAAAAAAAGAAATGTAAAGTTTCAAGTATACTGTGTTTTGTGCCATGGCTAAAACCCCAAGTTTTTTAGCTAACGTAAGCAGTGCATAGAGTAGGCACTCCATAAACATTTGTTGATTTTGACTTTGCTTTATTGATTCTACTATGATGCCTGTCCCACAATGTCAGTATGACAGGGACAGAAATTAAAGAGCCAACAACTCGGGTGATAACGAAGAGGGATGGAAAAGTATAAAAATGGATCAGAAGAATCAAAGTAGGACATGGCCACGTTGCCAACAGTATTTTCTGTCAGTAAACAAATGTCAATCTAGTAATTTCATATGCTGGTTTAAACAGAAATGATATTTTGTTCTTTAGCTGCTTACTTCACCTCCTTAGTTCTGCTGATTTCAGCTTGCTTCATGGTCTTCCCTAAATCCTTATCAGTAAATCTCAGGGGCCGTGAAACTGGAGACCCTTCTAGTAACTACGTAATCTGAAGGGTATTAGTTTGCTTAGGCTGCTATAACAAAGCACCACACAGTGGATGGCTTAACAACAGGTATATGTTGTCTTACATTTCTGGAGTCCAAAACCAAGGGGCCATCAGGTTTGGTTCTTTCTGAGGCTAAGAGGAAAGGCTCTGTTCTAGGCCTTTCTCCTTGTCTTATTTGTTTATTTATTTTTAAGATTTTATTTATTCATTTGACAGAGAGACACAGCGAGAGAGGGAACACAAGCAGGGGGAGTGGGAGAGGGAGAAGCAGGCTTCCCGCTGAGCAGGGACCCTGACATGGGGCTCCATTCCAGGACCCTGAGATCATAGCCTGAGCCAAAGGCAGACACTTAACGACCGAGCCATCCAGGTGCCCCTCTCCTTGTCTTATAGATGGCCGGCTTCTCCCTGTGCCTCTTCACATAGTCTTCCCTCTGTGTATCTCAGTGTCCAAATCGTCCCTTTTTATAAGGACATCAGTCATAGTGGATTAGGGCCTACCCTAATGACCTCACAGTTCAACCCAGGACAGTATGCAAGGTGCAGTGAGGGCTTTCAGTTAAATAGTACCATATATATTGGTGTTGATAGAGATATGTGAAATTCTACAAATGACTTCATTTGCATAACTTAGATAAACCTCAATTTGAAAGAGATCAGTTTCTCAACTTTTTAAAAAAACAGCATGACATTTTAAAAAATTTTTATTACTTTTATTTTTTAGCTTCAGCATTTAAAAAAACTGAGGTACACTGAACATATAATATTAGTTTCAGGTGTACAACATAATGATTCAATACTTGTATACATTGTGAAATGATCGCCACAATAAGTCTGATTAACACCCATCACCTTACATAAAATTACATACAAAAATTTTTTTTCTTGTGTTGAGAACTTTTAAGATCTACTCTCAGCAACTTTCAGATATGAAATATAGTATTATTAACTATATTCACCATACTGTACATAGCATCTCTTTGTAATCTTAGTAATTTTTATGCCTTAAGCCCTTCTTTTGGAGTAAATAGGAAGGCTGAAATGTAAATTGTCCTTGTTAGCTGCCTTCCTTTCTTTTTTTTCCCCTACACATTCAAGTTATCCATGAATACCAAGAAATCTCAGCTTTGGAGTATAAATTTCTAGCTATGTTCAAGGATAAATGAGCAGATGTGAAACAAAAACAACTCTAAGGAAATATCTTTTACTATTTAGAAGTTAATGGTAATAAAATAAGACCATTCACAATTTTGCAGTGCTAATCATTCATTCATCATTCATTCATTCATTCATCAAACAGCTACTGCATGTCCTCTGTATGTGAGGCACTGTTCCAAGTGCTGGGCATTCATAGTTGAGCAAGTGAGTACTCTGACCCCAAGGCTTCAAAAGATATTGCAAAAGTGGATACAGTTTTTTATTAATACCTCTTTTCTCTCACTCTCTCTTGTATTACCCAGCTGATTTTATAGTTGATACAAAAATGAATTGTATTTTATAAAGTCTCTCATACTTTAAAATCAGTTTTCTGTTTTGGCTTTTCTAATACTTTCAAATCATGACTTAGGTTTTCCTATCAGACTGATGGATGGAGAAAATAAGAAAGAAGGACGAGTGGAGGTGTTCATCAATGGCCAGTGGGGAACCATTTGTGATGATGGCTGGACTGATAAGGATGCAACTGTGATCTGTCGTCAGCTTGGCTACAAGTAAGAAAAACTGAATTATTTGGGTTAGTTACTTGATGAGCATTTCTGACTTTTTAGGTTTGTTCTAATGAATTATTTCTTACCTAAAAATAATTTCTGTGAATCAATTGGAAATACTGGCAGCATGCTGGCTTGATTCCAAATTATTAAGAAATACTAAGGAGAATCTACTTAAATTTTTCTATTTTCCCAAAAGCAATATACACTGTTACATAAGAAATACAGCTTTTGGGGCACATGGCTGGCTCAGTTGGGAGAGCATGCAACTCCTGATCTCAGGGTCCCCAATTCAAGCCCCATGCTGGGCCTAGAGCTTACTCAAAAAAAAAAAAAAAAAAATGGAGCTTTTATCTAATAGCAAATGGTCTAATAATTCTTGACTATTCATAATACTGCTTGTATCAGGCACAGGTGGTAATCTTTTCTCTCTGAGTTAGGTTTCAACACTGTAGCCTTTCTAAGAGACTCTGGAATTATTGAAATTGGGGTTGGTTCTCCTTATTCACAGTAGTTACACTCTCTAAAGTCACTGTATTAGCAAATACTGAGCCATCACTTCTAGAGTTAAGGTTGAACAAGGGGATGCTCTGCCTTCTTCTTTTAGCTTTCAAACTTGCAAAGAGTTGAACATTTTGGTCTGTTAGTATCTTTTTTTTTTAATTTTTCGGCTTAAAAAATTGATGATTTCACTATTTATTTATTTTAAAGATTTTATTTATTTGACAGAGAGCGAGATAGCGAGAGCAGGAACACAAGCAGGGGGAGCGGGAGAGGGAGAAGCAGGCTTCCTGCCGAGCAGGGAGCCCGATGCGGGGCTCAATCCCAGAACCCTGGGATCATGACCTGAGCCGAAGGCAGATGCTTAACGACTGAGCCACCCAGGCACCCCGATGATTTCACTATTTAAATGCCGGTGACACACAGTGCTCAAGTGCTATCAGCATTCCTGAGTGCAAGAAGGCCTTGATGTGCTTTCTGGAGAAAATAAGGTGGTAGATAGGCTTCACTGAGGCACGAGTTAATGTGGAAAAACATGGCACCAAACAGACTGGGAAAAGGACTCTTGTTTCAGTTTGAGAGCTGAAATAAATAAGCAGATTATCTTCTTGTGAGGCCTCAACTGGGCAATGCACATGTTTTGAGGCTTTGACATGTCTGCAAATGACTGTGAAAACACTGTGAGTATTGATTTGGCAGCTGCAAATATATGGAACATGTTACAGTTTAGAGATTATGCAATTTAAACGAATATGCATAAATTGACGAGCTCGTAATAGTTACTAATATTGGTTTGGATTTTAAAATATATCTTTAGGGGTGCCTGACTGGCTCAGTCGTTAAGCGTCTTCCGTCGGCTCAGGGTCCTGGTATGGAGCCCCGCGTCGGGCTCCCTGCTCTGCGGGAGGCCTGCTTCTCCCTCTGCTTGTGCTCTCTCTGACAAATAAATAAAATCTTAAAAAAAAAAGTCTCTTAAGTAAATCAGTAATTTAATGTTATTATAACAAATTGGATAATCATCTTCTAGTGCACAATCTGTAATTTACCATCTAAAAATATTTACATGAGAATCATTTGGATATTTGTTCAATCTAAACATACTTAAATGTTTTTATAATTTCCCACTAGGGGAAATGGATTTCATGTAAGAACATGAGTAGATGTTTTTCCCCTAGGTCTACTTTGAATTGTTAAAAATCTTTAATAAGGCATTTGTTTGTAGAAACCAATCCAGAAAACTTTTAAGCTATCAAAAGGTTTGGGTCTTATTAATAGGAGTTCCAGAGATCTGTCCCCCAGTCAGCTATATTATATGTGAGGCTTCATCCTTGGAAATACAGAGAATCAAAGTAGCATTAGAAAGCATTTCCACAATGGGAGAAACAAAAATGAAGTAATAAAAACCAGGAAACATGAATGGTAACTAATGTAGGATATGCTTAGAGTAAACAGAAAGTAAAAGGCATTATTTAATTATGTATTACATGTTACATAATATCTGACAAAGTCTAGCATAGGAGCATATTATTTTTAGAGGGCTGAGAGAGAATGTGTTGCTATCAGTTACACTTGTTAAGATAGACTAAATAACTGTGATGGAAATTCCATTCTATTTGAACTTTGTTTGAATCCATTAGCATATGTTTTCAAGATGACATTGTTATTGAACTGCATATTTATTGTAGTATCCCTTAAAAGAATCTACAAAATAGTGTGTTCCTACTGAGTTATTAGAGACCTAAAATTAAGTATATCTAGTTTTTATCTTATAATTAAATTGATGCAAAGGATTTAATTTCTTGCATATTTGTGTATGACATTTAAAAGTAGAATGTTATATCACTCTAAATTATAATCCAATGGAATATCAGTATCATAGTGACTTGATGCTCTCTGTCATCTATTTAAAAGATACAGGAGAGGCGCCTGGGTGGCTCAGTCGTTAGTCGTTGGGCTCGGGTCATGATTCCAGGGTCCTGGGATCGAGCCCCGCACTGGGCTGCCTGCTCCGCAGGAAGCCTGCTTCTCCCTCTCCCACTCCCCCTGCTTGTGTTCCCTCTTTTGCTGTGTCTCTCTCTCCGTCAAATAAATAAATAAAATCTTAAAAAAAAATACAGGAAAATGCTCTTCTTTGACCTTCATTAATTTTATATAGTTCCTTTTTCTCCTTGAAATTGTATTTAAAATTTTCCTTCTTCACAGAATCCTAATGTTATTATGCTTTAAAAAATGTGTATATATGGGTATATACATATATATGTAATATATATTATATATATATATACACTTAAGTAAGTATGTGTGTGTATGTGTATGTGGGTGGACACACATGGAGAGAGCAAGAGAGAAATTAATCCTTCTGACAGGTTCCTCTCTGGATTTTATGATTTCTAGTACACAACTGATTAAAGACAACAAAAACAGAAATTTGAGAAATAATTATTAAATATAGGAAATAAAAGCTGACTAAAGCTCCCATTTCTAACTTTGATGGGTTGGGTTGGGTTTATGGTGCTTGGTTAAAGGAGGCTTCTTGCTATCATATATTTTGAACTGTTCTTTTGTCCACTTGAGAGGCTTTTAAATCTTGGAGCAATGCATCGTGGTAGGATTTGGGATGAGTAAAAAATACGTCTTTCTTTTGTGTAGTAGGAGAAGGAAAATTCTGAAAGAGAAGTTGATTTTGATTTCAGCAAGACCAGTTTTAGGTGAGAATACACATGTAATTTGAGGATCTGAATACTGATTCCTTTAAAGCCCATATAGCCCTGAGAAAGTCATCCTCTACTCCCAGGAGCACTGAACACCCAGTTTAAAGACTAACTAATGTACTGTAGTCTATTGTCTCTTTGAAATTGTCTGCTATGAATTACTGCATGCCTATAGCCCAGTGGGAATTCTCTTCCCCTTTTTCTAAAGATGACACAGTCCTTAACTGTTAAAAAAAAAGTCCCAGGAAATTTTTTTAGACTCCACTATATTGTTGAGAGTGTCTTTATTTAATCATGCACTTTTATTAGTTTAAATGTTCTCTAATTTCTGTCGATGTATCTAAAATGGTACATTCTTTTAGTGTGTAAATTGATAAATTTCTAAGAAATCATCCTTTGTTTTATTTAATGAGTCTGATTTTGTTTTCTATGTTTACTTCTACCTGTCATCTACTTCTATGGTATTTATCATGTTTTTTTGTCTGTTCTTTGTGTAACCTTCTGTTTTTTTATTTGCAAGCAACCCAATTTTCTATTGTTATTCTTTCTCTAGTGGTTGGACATTCAGCATTCTTATTGTTTTACTAGAAGTTGTCTTTAAATTTTTAGCAAACATACTGGCATATTTTCTTACCAATTTCAAAAATTATTATCTGTAAGTTTCCCTTGCTGAAAAATATCAAAACATTTAGCATACTATTTTTTACTTTTTACCTCCACTCATCCTCACTTCCCAAACTCATGGGAATCACCTGGGATTTTAACTTCAGAATGTTATTTTTTATTTTCTTCGAATTATGCCTATTTGAATTTCAAATTGCATTACATTACACATCCATATTATCAGCAATTATTGCTATTTTTAAAAATGATTACTAAAGGGGTGCTTGGGTGGCTCAGTTGGTTAGGCATCTACCTTGGGCTCAGGTCATGATTTCAGGGTCCTGGGATCCAGGCCCATGTCAGGCTCCCGGCTCACCGGGGAGCCTGCTTCTCACTCTCCCTCTGCCTCATCTCTTGCTCATGCTCTCTCTCTCAAATAAATAAATAAAATCTTTTAAAAAATGATTACTAAAATAAGCAATCTGTGGCAATTGTGACTCAGAAAAAGGAGAGAGAATACAAGTAAACATTGGAGGAAAGAAAAAGAATATGAGCACAGATACACAAAAGTTAAAAAAACTGTAGAAGAGTACTGTGAATTACTTTTAGCTAATAAATTTGGAAATCTAGATGAAATGGACAATTATCTGGGAAACCACATTTTCAACAAAAATATAATTATGAAAATTGATAGAAAACCTTTCAAAAAGATTAATGATCATGGAAGAAATGACTGATTTTTTTGCTCAAGAGTTTTCACCAATCTTCAATTCAGATAAGTTCCAAGTTATATAAATTGTTTCAGAGTGAGAAAAAGATGAAGATCTTTTCATTCATTTAATGAGGCTAATATAAATTGATTTCAAGACTAGACAGTCTAAGTACACACACACACACACACACAGAAAACTATACCCCGTCTAATGAAGCTATATACAAAAATTTAAATAAAATATTAGCAAATTTAATTGAATGGTGTATTTAAACAAATTTAAAATGGGAGTCTATTGCAAGAATAAAAGAATGGTTCATAGTGAGGTATTCAATTAATGTATTCCAGTGTGTCATCTATAAATGAAAATAAATATGATCAGTTAGTAATGGTGTAAAGTTATATTTTAAAAATCATCATTCCTTCCTTATATCTATTAGGAAGCTTAGAATACCTTGGCTTTATATCATAGTCATCAAATAGGAACAAAACAAGGGTGCCTGCTATTACTGCATTGACTCAGTACTGTCTGAAGATCCAACTATCATTAAGCATTGAGGTATCAGTATTGAAAAGGAAGTCAGAATTGTTACATGGATAATAAGGTATTCCACCTCAATAACACAAGAGAATCGATGGGAAAGACACTAGAACTAGTGTTGATTTATGTAATCATGTAAATATAAATATGTTTAAAAGGTAATAGCTCCTATAAGCTAGGTAAAAAATAAAAAGAAAAAAGTATTATTTAGGTGGTACAAAAACAAACAAACAAAAAACCAAACAAAGAAATGACTAGGAATAATCACAAGAATTGTGACCTATGTGAAAAAAAGTAAATCTTTACTAAAGGTAGAAGAGCTAATAAATAAAACACCACAATGCTGAGTGGGAAGACAAAATAGAAATTAATCTATCCATTAAATGCTGGCCTCATAAAAATCTTTTATTTTTCTTGGTGTATTTGGGGGGGTGGTGGGGAGAGAGACTTGATTTCTGGGTTCATCTGAAATCACATCCCTGTGGTATTGGCACAGGAACAGGCAAGAAGTCAATGGCACTAACTGCACCAGGGGTTAGCAACCTTGGTTGTACAATTAAAATAACGCTGAGAGTTAAAAAAAAAATATTACCCATGCCCAGCCCCATTCCTGTGGATTCTACTTTAATTGACGTTAGGTGGGTTCAGGTTTTGCTATATTTTAAAAGTTTCCAGAGGTAATTTAAATGTGTGGCCAAGGTTGGGGACCAGGAAATGGCTTATGTACATGTAATTATGATAAATAATTAAATTAAAAAGCCTTTCAAATCAGTAGGAAAGGTTATTAGGACAATAAACTTAGGGACAAAAATCAAGCTAGATCCTTTACTAACACTAAACGGAAAAAATTCCAGACAGAAAAATGATACACAAAATAAAACAGAAAAAACTCTGTTCTTTAAATAATCACATTTTAATTATATGTATTTGCTTTCCAAAGACTTGCCCTGTATTCGGCAATATATATTCAGAACCTTAAAAAAATGTTTATACCTGTTGAACAAAAATTCTACTTCTGGAAAGAAATCTAAGCTATCCACAAAGACTTGTATTTAACTGTATATCTATAATTGTAAAAAGTCTTGAATTTTAAAAGTAAATGTGCAGCAGTAGGGAAAAAAAAAACTCTAATTTTTCTATGTTAAAGTTTTTCTTTTAAGGAGATTTTATTTATTTTGAGAGAGCGAGCGAGCACGTGAGCGTGCATGTGTGGGGCGGTGGGGGCTTGTGCAGAGGCAGAGGGAAAGAGAATCTCAAGAAGACTCCATGATGAGTGCAGAGTCTGAGGTGGGGCTCGATCTCAGGACCCTGAGATCATGAACTGAAATCAAGAGTCAGGCACTTACTGGACTGAGCCACCCAGGAGCCCCTATGTTAAAGTTTGATGCAGAACTTCCTGAATAGGAATCATGTAGGGCTTATTAAAAAAATAGATTGCTAAGTCCCGCTGGTGACACACTCAACTCAGAATCAACCCAAGTGGCCTTTTAAGTACTCTGAAATTTGAGATCCACTAATGTGTACAATGAATTTTTTTTAACTAGTAAAAATTATAGTTAGTATTTTCCCCATAAATATGTACAGGAAGGGAATATACCCAAATGCTAGCAGTGTGTTGTTGAGTAGAAAAAAGTATTTTTTATACTTTTATTTTGTAAATTTGATATAATAAGCATTTATTACTTCTATAATTAATACATAGGTTTCATATTAAAAAAGATTTACTCTAAGGGTACCATTAAGAGTCATCTGTTTGGGCACAGGGTTCTTCCATGACTGTAAAAATTTATAATGGGTTATATCTTACTTTTATTTGCAATTTATTTCAGAGTAGCAGTTACTAGTTAGCTGTACCAGTTTTGAAGTAAATGAGCTGCCAACCATAAGCATGTGAGGCCAGGTCTCATCACTGAAGAGAGTCATTCAAATGAATTTCTCAGAGAATTCATATCAATAAATGACTTTGCTAGAGTTCCTGCATAAGTATAAGGAAATTATAATAACTTTATCTTAGTTAAGTAGAATATATTTTGATGTGAGAAATCTGGTCCAAATTGTCATTTTTAATGAGTTTCTTTTAATTTAAAACCTGTCTTTTGCCTGTTTTTCTCTTGGGTTGTTAGGTTTTTTTTAAAAAAAAATTTAATGAATTTTGAGAATTCTTTTTTTTTTGTATGATAGTCCCCTCTATTGGATGTATTCACCAACAAATATATTTATAAGTATGTATTACAAATATATGCATCAACCTTTTATCTTTTACCTTTCCTTAGGGTGGTTTTTAGTGAAGTAGCGTTCTTAATTCTTATTGAGTTTATTAGTCCTTTAATTTTAAAGTATATCATCTATGTCTTGTTTAATAAGTCTTTCCCTAACTTGAGGTTATAAGGATAATTTCCCTGTAATTCAGAATTTAAAACTTTGCCATTAATTTATCAGGAGTTGAGTTTTGAATATGGCCATTAGTTTGAAATACTTCATTAAAAAAGCTTTTGTATTTGGATATTTAAAAAGAAGTACTGTGTAATTAAAAACAAACAACAACAACAAACATACCAAAATAAGTCTTCCTTCTATTTGTGATCCTGGGTTTTGTCTTTCTCTGTTAAAAATTAGACTTTTTTTACTTCTAAAGTAGGCTTTGAAATTTTTAGCTCCCTAGGCTATTATTTAACCTCATAATTTTGTTGGCAGTTTTAACCAACTTTAAAAGAGTGTTATGCTCTATAAGAACACTTTGAGATGATTTTTTTCCTGCTTAAACTAGAGTTTAAGACTATCATGAATTTCTGACATGCGATTAAATGTAACTTTCTCAACAGAAGCTAAATGAGAGGCAAACTAACTGATGCAATAAGGACGCTCTGGGGTAGGAAGGCAGAGAAAGTATAGTTATTACCTCTTTTAAGCTTTTTTTTTTGACAGAGTCATGAAGTAAATATTTTTTAGCACACATAGATGCACATTTTAATATTTAAGAGTTAATCAAATGAGACTGTCGTGATGTATTCAAATGTACGATCGTCTGGTTCTCCACATCCTCAAGAATGCTCTGTTCCCAGGGGCCCTGCCAGAGCAAGAACCATGGCTTATTTTGGGGAAGGAAAAGGACCCATCCATGTGGATAATGTGAAGTGCACAGGAAACGAGAGGTCCCTGGCTGACTGCATCAAACAAGATATTGGGAGACATAACTGTCGCCACAGTGAAGATGCAGGAGTCATTTGTGATTATTTTAGCAAGAAGGCAATAGGTAACAGTAACAAAGGTAAGTCATCTACTGGGGCCTATACAAGTCAAAGAGTAATTTTCACTTCATTAGTATAAGCAGTACTTTGATGACAAAAATCTCCTTCCATAAGACTCTATATAATCTGCGTTCATGTTTAGAGGCAGTGGTTCCTGACAAACTTGACTGGATGGGGCTTACATGGGCAGCAGAGTTCAGGGACAGGAGTGGATTTACAGGATTTGGCATCATGCCCTTTTGACATTCTCAGCCGTTTCTGTACCATTCTCTGGATGTAATAAAACTGTCAATCTTGTTGGTATCCTTGAAGACTTAGAATTGACATTTACTTCATAAAAAGAAAGAAAAAATGAATTTTTTTAAAGGGGGTGAGGGTGGGGAGAGGCAGAGGGAGAGAGAGAATCTCAAGCAGGCTCCATGCTCAGTGTGGAGACCAATGTCGGGCTCGATCCTAACCACCCTGAGATCATGACCTGAACCGAAATCAAGAGAGGCTTAACTGACTGCGCCACCCAGGCACTCCCCAAGAAATGAAAATTTAAAGATGAATCACAGAAAGGAACTTCCACTCTTACTAATATTTTAAACAACCAGGGTAAATTTAAAAGTAATTGCAAAAAGAAAATTATCTTTTGTAGAGTTTATTCTCTGAAATTTAAAAACATTAAGGAAAATGAGAAATAATCTTCCAGTATAATACAGTAATAGATGTTTTATACTTAGAAAAGTCCTTGAAAGCTGAGAGTAACTTTTATGAAACAACTACTGTTTTAAGTGAATAAAAAAGTAGCTATTTTGTAGAAAACTATGGTTACATTTTATGAAAAGAAAAATCACCTCTTTATGTGTATTGAAAGTTCATAGTTTTGATGCACTGGACTTTCTGAAAATTAGGTGTCTATATTTGAGCATTCTCATTTGCTAACATCTTTTAATTGCTAAAGACAATGCAAAAATAAATTGGATGCTGTTAATATGATTCTTCACTGTCTGAGGAGCTTCCCAGCTTATCAAATCATATTATATATTTAATATTATTAAATAGTATACTTATATATAAGTATTAATTATACCTTAACTTTTAAATTCCCTTCAATAATTTAAACTACAGTTAAAAATTGAATATATAATTCTTTGTATTACGTCAAATTTCTGAAGCAGTAGAAAAACATAAAAATTCAGTAATTGTACAATGTTTTTACTATATTCCTATGTAAACCTACTTTAAAGTATGAAATACCATATTTATTTCATTATTTATACATTTGTTTTTATAAATTCCTAGAGTTGTAGCAACACGTACTTGATACCTTTCTATGGTTCCAATGCTACCATACCTCAAATAAAAAGATTCTGTCTTAGACCAGCTGGATTACTGAATCTGGCTTATTAACCTATTGATTTTGTATTGAAGTTCAAGACCTAGTGACTTCTTTTTGTTTTTCTTTTTTTTAAAGATTTTATTTATATACTGTAGAGAGACCACAAGTGGGGGAGGGAGAGGGACAAGCAGACTTGGCGCTGAGTGCGGAGCCCAATTTGGGTCTCCATCTCATGACTGTAGTCATGACCTGAGCCAAAATCAAGAGTCCCCCGATGAACAAACTGACCCACCCATGCACCTCCCTAATGACTTCTATAAGGGGATTCAAACTCAGGCCATTGGTTATTGGTCATCTGATGGGATCCTTTTATAAATGAACTTCATTTTGCTTTCTAATTTTTTTTTTTTTTGGAACAGTGGATTTTACAGCTTTAAATAGATTTTACATTTTTGCAACCTGGTGCCTTTCCCCAGGATGATGTAAACTTTCAGTTTTGCTTGCTCAATATTAATTGCATCATTCTTTATTTTGGTATTATATATATTGACTGACTCAGGGCATGTTTTTCTAATATCTTATAATTTGCTGTGTCATATAGAGGACTCATATCCTAAGAGATGAGAATTAAAGTTAGACAGCATGCCTCTGAGATCATTTGCCAAATTAATGATCTTGGTATACACATTGTTGAACCTCTTTCTTTCTTTTTTTTTTTTTAAGATTTTATTTATTTATTTGTGAGAGAGAGAATGAGAGAGAGCACATGAGAGGGGGGAGGGTCAGAGGGAGAAGCAGACTCCCTGCCGAGCAGGGAGCCCGATGCGGGACTCGATCCAGGGACTCCGGGATCATGACCTGAGCCGAAGGCAGTCGCTTAACCAACTGAGCCACCCAGGCGCCCTGTTGAACCTCTTTCTGAAGAAATAACTAGTGCTGATTCCCTACTGAGCTCCCTTCTACCTGAATATAATGGGAGAATATTAGTGTTGACTAGATTTTCATGGTCTTGGTGCAATTCCCAGCCTTCTCTTCTTACACAGATAGAAAAACAGTATCTATCAATACTTTATATCATATACTTAACCAAGGAACCAAAATACTCCTATAGACATTCTCCTCCTTTCTAAAATTATTTTTGAAATAGTCATACTTTTATTTTCTTTTGTACACCACTTTTTCATATATTTTAATTCTTCTTTTTTTATGCTCTTGATCGAGTCTGTTATCTTGGGAAGTTTGACTGTATCCCCTTAAATACCTCTTAGACTGCTTAGTAAACCCTTTCCATAAATTACTATGCTATATGAGTAAATGTAAATGTGAATTTAGATCAGAATCCTATTCTGGGAATATGCTTTGCTCCTTTAAGTTACATTTTTGTAGACATGGCTTGGCAATGTTGTGTATGAAAAGCAAGTAATTTAGACCAGTATCGCCTTTGCAGTTCTCTTGCTTTAACATTCCTGGATCCAAAACAATCTCTGAAATCAGCAGAGGAGGAGATGTAGGTACCTATAGGATGATGTAATGGGCAGGGTCCAAGCTGAATATGGGAAACTTCCTCAAGTTCCTGATCTGCTTGTGAATTCTTGGTTAATTGAGAAGACTTTTAATTTTTATTATAAGAAAAAGTATCCTATAATTTGAGGAGAGAAACATTTTGGAATAGAGAAGGAAGCAGCAGGAGAATGTGTCACGTGTGTCTTTACCCCACTATGAGCAATATGGTAGTCTGATTAATAACCTCTTGTCTGCTTCAGAATCCCTCTCGTCTGTTTGTGGTTTGAGATTACTGCACCGTCGGCAGAAGCGGATCATTGGTGGGAAAAATTCTTTAAGGTAAAAGGTCTTTCAGAGGAGATTTTCCATATTACAGAATTATTTATATACATACAGTGTTACAAATTGGGGTTTTTCTACTATTATGTAAGGGATTTATTTTACTTATTTAATTTTCTAAATTAAATACAGATTACACGGAGAATTTCACATTTTTTTGACCTACCTTTACTTTATATAGACCATGTTCTTAGATCGCTACCTTCTGATTTATAAGATAGATACATTGCTGAAAAGTTATGTGGCAGAAACTAATTTAACAGGAGGTCTGAAAAAATATATATAACTACACAATTCGTTTAATTTAGAATATATTTGTTTTAGACTAGACTCTTTTAATATAATTTTTTTTATTTGTTGCATTTACTCATGGAAAATCAGCACTTTGCTTATTAAATACTTCTTTAGGCTGCCTAGGTGAGGTAGTGGGGAGAAAAAATACGCTTCAAACAATGAAGTATAAAGAAGACTCAACTTGATTCCACGAACGTCAGAGATAGGTGGGATGCATACAAATACCTATGAGCAAATCTTCAATGTGGCCTGCTCAGAGTTCTAGGAGCACCATTTTCAAAGTTGGAAGGGATTTTTACATCCGAGGGTCCCTTTTATACTGCTTTTCTTCCACCTGCAAGCCTTCCGAGTCATTGTTTTAATGGATGCTTTTCTTTGCTTTTTCTACCTTATATGGACTGAAGTGGCTTACTTTCTTCTTAGGGGTGGTTGGCCTTGGCAAGTGTCCCTCCGGCTAAAGTCATCCCATGGAGATGGCAGGCTCCTTTGTGGAGCCACGCTCCTGAGTAGCTGCTGGGTCCTTACAGCAGCACACTGCTTCAAGAGGTACGTGTCCACCTTTCCAGACGACTCAGTTGGGCTCTTACTTGCCAGTTCTTCCGATCCCTTCCTTCTCTGTAGTATACTGGAAACTTGGGGTGACAGAGCCAGGCTACCAGTCTTCCTTATCTGTGCCAACGGCACTGTGGAAGTGGGGAAGGGAAGGGAAGGAGCAAAGAGAGCCCTCAGGAAGCTACTGCGGTATTAAAGCAAACTCTAGGGAGCAGAGAAGATGTGTTTGGGGAGGGGAGGCAGCTATGTTAGTGCTTCCCTCAAGAACATATCTGAAGAGGGCGCCTGGGTGGCTCAGTCCATTAAGTGTCTGCCTTCGGCTCAGGTCATGATCTCAGGGTCCTGGGAGTGAGCCCCGCATTGGGCTCCCTGCTCAGCGGAGCAGGGATCATGTTTCTCCCTCTCCCTTTGCTTGTGCTCTCTCTCTGTGTCAAATAAATAAATAAAATCTTT
Organism: Leptonychotes weddellii; assembly: GCF_054177405.1. Classification (NCBI taxonomy): domain Eukaryota; kingdom Metazoa; phylum Chordata; class Mammalia; order Carnivora; family Phocidae; genus Leptonychotes; species Leptonychotes weddellii. Next base: position 89,516,987 of record NC_138370.1, read on the forward strand.
TTTTTAAAAAAAGAACATATCTTGAGGGTGAAATCATATCCCAGTAGACCTAGAAGAGACCTCAGATTATCTAGTTATAAACACTAAGAATAGGGAGTGCAATTTTTATTGTTTTTGATCTTTTGGGTCTTCTTGGAGTTTTGTGCCTTTTGTGCGTTTTAAATTCCTCTGTTTGCACCTTCTAGAAAGTCAGGTTGCATCCTGATTATTTCCTCATGTCCCATTTTATCAGTCCAATTGAAGTCTTCCCAATTCAGAGGGGACGCCACGCAGAGAAAATCAGTGTGCCACAGTCACACTGCTCATGGGAGCAGTGCCTGCACTAGAACCTGGATCTCCTTTCTTCTTGTCCTGTGCTCTTTTGTGGGCCTGGCTCATGGCCATTTCCTCAGTGTGAACTTTAGTATTTCAAAATGTATACCAATCCTTGGCAAAATATTGATAATTAATGAAGCAAGGTGATGAGTACAGGAGTCTCTTGAAAGAGACCTTTTTCATACTTGAAAATGGTCATAATAAAAAGTCTTATGTAAAATGTGTAACATGTCACTGAGAAATTCTAACAAGCAAAAATTTGTTTTATATTTTTCCTTATGTGATATCATAAGGCTTCACTGTATATTTGTAATTTATCCATACAGATTTTGTTCACTTTATCCACCATGTGAATCTTAACTCCTATTGTAAGATTACATCACAGCTTATTTATTCCCCTACTAATGGAGAGTTGGGTGGTTTCCATTCTCTCACTATGAAAAAACAATGCAGTAGTACATATCCATTCTGTGTTTCATTGGGTACATATATGTGGGAGCATTTTGCTAGAGTATGGCACATTTCAATTTCACTTGGCCCTACTAATTTCCTTTCTAGAGTAATTATATCCGTTTATATCTTGGCAAAGTGTAAGTCCCTCTTTACTCAAATTCCCACCTCAACTTGATACTATCAATAGTCTTAATTTTTGCCAGTCTTAGACTTTTTGGATTTCTTTTTAATTCCATTTCCCTGATTAGTGTCTTCCTCTTTCATGAATTCTTTGTTTATATCCTTAGCTTATTTTTCTGTTGGATTGTCTTTTTGTAATTGATTTAAAAAATTTGTTCTGTGTACATAGTCTATGTTGTTATGTGTTACAAATACTTTTCTCAATCAGGGGTATGTCCTGTTACTTGTTTAAGATCTTTTTCTTATAAAGCTTTTTTAATTTTAATATGTTTAAGGTGTGTCAATTTTTTAAGTTTGATAAAAATTTTTATATTTTATTTAAAAAATACTTTCCTCGTCCTACATGATGAAGAAATTATCTTAGTTTTTCACTAAGAAAATTTACAATTTTGCCTGTCATGTTTAGGTTTTTAATCTGTTTACAGTTTTTTTTGTATGTATGGTATGAGAAAGGAACCTAACTTTATACTTTCATGGATAGTTAGTTTACCAGCACTTTTTACTGAACATTATATTCTTTATGCAATGATTTATCACAACTATGTTGTATGCCAAGTGCAGAGTCTGAGGTGTGGGGCTTGATCCCACGACCCTGAGATCATGACCTGAGCTGAAACCAAGAGTTAGACACTTAACCACTTAACTGACTGAGCCACCCAGGCACCCCAGGGCACCATTTTTAAAGTGTGGTCTTTCTACCACAATATTAGATACATTCAGCTTGTTAAAAATCCAGATTCCTGGGCCTCTATTCCAGATCTACTGAATCTTTGGAGCCAAGCCTCAGAAGTTGGCATTTTTGTCAAGCATCTCTGATGATTCTTATGAACACTAATGGTTAAGACCCACATAGGGACGCCTGGGTGGCTCCGTTGGTTAAGCGTCTGCCTTCAGCTCAGGTCATGATCCCAGGGTCCTGGGATCGAGTTCTGCATCGGGCTCCCTAGTCAGTGGGGAGTCTGCTTCTCCCTCTGCCTTCCGCTCCCCCTCCTTGTGCTGACAAATAAATGAATAAAATCTTAAAAAAAAAAAAAAAGACCCACTTGCCCGGTGGGTAAAATAGAATATGATCTGGATGTTTGAAGAATGATGATGAGGAAGAATATATTGGAGTTGACAGGATACTTATCCATGTCCTATTTGACATATTAATCGCTGAGCTGAAAAAGACACCGATGGTAAATTAATTATATTTTTGGATGCCAGGAGATTTGGGAGGGGACACATGTTGGAGACAGGATCCATGATGGCAAAAGATCTTGATATGCTGATTCTAACAAGCAATGTGGAATAGGGAGGAAGTCAAATGCTGACTTTAGTTCCAGGAAACTTGGCTTAAGTGTTGCACAAGTGAAAAGACCTTATGAGTTTTAGAGTCCTGCAACCTTCATACAAGTCAGTGATGTAATGCAGTTGCCCACAGAGTTAATCAGTTGTGGGCAGCACTGACAGAAAGGAGCAAGACAGCAGCGATGAGCCTTGCTACTCTGTGCTCAAGCTATTGTCAGAGGCAAAAGTATTGTCACTATCAGAACTGTGCTCAGTTCTGGGTGCCACATCATGAAAAAAATGACATGGTACACCAAGGAAGGCAAACAGACAGGGGAGGTTTTGTGGAATTGGATTAGATTTGTTACCTGTTGCTTCAGGTACCACAGATGTTAATGGGAGAAAAGATAATTTTCTTTTTAACATAAAGAGTTGTTTATTTTTTATTTCTTTAACACTAGGACCATTCAAAGATGAATGGGCTGTATGTGGGAGGAAGAGTAAGTTCTGTTATGAAGTGTGTTCAAGCTTAGAGGTTGGATTCATGTACTGGTAGAGGCTGAAGGTGGATAATGCTAATGTTGAGAGCATAGTGGTGAAAAAACATGAGACATATTTGAACAGTGGCAGTTATTAGTTAAGATAGTGATCTGGAGTTCTGGTAGTAGACTTAACAGTAGAGAATCAGGAAAGGCCTGGAATGCCAGGATAGTGAATTTCTGTTTCATTCACTAGGTGGTGGGAAACCACTGAAGTTTTTGAGCCTTGAAATGTGATCTAAGAGTTTTAGGAGATGAGTCATTTGGAGATATACAGGATAAATCTGAGGAGGTAAAGCAAAATTATTAATCCAGGGGTCTCTGAATGAGCTTCAAATTATATGAAAAGTCTTTGCATACATGCTTCCGGAATGACTCAAATTGGTCCATGTTACCAAGTGATTAAGACTCACTATGGTTGGAACTAGGGGGAGACTGATTACAAGGCTATTATAATAGAGACATAAGGTAGAAAAGGAGGGAAAGAAGGTAGAGCCGCTGTGACTGAAATCAGTAGGACTTGGTACTGTGTAACAAAAGACTTGGATCTGGCCATTGAGACCAAGGTCACAGTTCTCCTCCAGTTTTGACTGTTTAATTTGTGGAAATTATGGAAATTATTTAGCCTGTTGGAGCCTCAGTTTTCCCACCCGTAAAATGAAGGCAGTAACATTCCATGGTGAGGAACAAATGATCTGCTAAGCATCTGAAAGTATTTTATAAACTGTAAAATTCAAAACAAATATTGGCTATTATTATGTTGGGGTTCAAAAAAAGGGAATCAGAGATTATTATTATCAAAAGTAGGAAATTCAGGATGATTTTAATCCACTGACTACCGGAGAAGAAGAAGGTAGGAAATTACAGAAAACCTGGAGAAACCTGTCTTAGGGCTTAGAGTTTGGGCAAAATAACTCTGGAGGTTCAGTTTAGATTATCCTCCTCTTGATTAAGATACCTTGTCTTTCAGGTCTCTGTTAAAAGTTATAGACTTCAGGGTTCAAGGATTAAAGTTTTGAAGTAGGGAAATTACCCAAAAATTCTACTTGAGGTTGAAAACTTTAATCTGAATTTTGGGTTCCCTGGAAGGTCTTTTTCTTTTTCTTTTCTTTTCAGTACATGTTTGGGTTTGTTTGTTTACATGTCATTATTTCTGCCCCGGCATGCTCCTTCTAGATTCCTGCTTAAAGTCAGTAACCATCTCACTTCTGTTTATAAACTGAGTGTCTAGTATATTACTTGGCACAGAGGAGATATTCCTAAATGGTTGTTGCATGATGAAAGTGGGGGGGGGCTCAGTTGCCAGATAGTGGATCTATTTAAGAATGTTGGACTCTTTAGAGGATGGTGGTATTTTAAACCTAGATCAACAGATAATTCCTTCCATATGTCATTTCTGAATTTCTTCCCTTTATCTGCTCAGTATAAGATAAAGACAGTTGATTGAAAAGCAGAGGAGCAGATTATGATATGCAGCATTTTGATGTGCTGTAGATATAATGCAAGATTCTTTTAATGTGTGTAGGGAGATAATTGTTTTGCAAATGTCTTTTATATCCATCTGACTTGGCCTGTAACCTTTACCAGATTTCATAGACTTCCTTTTTTACAGTGCCTAAGGAGGCTACAGCTCACATCTTTATTGCAGTAAGCCTATTAAAAAGCTAAGGTCACTCACTAGTGATTCAGAATAAGCTCCCAATTTTGTTTTTTTCTCGGTTCAGGGACTTTGTGTTAAAATAGCCCTCCTTTAATCATCAGAAGCTCTGAAATTTGCAAAAATCAATTTCCTTTGGAATTACAGGGAGACTGCCCTGTAGAAGCAGGATCATCAGGTTCTGAGAGGTTATCTTCCTTATAGATTTCTTGGGAGTCTAATTTATTATTTTTTTAAAAGATATTATTTGAGAGAGAAAAAGAGTGAGTGAGTGGGAGGGGGAGAGAGAATCTGAAGCAGACACCATGCTGAGTGCAGAGCCTGATGCAGGGCTTGATCCCAGGACTGTGAGATCATAACCTGAGCTGAAACCAAGAATTGGATGCTTAACCAACTGAGCCACCCAGGTGTTCCTTGGGAGTCCAATTCAAGGTCTACTGGTCGGGGACCTAAATTTCATATTTTGAAATTAGCTCTCACTCCCTTTTTTTATTTATATCTCCACTGCTTTAACTACTGGACTTCTGTATGTGCTCTATAATGGTTTCTTGTTCATCAGGCCTTCCTTGGTGCCTAATTCTTGCAGTGATGATATAGGCCAGTGTTCTTAAACAGCTATTTGTGAATAAGGCATACAGTGCTATTACCATCTGTGTTATTTTATACTGTAGGATGACAGCTTTTTATGTTTATTTGTTTTGCCTTTATAGTCATTCTTTTATATAATCCTCATGTCAGAATAATCTAAGAATGATGGCCTGGGAGGTTGAGATCAGAATGCAGTTACTTCAGATCCACTATCCTGTCATATTCATTTTATATAGTCTCTTTACATGATAAGTGTACTTTATTGTAAGGCTGACAGAGTTTCTCCATCAAATTCTAATTTGTTTGTAACTTTCACATGTGCTGTGTCCCAAACACTTTTTTATGCCAACATAATTAGGGTAACTGAGGTAATTGGTGAATCACCATTTGTAGACCTTCTATCTCATTTTTCACATTTTTCCTAGTGTTACTGCAATGCAGACTTTGGAATGCAATATCCTGTTGGCGTTTTGAAGTGGAAACTTGGAATAAATCAAGTTTTTTGTAGTCCCTATAAACTTACATAATATAAATTATTTGCTTTTGGTATTTTCTACTCTAAACTGTATCATGAAATGACCCTCTCTCTATTGTGGTGCAGCAATATAATTGAGAGAAAAATTCATGAATATTACACTAACTCCTTTTAGTTGCTTATTCTGGTAACAAGCATCATTTTGGAAGAAAGAATGAATGCAAAACAAGATTCTCTTCTTTCTGTAATTCTACTGCAAATTTGATTTGATCAAGAATATAGCTTTACCTGATTTTATCTTTTTGATTTTTTGCCTAGAAACACTTATAGCAGCTGGAAATTTTCAGAGATTGTTGCTCTGAAAATCAGGAATGTCTAAATCTTTGTAATTAAAAAGATGAGCCACAGAGATAGTGGAGTCTCTTTTTAAAAACACAAAGTATCAGGTGCTTAGCATATGCTTCATCATAACCTAGTATCTAGTAGAGTTCATTAGGAACATGGTCTTTTAGTGCTATACATAATACCATCAATCATGCTAAAACCATTTCCTGAACACACACAACACACACACACAATATATATATGTGCGTGTGTATACACACACACACAAACATACACACATATGACAGTGCAAGGTTCTATGGAGAAGGTCACTTCTCTCTAAGCAACTGTAACCATTTACACAAACAACTTCAATCACTTTTTGAGTTTCATCCAGACAACACAAAAAAACAGATTCTAGTAGTAGCAGATGTGTACAGGCTGATGTCAAAGACTTTCTGAAGATGTGAAATCTATGTAGGAAACATACATAAAGAATAAGACCCTGCAATATGAATTAAATTTTATTTTTATTTGTTTATTTTTAAAGATTTTTACTTATTTATTTGACAGAGAGAGACACAGTGAGAGAGGGAACACAAGCAGGGGGAGTGGGAGAGGGAAAAGCAGGCTTCCCACCGAGCAGGGAGCCTGATGCGGGGCTTGATCCAGGACCCTGGGACCATGACCTGAGCCGAAGGCAGACACTTAACGACTGAGCTACCCAGGCGCCCCAACTTTTATTTTTAATTTCAGTAATTTTTGTTCTTAAACTCTAAATCTCAGAAAAATGGGGACATTGGATTTTACTAAACTGCTGTGTTTCAGATCCTTTCTTGCTCAAGCTTGTCTGGCAATTTCATCTAATTTTTATTTGAGGAGGAGTTGAAGGCATTTCAGCAAAGCAAACAACTGGATGGTGTGTCAGCCAAACCTAAAATGTTTGTTTTAGAAGCATTTTTGAATATAATAAAGTCTGTCAAAGTAACAGAAGCTCAACTAGAGTTTTTATGTTGGGAAAAAAAAAAGATTCCTTGATATGTTTTCTTAACAAGTCTACAACTATAGTAAATGTTTTCAAAGTCCACAATCATATTGGGAACCTCAGCCAAAGTGTTATCCCTGAAGTATATAATCACACCCACTGAGAGAGGTGACAGTAGAAGACAAATATTTGGTTAGCTAACTAATCCAGTCTTGTGTTGGATGCTCTTCAAATTCCAAGCATGTGATTATTTCTAAGAATAATTGGAGTGAAAGAAGTGTGGGAATCACTGGTTAGGTTTAGCTGGCCCATTTCCTTAAATTAGGACAACTTTAAAAGTATAGGTACTAATAGATTCATTTTGACAAGAATGATGCTTTTTCTCTTCTTCTCAGGTAAATATTTTTGTTTTCAGTTTAATATCAACTGCTGATTGGTGAGCATACTAAATTTGGAGTATATTCAAAACTAATGGCTGAAATCTACTTGATTCGAGAACACAGTATATGCATGTAACATGTATGGGTTTTGCGTTTTGTTGCTACCTTTATGTAATCTCGTATGATGCTCACTTCACCTGGTGAGAGAGTCCAGACATGCAGGGGTAGGAGTTATCACTGTGCCTTTAAGTCTTTGGTGTAGTGGTTCTCAAGCCTGACTGTGAATTTGAATCACCTATGGTCCTACATCAGCCCTATTAATATTCTCAGAGACTGTGTGACCTGGACATTTATATTTTTAAAAGTGGTACAGGTGATTCTGGTAAACAGCCAGCATTAACAAGAATATTAGATATTTGGGAGATTTTAAAAAATGTAATAGAGGGGTGCCTCAGTGGCTCAGTTGTTGAGTGTCTGACTCTTGATTTCAGCTCAGGTCATGAACTTGGGGTCGTGAGATCCAGCTCTGTGATGGGCTCTGCACTCTGCACAGTCCGCTTAAGATATTCTCATTCGCTCTCTCTTTTTCTCTCGTCTGCCCTTCCCCCGAGTGTGTGCACTCTCTTGCCCTCCCTCTCAAAAAGTACTAGAAACTTTAGTGATGGTGTTCTAAGAACTGGTGAGAAGCTGACTCTGATTTAAGTTAGGGATGACAGTGTACATATGTAGATGTGGAGGTCTTTGAAAACAAGTTGTTTAACACACATTGATTAAGACTTCTCTGTGCCAAGCACTTTGCCTAGTGCTGAGGAAACAAGAATGAGCATGGCATGGTCCTTACATTTACGGAGCCTTTAACTGGGAGGACCTGACATCTTAAGTCTTAGAAACTGTTATGAACGCGAGGACAGTGCGACTGGGAGTGTTCGAAGACAGGATTGGCCAGTTTTCGGGCAGGGCAGGAAGAGCTTCCTGGGAGGTTTTTGACTTGAGACTTGAGTGATAAAACCAGTTTTTGCCATATTGGGATGGCAGGGGTGATGATAGCACAAATAGTCTGAATAAAGACAGGTGTATGAGACACTTCTTCAAGCAACTAAAAGGACAGGGGCATGGAGAACAGGCTGGTATCAGATGGGTAAGGGCTATTCCTGGATTAATTTGCATATCAAGTAAGGCATTCTGAACTTTATTGTGTAGATAATGGAGACCCCTTGAAGGGTATACAGAAGAGTAGTTATATTGTCAGATAGAAACCTCACTCTGGCTGCAGTGTGAAGAAGGGACTGAAAAAGTTAAAACTTGAAGCAGCAAGGCTATCGGACAGACTATTGCAGAAGTCAGGCATGAGGTGACACATTAAGACAAGATTGCTCAAGACTTTAACACTGGGGTATTTTAAAACAAAATTTCCTTGTTGTAGTAATGTCTTGTTTCTTTGTTTACTGGCTGAAGACCCAATTTTCAGATAATGTAGAATGTATTTATATGGCTAGTTTAGATACAAGGATTATTTTTTTTTTAAAGATTTTATTTATTTGAGAGAGAGAATGAGATAGAGAGACAGAGAGCACATGAGAGGGGGGAGGGTCAGAGGGAGAAGCAGGCTCCCTGCTCAGATCCCGGGACTCGATCCCGGGACTCCAGGATCATGACCTGAGCCGAAGGCAGTCGCTTAACCAACTGAGCCACCCAGGCGCCCCGATACAAGGATTATTTTAACAAAGTATTGCAGCTCTCTTTCAAAGAGTGGAAAATATTGTTGCAATGAGTTTTTTTTTTTAGGTCAACAGTAATGTAATTATCTGAAAGGATATAAAAAGTTCACATATGAAGGGAATGTCTCATAATTCGGGCTTAAAAATTATAAGCAATGTAAGAGACTGCATTACAGAGATAATAAGGGGTGCCTGGGTGGCTCAGTCTGTTAAGGGGCTGCCTTCAGCTTGGGTCACGGTCCCAGGGTCCTGGGATCGAGCCCCATATCGGGCTCCCTGCTCAGCGGGAAGCCTGCCTCTCCCTCTCCCACTCTCCCTGCTTGTGTTCCCTCTCTCGCTGTCTCTCTGTCAAATAAATAAAAATCTTAAAAAAAAAAGAGATATAGTAATAACAGGATGCCTAGTTTATGCCAAACTATTTCTCTAGACCAGTGCTGTGTAGCAGAAATACAATGTGAGCCACAAATGTGACTTTAAGTTTTCTAGTAGCCACATTAAAAGATAAAAAAGCCAAACAGGTCGGGGGCACCTGGGTGGCTCAGTTGGTTGAGCATCTGACTCTTGATTATGGCTCAGGTCATGATCTTAGGGTCGTGAGATTGAGCCCCAAATCCAGCTCCATGCTCAATGGGGAGTTGGTTCAGAGACTCTCCCTCTCCTCCTGCTCATGCGCACTCTCTCTCTCTCTCTCTCAAATATTTAAATAAAAAAAAAACAGGTTGAATTAATTTTAATTATATTTTATTTAACTTGGTATATCAAAAATATTATATAAATATATATTTATATAATACAAATATATTTATATAAAATATAAATATAAAATATATTTTATAATATAAATATATATTATAAATATAAAATATAAATATATATTTATATAAAATACAAAATTTGGGATATAAATATAAATATATTTATATATAAATATAAAATATAAAATTGGGATATATAAACATATATATCCCAATATATATATTATAAAATATAAATATAATTTATATATATATAAAATATAAAATATTTTTATATTTTATAATATAATATAAATATAAAATATATATAAATATAGAATATAAATATATATTTATTTATATAATAAATATAATAATTGGGATTATTATATAAAATATAAATATAAAATTGGGAATATAAAATATAAAAATTGGGATACTTATTATCTATGAAGACAATATATTTAGTATTCTTTTTCATACTAAGTATTCAAAATACATTGTATATTTTATACTTTTAGCACATTTCAGTTCAGACTAACCACATTTCTAGTACTCCAATATCCACATGCAGCTACTGGCTACAGTACTTGAGAGTGGAGCTCCAGATAATTTCTTCAACTCCATTCTAAAGATATATGAAACATTTCAGCAGCACTTTCAAGGATGTATTCAGCAATTTTTTTTTTTTTTAAGATTTGAGAGAGAGAGAGCATACATGGGGAGAGCAAAGCAGGAGGGGCAGAGGGAGGGGGAGAGAGAACCTCACGCAGACTCCACCTTGATCGCGGAGTCCCACTCAGGCCTCAATCTCATGACCTTGAGATCACGACATGAGCCAAAACCAAGAGTCAGACAGAGGCTTAATTGACTGGGCCACCCAGGTGTCCCTTGGCAATTCTTCTCAGAAAGGTGTTAAATCACTTGAGGTTTTTCTTCAAAACCTGAATACATTAATTAGGCCTACTGAATTTTTATAATATAGTATATCAGTGCACAGAAAGTAGAAGTGTGAAGTATTTAAATTTGATTTTTCTCCATGAGTATTTTTACTGTTTCAGGATGTGAAATAATACCAAACTTTATTTAAATTTTGAAGTGGAATCCCCAAAAGTATATTCTCTGTGAACAATGTATAAAAAGCCTTCTGAATTTTGAAGATCTGTGATGACTTAGGTTGGAAATGGAGAATCAAGGAATCACAGGAAATTATTAGTATTATAGATCAACAATAGGTGGCTGAATAAGATAAATCATCTTTGTTGCATTGTTCAGTTTTTTGAGCTAACAGAGTTAAGAAAATTACTTTATATACTGCAAGCCCTATATAGGGGTATCCAGTGTTTGAGCAACTTAGAGCTTCCAGTAATTTTACAGGAGGAAATGGGAGGTTGTATTTAAGTAGGCAGTCACTAGAAAATTCCAAGGTTTGAATACTGACTTCTCTAAATTCCAATTCAAGCACAGGTCTTGTATCCAGCCTAATACTTCCAAGTTTTCATAAAAAGAATTAAGGCGAGCGCTGTAACATGTATGTTTTCCTATCTCACAGTCAGATGCTAGCACAAAGTAGGTGCTGAGTTGATGAAATCATAGTTGGAATTTTGGCAGATAAAAAGAATGAAGAACTGAGTTTTTGCAAAAGAGTGATTGTGGAATCCAAGCCTGGTAAAAAGGGAAGTCATAAGCAGAATGAGATTGCAATGAAAAAAAAACTAGTGGGGTCACAGGATTTAATGGGGTTGGAGTGTAGAGCTGTAAAACTGTACAGAGGTGGAAAGTAGGAGATGCTTGAAATCAAGACTTCAGAAGTTTATAGTATTTGTTGAATACCAGGTCTGGGTCTCACGATGGGAGTAGGTGGCTGAGATGGAGACTAGGCTCACTGCAGGTGAGAAGTTATGGAACTAAAAGGGTGTTTTGGAAATTAAGTCATTAAAAATGTTTTAAGCAGTGGTAGGGGTTAAATAAGCGAGGTGCTATATAATCTTAAGTAAGAAAGAGGAAGTAACCAGGAAGTGGGGTGGATCATGTATTCTATGTCAGTAGTTCTCAACTGTGGCCAGTTTGCACCAGAGGGGACATAGGGAATGTCTGGAGACATTTTTGGTTGCCACAATTGAGGGGTGTATGCATGTGCTTTACTGGCCACCTTGTGAAGAGAGGCCAAGGATGCTTCTAAACATCCTACAATGCACAGAACAGCTTCTCTCTTACAACAAAGATTTATCTGGTTCCATATGTCAACAGTGCCGAGGTTGGGAAACTGCTTTAGGCGGATGCACCACAATCACGGTATGTTGGTTGAAAAAACAAGCTGAGAACTATCAATCCAGTAAATATTGTTTCTACTTAAATTGAATAAGGGAAAAAGACACATTAAAAATATCCATTCATTCACTCAATCAACAAACAGGCTGCATTTCTATTTAACAGGGCATCACTGTTACAGGTTTTTAAGATTCATCAGTGAACATAAAGATCCCTGTCCTGAGATTAAGAATTCCTCATATCAGTGAGATCATAACATGTCTTTCTCTGATTGACTTACTTTGCTTAGCGTAATACCCTCTAGTTCCATCCACATCGTAATCTCAGGAAACAAACTGAGGGTTGCTGGAGTGGTGGAGGGTGGGAGGGATGGGGTGGCTGGGTGATAGACATTGGGGAGGGTATGTGCTATGGTGAGCGCTGTGAACTGTTTAAGACTGTTGAATCACAGACTTGTACCTCTGAAACAAATAATACATTATATGTTAAAAAAAATAAAATAAAAAGAAGATAGTAGGAACAGAAAAATGAAGGAGGGAAATCGGAAGGGGAGACGAACCATGAGACACTATGGACTCTGAGAAACAAACTGAGGGTTCTGGGGGCGGGATGGGTTAGCCCGGTGATGGGTATAAAGAGGGCATGTACTGAATGGAGCACTGGATGTTATAATGCAAACAATAATCATGGAACACTACCTCAAAAACTAATGATGTAATGTATGGTGACTAACATAACATAATAAAATTAAAAAAAAATCCATGAAAATCTTTATTCTTAATACCTGGGTCTTAAAAGTTTTCTTTATGCATTTTGATAATTATCTAAATCCTCTAAGAATACATTAGCAATTAAAAAAAAAAAGATCCCTGTCCTTGGATGCCTCTTGTTTAAGCAGAGACAGAGAACTATAAATGTAGATGGTCTGTTAGAAAGTGGTGTTATAGAAGAGAGATTAAGGATATTGGGAGTGCTGGGGAATGAAGGACAAAGGGTAGACTGCAGTTTTAAATCAGGTCTCACTGGGATGATGTCTGGACAGATTTAAGAGATGAGAGAATATAATGAATGTGTGTTGCCCTGCAAATATAGTTTTGGTTTGCATTCACTTCACAGGAAAGGGGTAAAGTGGGTTGTGCTTGACTTCTGCCCTAAATGAGCTTCGTGATGAACTAACATCTTGGAAATGATAGAAAAACGAAGACAGCAAATACAAGACAGTAATTTTGCTCTATACTCTTTGTTCCTGTTTTGATCTTTTGTCATTATGGGAAAAACAGGTTAATGATTAGCTGTTATTTTCCTCCTGTGCTCCACATTTGCTCCTCAGAAAACAGTTACACAGGAATCTGGATTAAGCAGTGAAATGATGAAATGGGTTTAGAGTAAACAACCGAGAGTGGTGGGGTCAGAGAATAGGAAAAGGTAAACTTACAGAAAGGGATAATGATTAGGAAGAAAGGCTTGCAGTATCTCTATTTACCTTCCCTGCTGACAGTTCTGTTTCCAACAGCTTACTAGCTCTCTGCCTCTCAGGTATGGTAACAGCACAAGGAACTATGCTGTTCGGGTTGGGGATTATCATACTTTGGTGCCAGAAGAATTTGAAGAAGAAATTGGAGTTCAGCAGATTGTGATTCATCGGGAATATCGACCTGACAGCAGTGACTATGACATCGCCCTGGTTCGATTAGAAGGACCAGAAGAACAGTGTGTTAGATTTAGCAGCCACGTTTTGCCGGCCTGTTTGCCACTCCGTAGAGAGAGGCCACAGAAAACCGCCTCCAATTGTTACATAACAGGATGGGGAGACACAGGTAATGTAGATAATACAAAGGACAGGTGAGACCTGGGCACGTTCTTGTGTCTGGGATTATCAATACTTTTGGGTGTACAATGGGAATGAAAATCTTAAATGGGTTCAGGCTTAGTTGTTTGGAAATTCTGCCAAGTGTGTGATGCATGCATGTAATTTGGATTCATATCCTGAGGGTACTGTTGGTTACAGTTATTAGCACAAATTGACAGAACTCAATTGCCTTATGGGGTAGAGAATCCTGTACTTTCAGTTCCACAGACTAGTAAGGAGACAGAGGAACGATTTTTCATTTTTAAGACCCTACTCCAACACTTGGGCCTGGCTGGCTATATTTAAAAAAAATTTTTTTAAAGATTTTTGTCAGAGAAAAAGCACAAGCACGGGGAGCAGCAGACAGAGCAGACAAAGGGAGAAGCAGGAGCCTGATGTGGGCTTGATCCCAGGACCCCGGGATCATGACCTGAGCCGAGGGCAGAAGCTTAACTGACTGAGCCACCCAGGTGTCCCAACCGCCCTTTTAAAGACTTTTGTCAGAGTGGCTATATTTTTAAAAGCTTTCCCGGAGGACTCTGATTTAACTACACCAGCAAAGGGCCTTGGTGTTTGATGGCCTTGCTTTCTCTGTAATGAAGGCCACTATCAAACTCAATTTTATGGAGAATCCCTAAATATAGAACAGACAAAAGAGAGCCACTATGAAGTGGAGATCCAACCCACTTTTTCCTGTTCATCCCACCCTCCCAACTCCCAAGCTAGAGCAAGATGTTCATCTTACAGCCTTCTCAGGCAAACAATTTTCTGGATTGCCTAGTTATAGAATTAAATCAGTGTACATCAGCTAGTGCTTGTTCAGGATGGTTCTTGAAAAAGATGTAGGTCTCACCTAGACTGGGTGCTTGATTCACAAATGGCTATTGAATAAGAAGTGAGGGTGACTGCTCTCCATTAAAAATGATCAACACTGATCATTGTACTCTTGAAAAGAACATCAAATAAGTATTTCTACATGTGATAATTACAATGTTTTATTTAGTAAATGTTTGTGTTCATCACACACTGCACAAAATATAGGCTTTATACTTGCATCATTTCATAGCTGCATAAAGACAAAATATCTGCTATAGATTTACTGAAAAGGCATATAACGGACCAATCCTGAGATAAACCACCAAGAAAACATTTTCTGGATGATACAATAATCAGATCAGAGTAAATGCCTTCTCTGTACACTATGTGGATCTATGAGGCAAATAGCGTCTCTGAGAAGGCTTAACTATATCCATTACAACTCATGAGGGAAGGTTCATTTACCTTCCTTTAGACAGAAATTAAGTTAACAGAAATGACAAACTCAACTTTACACAGTTTTATTAGGAGTTATTCCAAATGAGTAAATAGGGTGCAAGAAAAACAATGGAATTTAGATCCAAGAAAAGGCTCGTGGAGATTATCAATTATACATTTTAGCCACTGATCAGTGAGTGGCTTGCCAGTATAGAGTACACAAACCTCAAATGCTCAAACTTAGGCCTGTTTGGTATATAGTAATGTTTTGCTCCATTCTTGTGAAATGCCATGCTTCTATTTAGAGTAGTTCTTGCCACTTTATGTCCTTCTATACCATTTATCACTCATTTAAACTACACTAGATCACAATATGGCTTTTATTTTCCAGATTCTATGTTCATTTAACTGTTAAACGTTTTCCGTAAGGTCTTTAGCTGGCATCTAATTCAGATTATTTGGTCCAACTAGGACGAGCCTATTCAAGAACTCTACAACAAGCAGCCATCCCCCTACTTCCCAAGAGGTTTTGTGAAGAACGTTATAAGGGTCGGTTTACAGGAAGAATGCTCTGTGCTGGGAATCTACATGAACACAAACGTGTTGACAGCTGCCAGGGAGACAGCGGAGGGCCACTCATGTGTGTTCGGGCAGGAGAGAGTTGGGTTGTATATGGGATAACTTCCTGGGGGCATGGCTGTGGAGCCAAGGATTCACCTGGTGTCTATACCAAAGTCTCAGCCTTTGTACCTTGGATAAAAAGTGTCACCAAATTGTAATTCTTCATGGAAACCTGAAGAGAAAATATGTTGGAAAATTTTCAACCTCTACATTAGCACTCAGCCAGAGATGCCAACTGATGGGGATGAGAGCCATGTTCCTGCTTTTGTGTTGTGATTAAATCATGTACACCATTGCTGCTTGAGAAATTTGTGATGTGAACATTCTTTGTTAGATACCTCAGTGTGGTACTAATTATTCTTGATTAGCATTGTTTATTCTCAGCATTCTCCAGAGATTACTGTATTATCAACTGTGCAATAAGCCTGTTTTTATTCTTTTGGATTAAGAGTCTATAATTGAATCAATACTCTTTATTACACTTAAGTGGTATTGTGTAATTAAGGTCACATTTTCTTCAAAAGGCTGAGAAATTTCCACAGACTCTCTGTAGCCTTTGACAAGTGAGGAACTCAAGGCCCCAAAAGGTTAAGGAATCCATTATAAACCTAGACTGGAATAAGTTCAGTCACAATACATTCCTGAATAAAGCCTTTGTACCATGCACTATAGCAACACATTCTAGTTACCTAGCGAAATTTGGAATACCTGATAGTAAAGAATGCCTTCAAGTTCTTGGGTTATACAACCTAATTTATCCACCTTATTAACATCCTCTAGCAGTTACTTTCGGCTTGATAAAATTTTTCCTTGGCATCATGCCATTTGCTCTACCATGACTTAAGAGTGCCATCTATTGCAACTTTCTTATAATGACTAAAACATGTAGATTTTCACTATCCTGTCCCAGCTAATAAAAGACATTATTAAAAATGCTTTCTCTGCTTACGTAGTGGGGGAAAAAAAAAAGCTCTAAAATATCTTATTTGTTCCAACCGATTTAATTCATACTCCAGCTATGTGCTAGGCACTGCATTAAGTGGCTATGTGCCTAACAATTTACAAAAGGCTGGTAAAATTTTACAGTATCCCTAGCTTTCAAATTGTCAAACAGACTCAGAGGCCAAGGTAAGCCAGTGGGATCTGAACTTCAGAATAGGTGCCCCAGTACTGACAATGTTATTTTCCCCCTCTACTGCTGTCTAGTCATTTATGCCCTTTGGCTATTTTCCCAACCCAATAAGGGACAGCTGCTTACTATGGACTCTTTCAGGACATTCCTGATAGCAATGCAAAATCTTTGCCCAAACATAAAAGGCATGCCCCTCAGGCCTTAGGTGGTTTAAATAGTTTTTGTATATCCAAGAAATAGATGCATAAAGACAGGTGAAGAGGTCAGTGTGAACTTTAGGATCAGTTAAGCCTCTTCAAAGGCTAAATCCACATGAAGGGGACTTCCCTACTTTCCCTACTCCATCTACTTGCGTCCTTTTTGTAAATCCTGCGCTTTGTAAAAAACTGGTGCTAACATAAAGGTGCTTTATAGTTTACTACTTTACAAAATTGCAATGCTGTATCACTCATAACATTAAAACTTTTCTAAAAGCTCAAGGTTTTTGATAAAGGAAAAACTTTTCAAGCATTTACATCTACAGAGATGACAGAGCTACACAGTGCACACCTGCACAAGGGCTTGAAAAAAACGTGCAATACAGAAGAGAAATTTCTCTCTACTGAAACTTCGCACAGGCCACCTTTCTAATTAGACTATAGTGCAGATGCAAACATTTATATTGAAATTTTAATAGACCAGAGTTTGGGACACTTTAAAACAGATAGCTAACAGGCAGCCTATACAGTTTGCTCAAACTTGAATAGAATACTTGGTTCATAGTATGTCTTTATTATAGCTCTTTTCTTGTTAAGCGTTAAGTGTGAATTTTAAATGACACAAGTGTTCAGTGCACATTTGTGTGAATAAAGTACATAGTTGTTCATCCTGTATAGTAGCCTTAATCTTTTGTGTGGTATAAAATGACTGTGCTGTCCCTTAGGGGTACCCGCCTTTAATGCTGTTTCCCTCCAAATACTGTAGTACCTTACACCAATAATCATTGATACTACTTCCATACCAGCTCTTACCAGAAGCAGTAGTCTGTTACTTATTTGTCGTAACAAATACCTTTCCACTTCCTTTTTAGTCAGAGAACACGGACTCTCCAGATGAATCAAGCATTTTATTTAATTACAGCAAGCAAGGAAGTGCTCACTTATTCTCTACTTAAACGCCATAGTTGGGCAAAAACATTCAGACCTATATTGAAAACACCACGCTGATAAGTTTCCAGAACATTATTTGCCACTCAATACCCAAGCTGTTGAGATTTAAGATCCCCTTTTGGCAGTGCACCACAGGATTCTAAACAAACAGGACTTCACCCATATCACCTTAATTTCTTGATTATCTGCAAGAGAAGAAAACCACCTTTATAAAACTCTGATCTGTGTACTTACATCAGTGTTGAGATCTTAGCCAACTATTTGTTACTTTCTATTTAGCTATTAACCTCTTTCAAATTACAAAGTAACAGCAAGAAGGGGCCAATTCTGGCCTTCCAGTTCCTTAGCACGCAGGGTTTCAGTACTACTAAGGGTTTCACTAACTACGAAATATGAATAAAGAGGAACCTACCATGTCATGTTTCCTATCATCCATCGCAACAGTTCAGCCTCCTGGAAACATTTGAACGATAGTTAAATGTGTGCCCAATAACCCAGCACCCTCCAGGTTTTCAAAAGTGAAGAATGTTACTTGTGCAAGTCAGAATCTGATACCAATTAAATGGTGACAGCTTTGCCAATAAACAAGAATATGCTCTTCCATGGCTAGGAAGGGAGACTGCCACAGCTGACAGGTCCCAAAGATACATGGAGATTCACAATCCCAGAACAGATGAGCATGCACAACTACAGATACTACTCACCTTCTGGATCTAAATGGGGGAGTATCAGGATGCGGTGTTACTATTTAACAGTGGCGGAGTAGATTCAAGATGGCTACTTGACACCGACAGCAGGTTTCGCGACCTTTGCCGGAGTCGTCATGTGCACCGAACCTTTGCCGGAGGGCCACGACCCGTGCGCGCTCGGCTTCAGGCTCGCCACCCAGGGCTGCACGTGGCCGCCTCGTGACCTCATAAACACCTAAGGCCCCTCAGGTTTTCGAACCAAGAGGTTTTCAAAGCGGACGTGGACCTACCACTACAAGTCTCTTGAAACTCCTGCATTTTAACTAAGCCAAAAAGTTCTGCCCCAATTACCACCTTAGTGCACAAAACGCGACACCGTACCTTAACCTCAGAGCCTAAACCCGACACTTCCCGGATGTAAAAGGCCGCGTCCCTCGGCGCACGCTCTCTTATAGGGCTGGTGACGCTATTCCGGGGAAGGGCCGCGAGGGGCGGGGCCCACGCGATTTTTCCTTCGCTCTGCCCTTCACGGCCCCTCCACGGTTCCACCCCTTCCCGGTGGCCCCTCCCACCTCTCAGAGTTTGCTCCACCTCCCCCGCCCATCCTGGGGACGGGGCGGCTCATCAGCCCTTTGATTCTGACGCACGCGCCTACAGGGGAGGCAGAAAGTTCTCGCGATACTAGGGAATCCTGATGCTCGTGGTGTCCGGCCGACTGGGAAGGTGAAGTTTTGTTTCCTGGTTACTTTAGGGTAGTTAACTTTTGAGGTTGCCATAGTTACCGAAACACCAAATTATATAGTTCTCCGCTTCTGAACCTTTAGGTAGGTTAATATATATGGAACTAGCTGATTTTTTGTCTGTTAATGAACTATTCGGGACTTATGTCTTCCGCTGGAATTGCTGTTCCTGAAGCTCAGGTGTCGGTGATCTGCAGTCATTTAAAAAAGTTTTTTTTTTTTTTTTCTGGTCTGATCTCTTAGTATTTACACTCATTACTGAAAGCCTCGCCGAAAGATTCTGTAAACACAAGTTTAGAAAAAGCAAAGGACATTAGCCGGAGGAGCATACGGGAGACCCATTCACGTGTGTTGCTGATCATTGCCCGCGTTGCAGACTGACCCAGTGTTGTTTTTCCCTATCTGGCCGCAGCTGGGCTCCGCTGACTCTTGAACGTGGGCGCCTGGGTCTTAACCTCCCTGCTGTATCTTCGAGGGTTTAATTAAAGAAATAATAGAGCTACCCCTTGTAAAATGGAATTAAAAATGTTTAGGAATACTTTTAGTCCTAGACATATGCTTATTAACTGCCATTACATTTATTTCCTATTTTCCCTTGTCCTCTCATATGAAGCAAAAGGGAGGTTTGAGGCGACGTTTTTACTTAGTAGTGGACCATTTGGGAAGGTATGTCGCCGCAGTTGCTGTCAGGAAAAATGGTATCAAGAGGCCTGGTGAATAAAGTGCCACAGTAGAGATCTACACAATCTTCATGAAATCCCTACATACTGTTCTGGGGGAAATAATTTAATTAGTAAGAGCAAAAATTGCTGTTATGGTTAGCGTCGGAATGACAAGTTTATAGGAAATAAATTTTAACTTGAAAGAACTAAAGTTTCTGAGGCTCACCTCTCACCCTTTCTTTTTCTTCATCTTATTCCATCTCACTAATGAACGGAAGATACTATTCAATAACAAAGTTTAAATACCAAATCACAGTGGAGAGTTTTGCCAAGTTAGATTTCATTTAGAATCTCTAACCATCTGTATTACTTTGCAAAGGCTGTCCTAACAAAATGCCACAGATTGGGTGGCTTCAACAACAGAAATTTATTTTTTCACAATTCTGGAGACAAACTCTGAGATCAAGGTGTCCACAGGTTTGTTTTTAGACCTTCTGGGGCCTTTAGATGGCTCTCTCCTCCCAGTAGCTTCACATCCTTTACCCTCTAGCTTCTGTATCCCAATCTCTTCTTAAAAGAACACAGTCATTTTAGATTAGGGCCTTGCTAATGACCTCATTTAACCTTAATTGCCACTTTAAAGATCTTGTCTCCAAATACTGTCTTATTCTGAGGTATTGGCAGTTAGGACTTCAACATGGGGATGCATATATCTTTTTTGATTTAGTGTTTTTGTTTTCTTCAGATAAATACCCAGAAGTGGAATTGCTGGATCATAGGTAATTCTATTTTTAATTTTTTGAGGAACCTCCATAGTGAGGAACCTCCATACTTTTCCAAGCAGCTGGATGCATTTGCATTCTCATCAACAGAAAACAGGGTTTTCTTTTCTCCACATCCTCGCTAACACTTGTTATTTCTTGTTTTTTGTTTTTTTAATACTAGCCATTCTGATTGGGGTGAGATGATATCTCATTGTGATTTTGATTTACATTTCTCTGATTATTAGTGATGTTGAGGATCTTTTCATGTGTCTGTTGGCCATCTTTATGTCTTCATTGGAAAAATGTCTAGGGGCTCCTAGGTGGCTCAGTCGGTTAAGAGTCTGCTTTTGCTCAGGTCATGATTTCAGGGTCCTGGGATCGAGCCCCACATCGGGCTCCCTGCTCAGCACGGAGTTTGCTTCTCCCCCTCCCTCTGCTGCTTCCCCTGCTTGTGCTCTCTCACTTGCGCACACTCTCTCTCAATTAAAAAAAAAAAGTCTGTTTACATCCCCTGCCCATTTTTTAATTGGGTTGTTTAGTATTTTGCTGTTGAGTTGTATGAGTTGTTTATGTATTTTGGATATTAACCCATTATTAGATATATGATTTACACATAGTTTCTCTCATCAGGTAGGTTGACTTTTCATTTTGTTGAAAATTTCCTTTGCTCTGAAGAAGCTTTTTAGTTTGATGTAGTCCCACTTGCTTATTTTTAGAGTCAGATCCAAGGAATCATCACCAAGATCAATGTCAAGGAGCCTACCACCTATGTTTTTCCCTAGGAATTTTATGGTTTCAAGCTTACATTCAAGTCTTTAATCCATTTTGAGTTCATTTGTGTGTGGTGTAAGACAGTAGTCCAGTTTCATTCTTTTACATGTGGCTGTCAAGTTTTTGTAGCACTATTTATTGAAGAGACTGTCCTTTCCCATTGTATATTCTTGGCTCCTTTGTTGTAAATTAATTGACCATATATGCATGGATTTATTTTTGGGCTCTCTATTCTGTTCCATTGATCAATGTGTCCATTTTGTTTATTTTTTTTAAAGATTTATTTATTTATTATAGAGGGGGGAGGAGCAGAGGGAGAGAGAGAATCTCAGGCAGACTCCCAACTGAGTATGGAGCCCAATGCTGTGCTAGATCTCACATCCCTGAGATCATGAGATACCTGAACCAAAATCAAGAGTTGGATGCCTAACTAGCTGAGCCACCTAGATGCCCCTCAGTGTGTCTATTTCTATGCCAATATCTTACTGTTTTAATTACTATAGCTTTGTAATATAGTTAGCAACCATGGAGCATAATGTCTCTAGCTTTATTCTTCTTTCTCAAGATTGCTTTGGCTATTTGGGGTCTTTTATAGTTCCATGCAAATTATAGCATTGTTTGCTTTATTTCTGTGAAAAATGCCATTGGAAATTTGACAGGGATTGTATTGAATCTGTAGATTGCTTTGCATATTATGGACATTTAAACAGTATTCTTCCAATCAATGAGTGCAGAATATCTTTCCATTTACTTATATCATTTTCAATTTCTTTCATCAGTGTTTTATAGTTTTCAGTATACAGGTTTTTCATTAAATTTATTTCTAACTATTTTATTCTTTTTGATGCAATTGTAAATGGAATTGTTTTCTTAATTTCCCTTTGTGATAGTTCATTATTAATGTATAGAAGTACACTTGATTTTTATATAGTGATTTTGTATCCTGCAACTTTACTGAATTCATTTCTTCTAACAGGTTTTTTTTTTGGGGGGGGTGGAGTTATTGGGTTTTCTATATGTAATATCATGTCATCTGCAATTAGTGACAGTTTTACTTTTTCCTTTCCAATTTGGATGCCTTTTATTTCTTTTTCTTAACCTAATTGCTCTGGCTAGGACTTCCAATTCTATGTTGAATAAAAGTGGTGAGAGTGAGCATCCTTTCTTGTTCCTGATCTTAGAGGAAGAGCTTTTACCTTTTCACCACTGAATATGATATTAGCTGTGGGCTTGTCATATATGGCCTTTACTGTGTTGACATATGTTCCCTCTATACCTACTTCCCACTTTGTTCAGTTTTTAATCATAAATGGATGTTGAATTTTCATATATTTTCATGTGTCAAAATACTATTTAGTTTTGAATGCTTTGCTTGAATATCACTTGTTCTGTGAAACTTTTCATTACTCAAACTGAATTTGATTTCCTTTTTTGACAAGCAATAGTACTTGGATTTTTCTTGTGATATCTTTATTATAAACTCCTTGTGAAGGATTGTGTCTCTTATTTGAAGTGCCTATTAGAGTGACTCATTAAATAAGCATGAAATTGCATTATCGAATGCTTTGAGGCAATCAGTATATGTTTTAAGGAATTGAGAAAGTTTTATATTTGTTTTAAAAAGCTATTTTTCACCAGGAGGTGGAGTTTGATCCCCCTTCTCTCCCCCAACACCAAGTTGAGTATGGGTTGTATTTGGAGACTTGCTTTCAAAGGGTAGGGTAAGGCAAGAAGGGGAAAGTATAACTGTACAGTGGAGAAATACAGCAAACACTACCTAGACCAGGTGATCAATAGTAACATGAGTGAGAAGTCATAATGATAGTGTATACTGTGATAAGATGTGATGAAAACATTTCACCTCCTTTGCATTATTCTTCCCCAAAGCCCTAACCCTAGTCAAACTGTGAGAAAAAATATCAGACCAAATCAAATTGATGGACAGTCTACAAATTACCTAATCAGTACTCAAAATTGTCATGGTCTTGAAAAACAAGAAAAGTCTTTGAAACTGTCACACCAGAGGAGATGACACATAATGCCTAAATGTAATGTGGTATCCTGGCTGGAAACCTCAAGCAGAAAAAGGACATTAATGGAAAACTAGTGAAATCTGAATAGAGTGTGAAATTTAGTTAATAGTAATGTGCCAGTGTTGGCTTCTTAGTTGTGACAGATGTATATGGTATTGTAGGATGTTAACAATAGGGGAAATTGGATGAGGGATACTCCTGTGTACTATTTTTTCAACTTTTCTGTAAACCTAAAACTATTTTAAAATGAAGCTTAATAAAAAAAGCAATCATAACTTTATAGTTTTTTATTTTTGTTTTAAGACAAGTTGTGCTTTAGTAATGGTTTCTATATCCTGTAAGTGTGAAATTTGTGGCTGAGGTGGTGATATTTCTAAATTTGTGGCCATTTGAGATCAAACCTAATGAATTTAGCCACTGTTTAAGCCAAATCTTTAAGACTTAGAATACTCAGTAGACATTATGTGGTAATATATAGAAATAAAAAAATTATTGTAAAAAAGGTTGATTTAAGGATTTTAAAGGTAGAATGCAAGGTAAGTTGTTAGAACTTATTTAATGATGGCAGGACAGTGCTTTAGTCTGCATTTGATACACTAAATGAAACAGTTCCTTATAGAATACTCATTCTTCAACTATGCTGCTTCTCCCTACTCTATTTCCTTTTTCCTTTTGTGGTTTTAATATAAGAACTATAGTAATCATCAGACAAGCAAAATTTAGTACAACTGCACATCTCTGATGAATGTTGAAATGAGTGGGAGAAAAATATCAGGAAATGGCCTGTGAACATATTCTCATCTTAAGATACTCAGGGAACCTAAGCTTGCAGTTGGTTTGTACTAGCAATGCGATAGTGCTAAGAAAATTGTAATAAAACTACAGTGTCTAGAAGAGAGGAGATGAGAAATCTCCCATATTTCTACTGGAATATTCTTTTTGGTTCTGAACACTTTGTTCAGTTGTTAAATATCTACAAGACTCTGTCAAATGTTTATTGAGTAGACATGGCCCTTGCCTCAAAACTCCAATGGAATTGAATAACATAATCAGCGATATCACCAAATTATTCAAAACTCAAAGCCTAGGAGTCAGCTTTGATTTCTCCTTTTCATTTACAATTTTTAGTGTATTTCTATATCAGTTAATGTATTAGTTATCTATTGCTGTGTTTCAAATTAGCCTAAGCATTGTGGATTAAAACGATAAGCATTATCTCACACAATTTTTGTGGATCAGGAATCCAAGAACAGCCTGTCTTAGTGTATCTCATGAGGTTGCAGTCAGGATATTGACTGAGGCTGCAGGATCCTCTTCCAAGGTGGCTCGCTTACAAGCTTGGCAAGTTAATACTAGTTGTTGGCAGGAGGTCTCATCCTCAGCTTGTGGATTTCCATTAGGCTGCTGGAGTGTCCTCATGATATGGCAGCTGGCTTCTCCCAAAGTGAGTGATCCAAGAGATGAAGTACCAATGATTTTATGACCTAGTCTGAGAAGTTAACATGGTATCACTTGTTAGAAGTAAGTTATTAATTCCAGCTCACACAAAAAGGAGAGAAATTAAACTCCCTTGAAGGGGGGAATATAAAAATTGGTTGACACAAGTTAAAACTGCCACAGTAAGAATGGGTGAGGTTGTGTTGCAGTTACAAACAATCTAAAATCTTTGTTGCTTAAAACAACAGGTGTTTCTTGTCATGTTCTTGTCCATTTTAGAGACTCAGGCTAATGAGGCCTTCGCCATTTGTAATGTTTCTAGGCAACAGGAAGGGAGATGGGAAGATAGAATCACATACATGTTTTTATAGGCTTACATTCCGAAGTGAGAGTCTTCACATTGCCTCATAATACATGGACAAAAGCAAGTTGCATGGCTACACCTAACTTCAAAAGGATAGGGAAATGGAATCCTATGTGCTTAGAAGGATAAGAATCAGAAATATCTGTGAACAGCACTAGTGATTAATGCAGTTGCCATTTTATTACTTTCTGACAATTGTTTTTAGATTTACCTTTTCCTTTCCTATTCTCTATTGTCATAATCTAGGACTAACCTAAGACAATATGTCTGAATTATCTTCCTACTTTTCTAATTCCTCCTTTCCAATCGACTGAGTATATTTTTGAAAGATTAAATTTCCTGAAATACCATTTTCTTCAGGTTAGTCACTTGCTACAGAAATTGTAATAGCTTCCTACTGATTATCAGGTCAAATTTCTAATCTCTGGATGTATTGCAATGTACGTTACACTTAGCATGCTCATTCCTAGTTTTGTTCAGGCTACTTTATACCTATATTTCCCATTTTTCCTACCCATCCATTAGGACACATTTAAAAAAAAATTTTTTTTTTTTTAAGATTTTATTTGTCAGAGAGAGAGCACAAGCAGGGGGAGCGGCAGGCAGAGGGAGAAGCAGGCTCCTTGTTGAGCAAGGAGCCCGATGCAGGACTCGATCCCAGGACCCTGGGATCATGCCCTGAGCCTAAGGCAGACACTTAACCGACTGAGCCACCTATATATCCCCACATCTCAGTTCTTAATTATTTTTTACAGGAATCTTTCTTCCAAAATATCAGTGAATATTGGTTTCTTCCCTTTCTTGCCATCCTTAATATTTATTCTTTGTGCCTTTGTTTTTGAAAATTGTTCATCAGTAAATATTTAATGTTCCTACCATATGATTTTCTGCTATATGCTGGGCCCTGATCTTAGTGTTGGGGTGGGAGCAGTAAACAAAACAGACAAAGTTTCTCACTCATGGAGTTTATATTTTAGTGGTACAAAACAGACATAAATAAGAATATTAGAGTTAGAGGAGCAGAACTGCTAGGATATTGATAGCAATATTGATATATCTCGTGTAAGGTCAATCACAGCTGTCATGTGGAGGAAGCAAGGAAACCTGGCAACTGCAAGGATGAACTGGAATCCATGAGAATGGAGTGGAATCTGCATTGATTTCTCCCTGGTTCCAAGGGTTCAACTTTGATGAGAGAAGTGATCTGCAGGAGGAGCTGGTCCTTTGTCACAGACCCACGAGTTACAGAAGTTGAAACGGGATCTGTCAGGAGTTGAAGAAGGTACAGACCTGGCTGCAGCCCCACGCAGACAAAATGAGCTAGCAGATTATGTGACAACTTGCATAATCCGTAACATTGCCTCATGCCCTGAACTCACCTTCCAAGTATGAAAGTATATGCCTGCTGTTTCACTTCCAGCTACTAGGCAAAATGTCTCCTGTGGCCCATGCTAACCTGGAACTATTCAGGCAAGGAAATGGAACTATAGTACTAGCTTAGCTAAGTTAACAAAATAGAAATCAACCACAATAAGTAAATTCTATGAAAATTTAGAGTCAGTAAGTGCTATGGAGACAAAGAAAGGGATGAGAAATGTTTTCAGTGAGGATAGGAATTACAATTTTTTTAAAAAAGCATTCAGGACAGATCTCCTTGAGAAGGTGCCATTAGGTCAAAAAGACTTGAAGAAGGTGAAGGATAAAACATGCTGATCCCTGGGAGAAGAATATATATATATATATTTGAGGATTTATTTATTTTAGAGCATGAGTGGGGGAAGGGGCAGAGGGAGAGAGAATCTCAAGCAGACTCCGAGCTGAGCATGGAGCCTGATGTGGAGCTCAACCTCACCCACCCTAAGATCACCACTTGAGCCAAAACCAGGATTCGGACACTCAACCAACTGAGCCACAGGTGCCCTGGAAGAAGAGTATTCTAAGTATCCAGTGCTTCTGAGTGGCACCATACCTGCTGTGGTAGACAGCCTTTTATAAGACTCCCAATGATTGCCACATTGTGTTACTCCCTCTTTTATGTAATTCCCTTCCCTTGAGTGGCAAAGTGATGAGATGTCACTTCTGAGATTATGTTATAAAAGACTGACTTGTTTCTTGCTACCATTCCTTCCCTTGTCTTTTTGAATTTGGATTGCTTGCTCTGATGAAGCAAGCTGCTATATTGGAGAGGCCTATGTGGCAAGGAACAGATGGCCAACATCCAGTAAGGAACCGAGGCTGTCAGACCAATAGCCCCTGAGGAACTGAATGTTGTCAACAACCATGTAAGTGAGACTGGAAGTGGATCTTTAACCATTTGAGCTTTGAGGTAACTACAGCCCCAGATGTTGATTGCAGTGCAGTTCTGTGAGACACTGAAGCAGAGAATCCAGCTAAACCAGATAATGTTGTTTTAAGTGAGTACATTTAGGAGTAGTTTGTTATTCAGCAATTAACAACTCATTTACATGGCATGTTCAAGGAACAAAAATGAGACTGACTGGAGTGGGGTAACCAACTAGCAAGTGAAGTTAGAAAGGTTATAGGTTTCCTAGGGCCTTATGAGGCATTAAATGATTTTTAGTTTTTGTTTGTTTTTTTGGAGTAAACTTGGTAGCTTTTGGAGAGTTTTGAATAGAGGAGGGACACTTACATGTTAGGATTTACATATTTTTTTCTCAAAGCTCTATTAAGAAGACACAGTGGGATAGGGTTTGAGCAGGGAAACCAGTTAGGCTAGTGCAATGATACAGATGAGAGAATGGTGATGAGAGAGAGTGATCCCAGTAGAGGAAATAAATGATTCAGTTCTGGATATATTTTATAATAGAGTTGACAGAATTTGATGATTGGTATAGATCGTAAGAGAAATGGATATAGAATATGAGAAAAATAGCTCAAAGGTTTTTTTGAATATTTGCTAAGATGGGGATGACTTCAGGAATGGGTTTTGGGGAAGTAATACTCAGGAGCACAGTTTTGTACATGTTAAGTTTGAGATACCTTTTAGACATCTGAATAGAATTTTGGAGTAGGGAATTTAATGTATGAGTGTGGAGATCTGGTGAGAGGTCTGGGCTGGGAGCTGTCAAAGTGTAGAAGGCACTTAAAGCCATGAGATTGGATGCTAATAACACAGGATTAAAGGGTAGATAGAAAATAGGATCAAAGACTGAGCCCTTGTGTATTCTAAACATTTATCTACTGGGAAAAGTAGCAGGAACCAGCAAAGGATATTGAGAAGTGAGGTAAGGAGGAGAGCCATTGGAGTGTGGTATCCTGAAAGTCAAGAAGAAAGTTTTTCAAATAAGATAGAGTGATCAACTGTTCATCGTATAAGTAAGATGGAAGTTGAGAAATCACCATTGGATTTGGCAATATGGAGGTCATTTGGGACCATGTTGAGAACAGCTCCATAGAGAATGGGAAGAGAATTGGAGACCATGGATTTGGGTAACCCATTTGCAGAGTTATGCTAGAAAAGGGAAAAGAAACGGGGCAGTATCTGGAGAGGGATGTGGGATCAAGAGTGGATTATTTTTTTTTCTGGAGTTGTCACAATCCCAGATTTCAAGATATACTACAAAGCTATAGTAATTAAAACAGTATGGTACTGGCACAAAAAGAGACACATAGATTAATAGGACAGAACAGAGTTCAGAAATAAACTCACACTTTTATGGTCAATTAATCTTAGACAAAGGAGGCAAGATGTACAATGGGAAAAAGACAGTCTTTTCAGTAAATGGTGCTGAGAATACTGAACTACTTTCTTACACCATACACAAAAATAAATTCAAAATCGATTAAAGACCTAAATGTGAGAGCTGAAACCATAAAACTCCTAGAAGAAAACATAGACAGTAATTCTTTTGACCATAGAAACACTTTTCTAAATATGTCTCCTCAGGCAAGGACAACAAAAGTAAAATTAAAGTATTGGGACTATACCAAAATAAGAAGCTTTTGCACAGTGAAGGAAACCACCGACAAAACAAAAAGGCAACCTACTGATTAGGAAAAGATATTTGCAAATGATCTATCTGAATAGGGGTAAATATCCAAAATATGTAAAGAATTTATACAATTCAATGCCAAAAAAACCCCGGGTAATCCCATAAAAAATGGGCAGAGGACCTGAATAGACATTTGTCCAAAGAAGACATGCAGATGGCCAACAGACACACGAAGAGATGCCCAACATCACTAATCATCAGAGAAATGCAAATTAAAGTCACAATGATATATCACCTCACACCTGTCAGAATGGCTACAATAAAAAATGCAAGAAATAACAAGTGTTGGTGAAGATGTGGAGAAAAACGAACCCTTGTGCTCTGTTGGTGGGAAGGCAAATTGGTGCAGCCATTGTGGAAAACAGTATGGAAGTTCCTCAAAAAATTAAAAATGGAATTACCATATGATCTAGTAATTCCACTACTGGGCATTAACCCATAAGAAATAAAAACACTAATTCAAAAAGATAATATGCACCCCTGTTTACTGCAGCATTATTTACAATAGCTAAAATATGGAAAGCAACCCGTGTTCATCAATAGATGAATGGTTAAAGAAGAGGTGGTATAAATATACAATGGAGTGTTACTCAGCCATAAAAGAACGAAATCTTGCCATTATCAACAACATGGGTGGGTCTACAGGGTATAATACTAAGTGCAATGAGTCAGACAGAGCAAGACAAAAACCATTTGATTTCAATGATATGTGGAGTTTAAGAAACAAAACAAGTAAACAAAGAAAAAAGACAAACCAAAAAACAGACTCTTAAATAGGGAAGACAAACTGGTGGTTGCCAGAAGGGATGTTGGTCGGGGATGGGTGAAATAAATAAAGGGGATTTTGAGTACATTTATCTTGATGAGTACTGAGAAATGTATAGAATTGTATATCATTATATTGTATACCTGAAACTAATATAACATTATATGTTAATTATACTTGAATTTTAAACAAAGAGACGAGTGGATTATTTCTTAAGCATGGGAGAATGTAAAGCATGTTTGTATTCTGATGGGAAAGATCCAGTGGAAATGGACAATTGGTGGTGTAGGAGAGTTTTGGTGAATTTCTTATGCAATTGCTTTTGGGATCTTACACACAAAGTAGGATTTGGCCTATGATGGTGGTTCAAGCAGTTCATCTACAGAAACAGGAGTATATGGGCATAGATGCTGGTAGGTGAGTGATGTGGTGGTGTGAACTTTTGAATATTCTCTTTTATTAATATCCCCACAGTAATAGAAAGTTAAGGTCATCAACTGAGAAGTTGCGGGGAGGGAGTGTTGGATATTTGAGGAGAGTGGAGAAGGTATGTATAGGTAGGAGATAGTGTGAGTAGACTAGGAAATGTAGGATTCCTGGGCCACATTCAGGAGCCACTTGAGTTCTCATAATGAATTTAAGTTCATTTAATTAAAATATTAGCGTGATTGTAGATTTTCTCCACACCAAGCTTGGCTGCATAGGTATAGTTGTTAAGCTGATGAGTTGGAACTAACTAAGGTTGAGGTTTGCCAAGAAAGTAAACAAGGTGAGCGGTGGGAAGGGGAATGTATGTAGGGAGGGGTCATATTGATTTGCCATGGAATTTAAACTAGATAAGGAGCCATGATAACACATTAGAATAGTGGGGACACTGAAAATGTGAGTCGGATTAATGAATTTTGAGGTAATGGTGGGTCAAAGGGATTTTGGAGCTTTGGGTACTAGAGTAAATGACTCCATGAAACATCTATAATGTATATATTTATTGGGAAGTTTAGCAAGCAACATACTGAGCCCTTTATTGTTTAACATGACCAGTTGTGGAGTTGCCCGGTTGTTCTCTGATCTTAAATTGGCCTTCATCACCTCAAGAGTGATTGCTTAGCTTGATTGTAGAAATGCACATGTCAGTGAGAAGTTGTACACATATTTCATTAAATATTTAAAATCTCAAAAGCCCAACTTTTTCTTTCTTCCCTTCACAGGTGGCTTGTGATCCTTGATCTTTGGTTTAATCTATTTACTAATGAGGCCTTTTCTGGGGGGGCTTGCATGCATTTATGCAAAAGAAGATGATTTATGTAATAATATAGCAATATAGTACATTAAAATGGAAGGTCTTATTACTGTTTTAGAGTATAAACTATATTTGTAAAATAGCTAATGCAAGCTGTACTACACATATTAAAGCAATTTGAAAATTTAATAATCACTTGCTAAAATTCTGTTTTTCTTTTTATTTTCTCCTATAATACACTTCATAGATGTTTCATGATGTCAGTTACTTTAGTACTTAGACCCCCATTTTTTTCAAAGATTTTATGTGTTTATTAGAGAGGGAGAGAGAGAGACAGAGAGAGAGAGTGAGTGAGTGCACACAAGCAGGGGAAGGGGCAGAGGGAGAGGGAGAGAAAGAATCCCAAGCAGACTCCTAGCTGAGCACAGAGCCTGATACAGGACTTGATCTCACAACCCTGAGATCATGACCTGAGCTGAAATCAAGAGTCAAAGCCCTAACCGACTGAGCCACCCAGGCATCCATCATCCATAAGAATTTTAAATATCTGTGTTAGTGAAAAGATGAGCTTAATGTTTATATAAATTTAATGGAATGAAAATTTTAAGAAGCAACCAATTTTTATAAGGTGCCACTAGGTGGCTCTGTTACCCTATTATTTAGGTCTGTTTAAAACCCTAGAAGGTTTTAACTTAAAACATATCCATTTATTATTGTGCATGAATGTATAAGTGAATGTGTAGATAATAGCATGAAAATGTCATCATATATAATGGTCTACCAAGCTACCCTCTGAACTCCCGCTTTGTATAATATTCATAGTAATATTGAAAACTGAGGTTCTACTAGAAAGGAACGACTTTCCCCTAGATGTAGATTCTAAGAATATGATTGAAAACCACAGACTTTTTTTATATCTGATTTGATGTATAAGTTTTTAAAAATATTGAATTAATCAGGTAAAGATTTAATTCATTTCCTGTTGTCTAAAGTATTTAAGTTGATATGTATTTTAATGTGGAGTGTATCAAAGTAGACAATGATTTTGTAGGAGGAATAAAATATTTCCGCCCAATCTACCAGAGAACAAGGATATAATCATATTCATCTTAGCTATAGCAGGACTTGGTTCATGGTACATGCTCGATAAATGTTTGTTGAATGAGGAAGCTGGCATGATAAAGGTGAAAAAAATTTTCTGGGAAATTATACACAATTTTCAAAAGGAAAAATGAATTATAAGTTAGTATTTTTTTTTTAAAGATTTTTTTTTTTATTTGAGAGAGAATGAGATAGAGAGAGCATGAGAGGGGGGAGGGTCAGAGGGAGAAGCAGACTCCCTGCTGAGCAGGGAGCCCGATGCGGGACTCGATCCCGGGACTCCAGGATCATGACCTGAGCCGAAGGCAGTTGCTTAACCAACTGAGCCACCCAGGCGCCCATAAGTTAGTATTTTAAAGCAAAAATGACAAGTGTTTTTTTTTTGGTCCTGGGCACATCTTACCTCTGTCTTTACCAAAAATTTTAAATTGAGGTTCCCCCCGCATATGGGGATATATTTTAAATCTTATAATGGAAATCATATCACAGAAAATTTTATGACAAACTTTGAAACTGATCCTTATAGGTCAATAATTGTAATAGGTCTTCACTGTCTTCACAATCTTGGTATTAGAAGTTTATATTCCTCATTAGGTAGTGAGGACTATATTAATGAATTTCTATTTGATTCTCAAATGGCAAGACTTCTATAATTCTCTCTGAAAAATTTTAACTTGGGCTGAATCTAGAAAAATTTTAACATTCCTTTTTTAAAAAGTAAAATAAAATCCTAAAACTATAAAACATTGAAGATGGCACAAACAAATGGAAGATATTCCATGCTTGTGGATTGGGAGAACCAATATTATTAAAATATCCATTCTACCTAAAGCAATCTACAGATTTAATACCATCCCTATCAAAATACCAACAGCATTTTTCACAGAACTAGAACAAATAATCCTAAAATTTGTATGGAATCACAAAAGACTTCAAATAGCCAAAGCAATCTTGAAGAAGATGAACAAAACTGGAGGTATCACAATCCCAGATTTCAAGATACAGTGCAAAGCTGTAGTAATCAAAGCAGTATGGTGCTGGCCAAAAAACAGACATACAGATCAATGGAATAGAATAGAAAGTCCAGGAATAAACCCAGGCTTTTACGGTTAAGTTATCTGTGACAAAGGAGGCATGAATATGCAATGGGAAAAAGACAGTCTTTTCAATAAATCATATTAGGAAAACTGGACAGCTACATGCAAAAGAATAAAACTAGACCACTTTCTTACACCATGCACAAAGATAAACTCAAAATGGATTAAAGACCTAAATGTGAGACCTGAAGCCATAAAACTCCTTGAAGAACACAGTAATTTCTTTGACATTGGCCATAGAAACACTTTTCTAGATATGTCTCTTCAGACAAGGGCAACAAAAGCAAAATTAAAGTATTGGGACTATACCAAAATAAAATGCTTTTGCACAGTGAAGGAAACCATCAATAAAGCAAAAAGGCAACCTACTGAATAGGAAAAGATATTTGCAAATGATCTATCTGAATAGGGGTAAATATCCAAAATATATGAGGAACTCATACAACTCAACACCAAAAAATAATCTCATAAAAAATGGGCAGAGGACCTGAATAGACATTTGTCCAAAGAAGACATACAGATGGCCAACAGACACATGAAAAGATGCCCAACATCACTAATCATCAGAGAAATGCAAATTAAAGTCACAATGATATATCACCTCACACCTGTCAG
Source organism: Leptonychotes weddellii (assembly GCF_054177405.1). NCBI lineage: Eukaryota > Metazoa > Chordata > Mammalia > Carnivora > Phocidae > Leptonychotes > Leptonychotes weddellii. Next base: position 89,551,171 of record NC_138370.1, read on the forward strand.
AAAGGCTAAAATAAAAAATGCAAGAAATAGCAAGTGTTGGTGAGGATGTGGAGAAAAAAGAACACTTGTGCACTATTGGGAAGGCAAATTGGTGCAGCCGTTGTGGAAAACAGTATGGAAGTTCCTCAAAAAATTAAAAATGGAATTACCATATGATCTAGTAATTCCACTACTGGGCATTAACCCATTGGAAATAAAAACACTAATTCAAAAAGATGTGTGCACCCCTATGTTTACTGCAGCATTATTTACAATAGCTAAAATATGAATGAATAGATAAGACGTGGTATGTATATATATATGTGTGTGTGTATATATATGTATATACATATATATATATAAGGGAGTGTTATTCAGCCATAAAAGAATGAAATTTTCCATTATCAACAACATGGGTGGATCTAGAGGGTATGATACTAAGTGCAATGAGTCAGACAGAGCAAGACAAAAACTGTATGATTTCACTCATATGTGGAATTTAAGAAACAAAACAAGTGAAGGAAAAAAGAGACAATAATCCAGACTGTTAACTATAGAGAACAAATTGATGGTTGCCAGAGGGGAGGTTGTTGGGAGAATTCTTTTGTTTCAATGGGTGAAATAAAAGACTTAATATGATATATGAGAATACTCAAAGTAATATATTAGATATTTTAGTAGTTTTTAAATTCTGAATAAATTTATAGAAAACTAAGTAGAATTACAACCAGAGAAATGACTTTTATATTTCTCTAATTTAAAACCCTTTTATTTGTATAATAATTTATGTAAATGGAAATGCATAGTATGTCTTAGAAATCAGAAGAATTCTAAAAGAAATCCTTGGAATTAAGTAAATTTGCTAAAAGCAGTAAGAATTTTTGAACACTTATCATTCTTTAGGGCACTGGACAGTAATGATTGAGAAGGTCTAAGGAAAATTATATAACATGAGTAGACAAAAGGGGTTCTGAAAAGAAGTTAGTTGTTATTATTGCCTCAGTAGGTAATAATCAATGATAATGATAATAGCTAATGTTTACTGAGTACTTACATACTTATTAACTCATTTCATCTTCACAGCAATTGTATGAGGATATACTATTGTTATTTCCTTTTAACAGATGAGTAAATTGAGGTACAAAGAAATAAGTAATATAAGGTTAGATCTGGGATTTGAGTGTTGTGTCACTGGCTCAGAGTTCACATTCTTAACTGGTGTGTTATAAAGGAGGAAAAGTGATATTAGGTATAAGATAAATATAAATCTGGACTCAAATCTTTGACTTTGCTTCTTATGTGACCTTGTGAAAGCTATCTACCTTTTTGAAACCTGTTTATTCATTTGTAAAAGGGAGCTAGCTGTATTTCCCTTTTTAGTATTGTTATTAGAATAATTTACTAGAATAATGTGGCAAATAGTACTATTTAAAAATTAGTTTTGTTTTGTTTTACATTTAAACATTGTTTCGCTAATTTTAATTCTTAGGAATGCATTACTATTTAAAGTCTGAATTAGTTTATTGTCGTTAAAAAATTTTTTTTTAAGATTTTATTTATTTGAGAGACAGCACACACAAGCAGGGGGTAGAGATAGAGGAGAGGGAGAAGCAGACTCCCCGCTGAGCAGGGACATCCCCCCCCCCCCACACGGGACTCAATCCCAGGACCCTGGCATCATGATCTGAGCCAAAGGCAGACACTTAACAGACTGAGCCACCCAGGCTCATTTGAAGAAATGTCATTTTGAAGAAAGCCCTAGAATTGTAAATTTTTTTTTTTTAAGATTTTACTTATTTATTTGAGAGAGAGAATGAGAGACAGAGAGCATGAGAGGGAAGAGAGTCAGAGGGAGAAGCAGACCCCCCGCTGAGCAGGGAGCCCGATATGGGACTCGATCCCGGGACTCCAGGATCATAACCTGAGCGGAAGGCAGTCGCTTAACCAACTGAGCCACCCAGGCGCCCTAGAATTGTAAATTTTTGCATGATTGGAGAAATATATATCTTTCTTAATCAAACTTATTGGTTTGTATATTTTTTCTAACACTTAAATGTAAGAAAATATGCAATTGTTTAAATTATCATCCTTTGCCTTTCCCAGTTTTTATTGCCAAATGAATTCATTCAACCAAGTATTTATTGAACATCTATTAAGTGTCAGAGACTAGATACATAAATGTGGGGGTACATTGATGTAAGAAAACAAATACATCTGCCTTTGAGAAACTTACTTGAGTAGAAGACAACAGATATAATAAAGTTGGTAAATTATATAGTTATGAGATCATAAATATAATGGTAAAAAAAAAATAAAATTAGGGTAATGGGAATCAGGAGTGCAGGGGAGGAGGAAAAAGGACGAAAATTTTATATGTAAGGTTGTCGGTGTTGGCCTTTTCAAAAAGATGACATTTGAACAAAGACCCAAATAAACTGCAGGAGTTAAGCCATGTGGACATTTGAGGAAATGTCAGTACAAAGGCTTTAAAATAGTCAGCAAAGAAGTCAGTGCAACTGTTGCATAATGAGAGAGGGGGAAGAAGAACTGAGGTCATAAAGGCAATGGATGTCAGATCATGTAAGTCGTGCTGTGACTGGAAAGGAGCCTGCTGCAGGATTTTTAATAGAAGATTGCTCTGACTTACTTTGTGAGAAGGTTACTTTTGGATGTTGAGTGACAGTAGATCATTGGGCACAGGGATTGAAGCAGGGAAGATATCCAAGATAAAGATGATGTTATTTCCAAACAGGGTGGTAGCAGTGGAGTTGCTGAGAAGTGGTAGGTTTTGGATAGACCTGAAGATAGAGCCAATAGGATTCCAGAGTGAATGTGGGATGTGCTAATCAAGAGAGTGACTATCCTCCTTAGAGATTCCACCAACTCTCCAGGCAATATTATACTCTCAGGGTGTGTCCACCACGGGATGGAACAGATTACTTTGGAGGAAGATCAAAATCTGCAGATGTGTTCCATCTGTAGATTCAAGCCTACTACATCACTATGCACGTCCCTAGCTCTTCTTAACTGAGGCTGCGTCTATCAATCTATCAATAGTCAACCCTAGCTGTTGCCTTTTTTTCCATGAGTCTCCATTGTTGCTAATTGAACCTGGGATGTAATGCTTATATAGTGGGGATGAATTCCATGATCCACAACCTGTGCAGAATGTAGTTTTCTTTTTTTTTTTTTTTTAAGATTTTATTTATTTATTTGACAGAGAGAGACACAGCGAGAGAGGGAACATAGCAGGGGGAGTGGGAGAGGGAGAAGTAGGCTTCCTGTGGAGCAGGGAGCCCGATGCGGGGCTCGATCCCAGGACCTGGAATCATGACCTGAGCCGAGGGCAAACGCTTAACGACTGAGCCACCCAGGGGCCCCAGAATATAGTTTTCAGTAAGTGTCCCCATTCAAGATATATTTCATCACTGGGAACTTTTAAGTCTATTTTAGGAAAGCCCAGTCAAATTCAGGATTCTTCTCTTCCCTTTTTTCCCAAGGTGGTCATGACAATGGACATGAAGTGAGAGGGTGACCTCTGGGCCTCAGCTGTCATTTGTCCTATGCTGGCTTTGGGTGAACCTTCTCAAGTTCCATCTTTGGTAAGTGGCATCTAGCTTCCGTGGTCTGGGTTCCTCTCATGCCCTACAGTCATCAGTCTGGGCAGATCATTAGGTGTTTTCCTGGTTCTAGCTGCCCAGTCTATTTGGGTCTAAAAGGGCTGTTAGGGATTTCTGCAGTTTCCATAGAGAATGGGAATTTTATGTTCCTGTGCCACTGTGGAACCTGTGCCTTCCTAGGTCCTATATGCTTAGAACACCATGTGCTATTTGAACTATTTTGCTCCCACACCATTGGTGAGCAGAGCACAGAGAGGAGGTTGCTGCTTTCAGAGTTTTAGATTGAAAGTAGGACACAGCTTTCTCTACTCTTGGATCCTCAGATCGCTCATCCTTTCATTTTCCCAAAACTCACTTTGGTGGCAAGGAGGAAGGAGGGGGGGAGAAGAATCTCATTCTCAGGTGTACTTCTCTCTTTTCCCTTTCCAGTATTTTTAAATTTCCAGCCAGGCAACTTCCAGTCTGGGATGGAATGGGAGGGTGATAGGAGGTGTAGTCTGGCTTCCCATCTGTTTTCCTTCTAGTCTGTTGTTTATGGTATAAGTCTTGGCTTTTGGTACTTAACTTACTTCCAACTCCTATGCCGGCAGCTCTCACACTTTTTGGTGCGAGGATCCCTTTACATTTTAAAAAATTATTGAGGACTCCAAAGCGTTTTTGTTTGTAAGAGTTATATCTATCAATATTTATTTCATTAGAGATTTAAATTGAGGAATTAAAAAGTATTAATTAATTTAAAAGTAACAAGAGCAAACCTATAATAAGATCATAGTTTTAATGAAAAATAACTGTTTTCCAAAAGAAAAAAAGAAAAGTGAGTGGCGTTGTGTTACATTTTTGCAAATCTCTTTAATGTTTGGCTTAATAGAAGACAGTGGGGTGCTGATACTTATTTTTGCATTCAATCTATTTTGATATGTTGTTTTTGTTGAAGTAGATGAAGAAAATCTGATCCCACACAAATATGTCTTTGGGAAAGGGAACTGTGTATTTATAGCCTTTTCAGATTATTGTGGGTATTTTTCTTTGATACTACACTAAAACTTGAGAAGTGACATTTTTTTAAAAGGTATTTGTAATGTAGAATTTGAAACCAGCTCAATAAACTTTTCACATTCTGCTACATTTAAAACTATTAGTTTGTCTTGTCCCAAGAATTGAACTTTTACTATTTTAATGATGTACCATGTATAATGAGCCTGTAACCTCATGCATAGGTCATTTGGAAAATACTGGTTCACTGAGTCATGCAGATCTTCCAAATGTTAATACATTTCATTATATAATATTAGAAAATAATATTTGTTAATATCACCATCAATCTCTTCACAAAAAGTATTTAAATATTAGTCTGCTGTTAACTTCTTAGTAGCAGATACAAGTTCTACAAACTTTTAATTTTCACTTGAAAGCTCAAATTTTATCATTGGCAATAAATACAGCTAATTGTTTTTCTTGAAGTGACAGGCTCACTTTGTTCATTTTCAAAAAAAATCTTTGCCAATTACTGAAGTCTATATAACCATAGTTCTCTGTCAGTCATTTTTTCAAGTAAAAATGATGCTCCACAAATGAAGTAGCTAGTTTTCTTTTAGTTTAGATATATTGAATAAAAATAAGAAAAAACCCAAAATAACTAGTTCAATTTGCAACTCAGTTGCTCAAGTGCTTTTGCCTGAGACAACTGTCTACTTCAGTATGTGGCAGAAGTGCTCTAGGCATACTTCACATTTTGTCACAGCGAGTATTAAGAAGACAGGTACTCAAGGTTGAAATTTAATAATATATTAATAATTCTTACTGCTTCATCAAGGGCATTCTTAAGTGCAGCTGACTTTTTTATTTTAATGAGTGTGTGTGTGATGGTGAAGAATATAATGACTACTAGTACAGATTGATGTCACTACCTTGATTTATGTTAAAGCACCAGCAGTTTTATCCATTATTGCTATTGCAAAATTGGGGGAAAATCAATAAAATGACAGGAATATAATAAATTAGTATTATAAAAATATTTTGACCCTGTAGACCCCCTGAAGGGGACTTGGTTTGGCTAGAGGTCCAAGACTATACTTTCATAACCACTGCACTAATGTACTAAGTAAGGCTATGCATCAAGACAGAGGTCTTACCTATTATTTAATCTGGATAATATCCAGTATCTGATGTGAAGTCAGCTGCTTCTTAGATCTCTTCCTCTGTGCTCTTCCCACCAAACTGGCCACTGTTGGTCCTGAATATTTAGACTTTTTTTTTTTTTTTAAACGATAGATTATTGCTGTTGTGATAAAAATAGTACAGATACTTGGAAATAGAAATTCAAATATTTCTCCCTTGTCCCACAGTCTAGTCCCATTTATTATTATTTTACCTTCTCTGTTCAAGTTGTGTTGATTATCTCCATAATTCTGATTATCTTTTACCTTAATTTCTTTGTGTGTCAACTTTAAGCAATATCTGTTGGCTTCCCACTGAAGGATCAGACATTTAGCTCATTTATATTATTCTTCTCATTTATACTTTTTTTTTTTTAAAGATTTTATTTCCTTATTTGAGAGAGAGATAGAGCATGTGAGTGGGGGAAAGGGCAGAGGAAGAGGGAGAAGCAAACTCCCTGCTGAGTGGGGATGTGGGGCTCGATGCCAGGACCCTGGACTCATGACCTGAGCTGAAGGCAGACACTTAACTGACTGGGCCACCCAGGCGCCCCCTTCTCATTTATACTCTTGTTCATCCTCCTAATTTTTGAGCATATATTCATATTTTTATTTTTGTTTCTAAGCTCTTTTTGTTATGTTTGCGGCTTTAAATAATATGCTTAAACATAGATTTCTGCTGAACTTACTACAGGCCGCAAGCAAACCAGAATGTTCTCCCAAGAGAAGTGAGGAGTGACAGGTTGAGCTATTTAGGCCCAGTTGCTGCTTGCAGCTTGACCACCTAGATAATTCATGGTTCCTGCCTGGTGGCAGAATACGTGAGAGACAGGGAGAGTCAAATGTTACAATAACTGATAATAAAGCAAGGAGAAAATGGGTTTACAGTGGTCACATTTGACTTCTTCCATTAACAGATGGAGAAATTGAGGCCCAAAACGGAAAAGTGACCTATCCAATGATATTTAGTTAAGAATAGATATTGGACTACAGTCTGGATCTATCCTCATTGCTGCTCTAGTTGTACTGAGGACGTCCCTGTAATAAATTGGGGGTAGAAACAGTATGGTTTTATCAAGTTGATCCTAGATGGGAATGAAAATTTCTCAATATTATATTTTCATAGCTTTTTGTTATTTTTAAAATTATAGTCTTTAACTGCTTAAAAGTTTGTGAACATATTTATTTGTATGTGAAGTAGACTTTATTTTCTGATAGTAGGTTTTGTGGGCCTTTAAGAGTTGTGTTTGTTTTCATAATTATTAAACTTGTTATGGTGATCTGTGATCAGTGATTATGACCTGCTGAAAGTTTAGATGATGGTTAGCATTTTTTATCAGTAAAACAGATTTTAATTAAGGTAAAAATAAAATAAAAAAATAAAAGTTGTGTTTGCTTTGAAGGACATAAATTTCACAAATTCTGAAAAGATACATTAGAACCCTAGGAGTATATAACATTTTGAGCTTGTATTTCTGTTTAAAGTGGTTGAAACTTAAAAAAAAAATCAGATTCAGAATATTATTTACCAAATAGAGAAAGGAAGACCAATCTTCTCTGGTCCAACTGTATAAATTTTGCATAATATTTAAGAGCAAGATCTGGTTTCCATTTTAGTTATTGATTCGAAATAGAGCATTTTGGCATCAGATATGTAGACAGCAGGCATTTCCTGTACTTAATTTATTCCCTCACAACCAAGAAGCAGCTTGATGTAGACAGTTTTATGTAAGGTTTGTCACAGATCCTGTGTGCTTTGGAAATGTTTCACATTTCATTAAGTTTAATTCAGTTTTCTGTATGATAAAATATGGGTAAATACATTCTTCCCAACAATATCTTGGAGACTTTATGCTGCGGGTAATAAATTTGTGAAATTTGCTTTTACTTCCTTGAAAGGGATTGCTAGGCAAATAAAATATTTGCCTAAATCTGGCAAGTAAATGTCTTTCTTAAATACTTATTGACACTAGTCATGATTCCTTTCTCTAAGAGATGCTCCAAAGGAGATGGTGAAAATATAGCAGGTTCCAATTTTAATGATTTACTGGTCTTTGTATTTATAACTTTTGGGCATAGGCTGAGAAATTATAGAAACTCACAGATTAAGATTGATATAGGATTAATGGAAGAAGGTACAAGGGGAGGTTAAAAAATAAATTTTATATAATGAATAAGTGAATAAATTGTGACATTTGTTGAGAGCAGTGAATGTATAGAGAACGCATAGACAATTTACTGAGGACAATAAATGGCAACAACTAGTAGTAGCACTGGGTGGTGGGACGTGGCCCCCAAATTCTGTTAGGTACCCTTGGCCACAGGTGAGTGGCATACTCAAAGTAGAGTCTAGGTTTTCTTGGGAATGGAATAAATGTCACGCTGTCTTGGCTATAAATTTAGTCTGCTCTTAGGTAAAGTAAGTGAAGAGAAGGTAGACATTTCTAGCCAACACAAAAATTTCTTAAGGATTATCCACCGCAAGTATTCATTGCTCTTTCCATGACTGCCAACTATTTGGGGATGGTGGTATGTGTGATTGGGGTGGGATGGGCAGGAAGAAGGCAGCAGCTATGTTGTAGGTGGTAACCAAGCAGAGTCAGCTTTGGCAGAATAGAATTCAGTGATGGAGTGTAATTTGAAATTAGAGAAATTCCTCCATACCAAACGTATGAGCAGTTCAGTGCCTCCCCAGTAGAGACTTTGGGTTAAAACGTATCTCTTGGAAATTGCAGTACTGATATCTCTGGAAAATATAATATTTTAAGTCAATATAAGCCACTAATGTTGATGCGGTTGGTTTAACCGTCACCAGTTGGTCCTGGAGTAGATGGAATATAGGATGATGTATTTAGAGAGAAAATGAGTCGTCCGATGTATTCCATACTAGAGAACTGTGTGTGTGGGAGACAAACCTCTGGGGAAATCAAAGGGCGCATGTAGGTGGGGGTAGCAGGGCGGCATTGCAACATGAGAAAATCTGATTTCTAGAAAAGAAAGAGGCTGGAATAGAGAAAAAAAGTTCGTGGAAGATGTGGATAAATGGCTGACTCCCCCCACGTCTGTTTGTCTGTTTGTTTGTTTTGGCAGAGATTGTTTTGATAGATTTTTAATAAAAGAGAGATTAGCTAACACTTATTACAGCTCTAAAGAAAGGAGCCCATTTGTGGGAAGCAGAGCAGAGTACTGGAAGTAAGAAATGCTGTAATCATTCAGGTTCTCAAGTTTGTTAAGTAACAGCTGAGTGTTTCTCTTATTCTCTTACTCTAGGATCCCACAGTGACCCTGGGAGTTGCTTCATATCTATTAGAACTAAAAAAAAATTGCTAATATTGATTAGAAGGATCCGTGAAGGGTTATATTATTAAAAATAAAGTTATCTATTTCCTAGTTGGAAGATTTCCATGCATCTCTCCATTTTTTAATTATATTAGTGGTATCTGTGTTCTATGGCCACCTCCCACTCTGTCTCAGGCAAACACAAACAAGCAAATACCTACTTATTACCTAAAATCACCAGGCCCAAACTCTTCATTTTCTTATCACAGTTTATTGTTGTACATATGAGGTACCATGCTACTATCAGAATTATATTTAGGTTTTTTATTTTAAAAAACTCAGAGAAAAAAATGTTTCCAGTAATTTTCATTCAATGTGAATGACAAGAATATCATAGCTATAAACATTGAAATAACCATTTCATTTCTTCCTGAGGAAGTTCCAATTTTAAGCAATGAAAAAGGAATTCTATACAAAGCTAGTTTTAAGTCACATTAGCTCTCATTCTTTTCTCATAAGCAATTATGTTACTTTTAGACTATCTTAATAACCAGCTGGAGTATATAATGTAGAAAGTATGTATGTCCTCTAGAATTTGATGTTGCCTCCAAGACACATTGAGTGGTCAAAAATCCTTTCAAAGGTCTGCTACTATAGATAGCATAATGCCTATCCTGTGAATGAGTAAATTTTGGTATGGTCTTTTCCTTTTTCTTTCATTATACAAGCATCCAGTATGTCTTTTAACATTTATCTTAGAGGGTAGGCTGTTCACTTGACTCAGTTTACCTAGACAAAATTATGCCATGAGCAGCTTTGTTTAGAAATTTAAATGCACATCTCATCATTAAAACACAAATGTATCAGTTTTTTTTTTTCTTTTTTTATCAGTAGAAATGTTGTCAAAATAAAAACATGACACTGTATGTAACTGCTGGGGCTTACTCTCACTATGTGTGCCCCTCTTAAGCCAATTTTCTTAAATTAGTGGAGATGAAAGACTACATTCATTTTCCTACCATGCTGGGAAAGTGCTGCTTTAAAAAAGGCAGCAGTAAGCATGAAGATTGAGTTCACCATATTTGTCCAAATGACTTTGATTTTGCTTTTACAGTAGGGGTCTTAAAAACTTGTTCTTTCTCCAGTTCTTTTGGCTATTAGCTTGTTTGTTTAAAACATTGTATCATTTGGGTGCATAAAACTTTAAAGAAAATTTAATAATTATAATGTGATTTAAAAAATTTATAGTAATGGAAGGATCTCAAAATTTGTTTTCTAATTAGTGAATGGTTGATAGAGTTTAGTTTCACACATTATAATGGCAAAGAAAATATTTGGGCAGTAGCTTTTCCTTGCATATTTTTTTTTTTCCTGATCATACTTTTGATAACATTTTATAATGGCTTATGTAATCATAGCAGGGAATTTACTACTTAATTTTTTATGTGTACAGTGAATTTAAAAATTAAGTAAATGTAAGCATAGGACAATAGTATGATTCTTTTTTGAATACTTTATTAATCATATGATCAATTAAAATTTAAGTTAAGGAATCATATCTGGCTCATCTTTGTACTTCCTCCATTTAATTTGGTAGATAATCCTTATACTTAACTATGTTTTATTGTCTTCCATAAGAGAATATACAAAATATTCTAAAAAAAATGGGACGCGGCCCTGACTTATTTTCTTCTGCCTTATATTAAAAGTATCATGGGAAATATGAGATTAAAAATCATATATCAATTTGTTTTTTGTTATAAATCTCTACATTACACAATTTCATTTTGAACTATCTGGGAAAATGTAGTTTTTCTGTAAATATGAATAACAACATCATCTAGAGACACTGTGCTTAGTTTTCATTTAATAGGTCTTGTTCTGGAGAAGATTTAAAAAAAAGTTATTTACTTTTAAAAGTCAGTATGTTTCTGGAGATGACACATACCTCACATTCTAAGCGAGTGTTTCTGTAGAACCAGTGAGGACTGTTGGAGTAGATTTGTAGCTCGCAAAAAGGATATAAATTGTCAATGGTATATCTTCAGACCCCTACAATTTCTCCCTTTTAGAGGATTTCATGAGTACACTTTACTATTTACTGTTTTAGTATACTCAGCGTGTTTCCATATACCTTTCGATGGCTTTACAACATATCTCAGCACAACCATTACATTATGACAGAGAAGTTAGTAATTTTTACATAAATGCACTAGAGTATGTGTATGAAAAATCACTTTTTTCTTTGCTATAGCACTTACCTTTTTATTTTGATGCAGATAAACCTCATATATGACTTTTCCACTCTCTGATCTAGCACAAATTGTAATTTACAATTCTTTTTAAATATTCAGTGGATTTATATCTTGGCAAGCATTTTTCATGGGTATTATGCCTTTGGCATTTTATGCTACATTGTGATGTTTATTTTGCTTCTTGTTTTATAGGACACTTTATAGAATCAAAGAATAAGAAAACATTTTACAGGCAAACAGTGGTCTAAAAATCTACAGAGACACAGTCTTAGTTGATATATAAAAGTGTAAATATTACTATGAAATGGAACAATTCTGCATTTGCGTCTGATACCTATATTGGTTGCAGTTGACTTCCACATGAGTGCACGGTAGTCTACAATAATCCCACAGGCTCAGATATGGATTAAGAGAAAGGCCATAGGCCTCAAGGCTTGTAACAGGTATGTTTTCTTTTTTTTTCTTTCTTTTTTTTGTTTTTGTTTTTCTAATCATCCACATGCCAGCACATGGAAGGAACTTTGTTCTTTTTTTCTCATTTGAAGAGGTATATTTTTAAACAGCCTTTTGGTAGCTTCTGGAAGCTTTGGGAAAGGTGAATGTTACATGGCAGATGGGCTCTCAAGAAGTTTTCTCAGTGCTATCTCACTTTCTGCAGCTCCTGTCTCAGCCAGGATGGCAGAGGCTGCCCCAGTCTGTGTAGCAGTTTGGACAGTTCCACGTTGTGATCTCGGTAGTAGCTTGACAGAAACGCTCTGCTCTGAGGTGGGACACAAAAGGACATTTCACTTTGTTGATTAAAGTATACTTCATATACTGTGGTGATGTTTAAGTGTACCATACCTGAGATTTATACTAAGCACCTGGGCTATTTATTTAGCACAACACAAGCACAGCGACTCTCTTCTTCAAAATAGACGCTCTACCTGCATACACTGTTTTTACTAGGGAAAGAGGTTTTGTATTAAGCATGTGATTTTCTTGATTGTGCAGAATTAAATGTTAAGATAACTTGATTGAGTTGCTAGAAAAATAGCTGTGACAACTTGTTGGGTCTAATATGATGCTCTTATTAAAATCATCTTTGCTTTAGAGAACGTTAGTTGGGTACATCTACAATATAAAATACTCCTTGGTCATCATTAATTTACATTTAGATTTGGAAGGTACGTAACACTTTCTGAAGAGATGTTTTAAGGCATACAAAGGCATACTGCTAAAAACAGTATTGTGGCAGGCTTGAAAATGTAGTAGGTAAACTGGGTTAACCTCTAACCTGCTATATTTGTATGATTTGACCCAAGGAAGGAAAATAATGCCTTGTAAACTATCTTGACTTAGAGGGAGGTAGATTCCTCTTAGCATGTATCCTATCTGTGATTTTACCATCTAAAAGATTTTAATAATTGAAACTGTCAAAACTGGAAAGGGCTGTGCTGTGAGATGGCATTTAGTGGCATTCATATATAGGTCGGATGACCATTGTTAGGAATGTTGTAAAGGGGGGATTTCTGCATCTGTGTCTGTACCTCCAGGCTTTGTACTACTCTGAGATTTTCGGCAGAGTCAAACCTTTAAACAGTGTTTATTTAATTCCTTGTGCTATTCTTTTAAAATGTCATATCTGGTACTCGATTTTAAACACCATAGAAGAAAGTCTCATTTTGTATTGATAATTTCTTTTTTTTTTTTTTTTTTAAGATTTTATTTATTTATTTGAGAGAGAGCGAATGAGAGAGAGAGAAAGAGCACAAGAGGGGAGAGGGTCAGAGGGAGAAGCAGACTCCCTGCCGAGCAGGAAGCCCGATGCGGGACTCGATCCAGGGACTCCAGGATCATGACCTGAGCCGAAGGCAGTCGCTTAACCAACTGAGCCACCCAGGCGCCCTGTATTGATAATTTTGATGTAACAGTGACTTTTGTAGGAATCATGATCACTGGAATTCAATAGAATATTTGTGCTATCTTCTAACCATTAATGGGATCAAGGGAGAATCCAAACCATTGTGTGATTTGTGGCTGTCTGTCTCATTTCTGTCTTTGGTCTTCCTCAGTCATTAGCTCTAAAACCACAGACAGGCCGAGCTCGCATACTCAGGCAAAAGAAAACAGTAGAGATAAATTTTATTTCCCAGATACTATATCTGGGAGCCTGATAATTTTGTGCCTCCTTTGCTGCCAGCCAGACCTGGAATCTAGGAAGGAGCCTTAGGTCCTTGTCTCTGAGTTTCTGAACTTCCCCATTTTGTTCTCTCTTAATGGCTCACTTTGTACTGTTTCTCTTTATGACTCAAGTCCTGCTTGGAATAGCAGCAGCCTGGGGCTACCCAGTTCTTGCCCGCTTGCTCTCTAATATTTCCATCTGGTAAGTAATTGTCCAACATCTTAACTAAGTCTAGAATTGAACCTCCTGGGATCCACTTCTACTGTCCATCCCTTTGGTGTCTGAACTGAACCTCCTGATACTGGCCTCAACTTACTGGCCTTTGGGGCATTATTTTCATACCTGGCTGCCTGTGTCAATGCACCTCTGTAGACTAACCCTTGTCCTGTGCCCTATTATGGTATGTGTGTCCCCGTAATTATGTCCCTTTACTCAAGTACCCTTTCCTCTTGTTGCTTTGCTCCCTCATTATGGCAAGACAAATGAAATGAGATTTGCAATGTATAATGTGTTCTATTTTAGAGTCTAATATGTTCAGGCCAAAAGTTATTAGAACAGAACTTTGTGGTATGCAGGATTTATTGAACACACATTGTTATCTGACCATCATTCAGAAGGGGGAATATTTTAGATGGTAAAATCACAGATAGGATATATGCTAATGTATATCAATGTAATCTGACTACTTCATACAAACGCATGTAAAATAATGTAATAAGAGGAGATAACAATATATACTTTTATAATATAAAAATATAAAAAGAAGGAATCATATAATACATTCAATATCAGGTTGTATATTGGCCTTTTATTAAGCTAAAGAATCTATTACATGCTTTTGATTTGGAGAGATATTAGATTTAATGGTGTTAATTTAGAATGTCAGTTTTTATTCTTTTTCCACACTACATTTTCACAAACAAAGTAAAAGTAGAAGCAGGCCAACAGCTTTCTTAGTTTACCTGGGTTAAATGCATTCTATGATGTTTTGGTGACAGTTGGGTGCTGGCATTTTTCTGTAACAAGGGGAGAAGGGAGCCACGTTGTGACAGTACCACCTCCTCTCATTCATTCTCACAGTGGTGTGTCCGTTGTCTCTAAGAAGGCTCCTCTACTCTTGCCTTCTCTCTGGTCACTATTTGCATGAAAGCAACCACTCTACGCCCTCAAATAAACCCAGTATATACATGATATTGTGATATAATAAGAAATATATGTATTTGGTTTTCATTTCGGGTTCCTGGCCCAGAGCTCCTAAAACCCTTGCGTTTCCCTGATTGATAGGGGTGAAAGGAGTGTGTTTTGTTATTCATAACAAGTTCAGCCATACCTAAATTTATGCTAATGAGGTGACTCTTGGTGGGACCATAGATAGTCTCAGATGGGGGCTAGTTGCTAGAGGAACAAAACGTAAGATTAGAGGTTGAGAACTCTCAGCCCGACCCTCTGACCTCCAAAGAAGGAAGAAGGGACTGGGGATTGAGATGATGACTAATGGCCAGTGATTTAATCAATCATGCATACCTAAAAGGAACCCCTGTAAAAGCCCTAAATGAAGACTCTGGAGAATATCAGGGTCTGTAAATGCATCCATGTGCTGGGAGGGTGATACACCACAAACTCCACAGAGACGAAGCTCCTGTGGTTTAGCACCCTTCTGGACCTTGTTCTGTGTGCCTCTTCCCCTGGCTATTCATTTGTATCCTTCATGATAATAGAAAGTAAAGTATTTCCCTGGGTTCTCTGAACTGTAATAGCAAATTTTTTTTTTTTTTTTTTAGATTTTATTTATTTATTTATTTATTTGACAGAGACAGAGACAGTGAGAGCAGGAACACAAGCAGGGGGAGTGGGAGAGGGAGAAGCAGGCTTCCCGCTGAGCAGGGAGCCCGATGCGGGGCTCGATCCCAGGACCCTGGGATCATGACCTGAGCTGAAGGCAGACACTTAACGACTGAGCCACCAGGCGCCCCTGTAATAGCAAATTTTAAACCTGAGGAAGGGGTCATGAGAACACTTGATTTGTAGCCACTTGGGACAGAAGTGAGTAACCTGGGAACCTGTTACTTGCTATTGGAGTCTGAAGGGAGGGCATTCTTGTGGTAGTAAGCCCTTTACCTGTGGGGTCTTAGTTAGTGTCACAATTGAGTTAAATTGTAGGGCACCTAGTTGGTATCTGCAGAAATTTGCATGATTGGTTGGTATGAAATGCCACACATTTGGTGTCAGAAGTGTGAGTTAAAAAATCCTTGGAATATATTACACAGTAACCTTGCTGGAGTATCAATATGGAAGTACTGATATTCTAAAAAATTTTGTTTTCCTTATCTTTCTCTACTACAAAATCTAATATTATGTCTCAGTATGTCTGTGTTTGATAGGAGTAAAATAAAATGCTAAGAAAGATGTTCTACAGTGTCTTTTAAACATTTTAGTTTAATAAATATAATAAATATAATAGAGAAATAGCTTTGACATAAATGAAAATGATATATTTTATATTACTTTCTTGAAATACCATGGAAATTGCCCTTGAGTTTCTATTAATGTGTAAGGATTATTTTTATGGTGCTCTGAAAGTAAATTTTAATAATCATCCAAAGAAAACTATCAAAGAAATATTACTATGCAGGCCACATTTATTAGTATAGCGTGACTTAGTGGGGGAAAAAACAGAAATATTTTGGTCCTGTTTTCAGTTTCCAGTTGATGTATTTCCTGTCTTGGTTTCATTTTTAGGGCTAAATTTTCTGTGAATGTATCATTCTTTTTGTAATGAGATGTTGCCTTCTTTGTTCTGCTTCAAAATAGAAAATTCTGTTGTTTTCCTTTATTCTTGTATGACAGGTAATGTATCATTGGAAAAATCCAAATAAGCAACCTGGATACATTTGAAATCCAAATGTCACTTGTAATTTTTAGAAGGACTAAATTTTTATTTTAACCACTTTTATAAGAAAATACATATTACTTATTAGTTTGCTTATTTAATTTGTATTTATAAGCTTTATACTTACATCAGGATCCATTGGAGGGTATTTTCTTCCTTTGCTCTTTCCAAGGCATTTTGTTTTACCTTCTTCCAATAACTGACACCAGAAGCCTTTATGAGAATCAAACCTAAAAAAAAAAAAAATTAAAAACACAAAACACAAAAAAGTATTTTTCAAGCAATTTATAAGGTATAATGACCAAAACCATGAATATATTTTTGGATCTTAATCTATAACCAGAGAAATTGGCATATTTTTTGACTAAGTCACTTTGCATAAAGCCTTTTGGCATACTTCTGAATTCTTAGTCCATCTGTCATATTTGTGAGTTTGCCAGACTCCTAATAGAAAAATTGTCAGCAGAAGGTCTCCTATTAATAGAAATTAATAAGCCTACCTCCTTCATCTGGAAGGAAAAAGTTTTATAAATTTCAAGTCTGTTCTTTTCCTTTGTAGGGTTTAAAAATGACAAGTCAGGTTTCATCCATATCTATGGATGTATGTAGTATTTATCCCATACAATTACAGAGTAATAGAAGAGAAAGGGTTTTGGTGTGCCATGGAGTGATTAATTTTAGGGTTCTCCAGCTATAATCCACTTACTTATTTTTCCAGAGCCACTTTCTTATTTTGGTATGAACTCTGTATTAAAGTCACAGTACCTATAAATATGGATTTTCATGGTATAACTATAATCAAAGTAATAGTAGCACATTAAATTTATATTTTATTTATTTTTTATCTTTCATGTTGTTTTATTTATTATTTATTATTATTTTTTTAAGTTTTAATTTTAATTCCAGTTAGTTAACTTACTAAACTTACATTGTAGTTTACCAAAACATTTTTTTAAAGATTTCATTTATTTATTTTAGAGAGAGAGAAAGAGTGGGGGGAGCGTCAGAGGGAGAGGGAGAGAATCTGAAGCAGACTCAATGCTGAGCATGGAGCTGGATGTAGGACCAATCTCATGACCCTGAGATCATGACCTGAGCCAAAACCAAGAGTCAGACACTCAACTGACTGAGCCACCCAGGTGCCCCAGTTTACCAAAATATTTTATGTAACACTTTCTCCTTTGAGCTTTCATTTATAACCCCTTAATGATATGGAGTACAGGATTCTTCCCATTTTATGGCACTTAGCATAGTGTTTGGTCTTTCTGAATGTTCACTGAATGTTAGTTGAATAAAAAATGAAAAAGCAGGAAATGTTTGTCAAGGTTTATTTCTCTTGGACTATATATTTTTTCCATATGCAGGTCATGACCTAAATCTAGGCCTCCTTACTCTAAGTACAATGCCTTTTCTTCTTCACTGGTCTCTGGTTATGTTTTCTATAATCACTCATTATGAATAAATAGTAATTTCCATGCTTGAATATAAAAGCAAAAGTAAGAATCAGCAATGATAATTCTTTTACATTGCTTTTGTAATTTGATAATTCTATTGCTATACTTTCCTCTTCATTAGAAAGAAGTATCACTTGGGGCTACTTTTTCCTTTTGTTTTTAAATCCACACTACTCAGAATACTGTTTCTGACTTTTTCTTAAAATCATAGTATGAGCAGTGAACAACTGGCAACCAAAAATAACACATTTAAGTTAGCCTAAAAATGTGAAATACCTAGGGAAAAATTTTTAACATAAAATATGTGCAAGATCTGACACTGAAAACTACAAAGCATTGATTGTTAAGAGGAATTGTAGAAGACATAAACAAAGAGGGCTATACCATGTTTATAGATCAAAACACTAAGTATTTTGAAAATATCATCTCTCTCCAAATTTATCTATGGATTCGGTATGATTCCAATCAAAACTGCAATGGAATTTTTAGGAATTGAAAAGAGGATTTTAAAATGTATATGGAAATGCGAAGGACCTAGCCAAGCTAAAACAATTTGAAAAAGGAGAACAAAGTTGGAGATCTTATACTATAGACTTTTAAGATTTACTATAATGCTACAGTAATCAGGTCTGTGTGGTATTTGCACCAATGAATAAATGGAAAAAAATAGAGTCCAGAAATAGACCATCACATCTACAATCAACTGATTTTCAAAAGCAGGTGCCAAATAAATTTGTTGGGAAAGAATAGTGTTTTAAACAAATTAAACTGGAAAAATTAGATATCTTTATGGAAAATATGAATATTCACACTTACATTGTATTTAACAATTAACCTGAAGTCAATCATAGACCTAGACTTAAGGGGTAAAACTATAAAAATTTTGAAAGTAAAAAGGAAAAAAACAGAAAAGTTTTGTAATCTTGATTTAGGCAAAGATATCTTAGGATGAATGATAAAAGAAGAATAATGATAATTTTGAATACCTCAAAATTTAAAACCTTTGTTTTTCTAAAATACTTTAGAAAATGAAAAGAGAAGTCATAGATTAAGCAATAGTATTTGTAAAACATAGGACTAATAAAGGACTTGTATTCAGAATATATAACTCAACAAAAAAAGATGACAATGCCATAGAGATTGGGTAAAGATTAGCACAAGTACTTCATCAAAAAACATATGTGAATGACCAGTAAACAAACGAAAATTTGCTCAACATAATTAATCATTAAGGAAATGCTAATTAAAATCACAAATGAAATACCACTATGCACTCACTAGAATAACAATTTAAAAAGACCAATACCAAGTTTTGGCAAAGATGTGGAATCATTAGAACTGCTACACCTTGTTGGTAGAAATTAAAAATATTATAGCCATTTTGGAAAGCTTCTTATATATTTAAATATATAATTAATATTTGACCCACCAACCCCATTTTTAGGTATATATCCAAGAAAAATGAATTTATATATGCATACAAATACCTGTACACAAATATTTGTAAGTAGCCTCAAATGGAAACAACTCTATATCTATCAATTAGTGAAAGGATGAACAAATTGTGGTATATCCATAAAATGGAGTACTACTCAATGATAAAAAAGAGCTAATTACTGAAAGATGTAACAACAGGGAGGAATGTCAAAAGCACTATGCTAAATGAAAGAAAGTAGATGGGTGGTTGCTGGGGGTCAGGAGTGAGGGGAAAGGATTGACTGCAAAGGAGCATGAAGAAACTTTTTGGGTTAATGGAAGTGTTCTGTGTCATCAATCTGTATAGTTAAAATGGGTAGATTTTATTATATATGAATTTTCTATCAATAAACTGATTTAAAATTATACTGTGATTGAATGTGTGTGTATATGTATGGATGTGATTTGGAAGGTATATGTAGCTAGCTAATCTTGTGGCTTTTATAACATAGCTGTATGAAAAGAATGCAAACCTAGATTTCTGCTTCTATACTTGTTTGGATATTAGAGACACTAAAGGATTATTCACGTCCCACTTATGCAAAGCCTATTTCTCATGATTACTGACACAACTGTGTGAGATCAGGACACAACATGATATGTCTTCATCTTATTTATATTTTATATTTATATTTATATTTCAGAGTTCAAGTGAAGAAGCTTGACACAAAACAGAAAGATCTCCCTACATCTGTTTAGAATATCATCAGTGTTCCTCTTAAGATTAACCTTGGTACCACTGATATCTGGTGGTACAGCAAGAAACCTTTGTGTAGGCACTAGTCATGGCTAGGACCCTCCTTTAAAGGACTTCAGGAAGTGAACCTTTTGGGGGAAATTTTTTGTGTTGTTTACGCCTCTGGTTACCCACCCCTTCCTGGAGGTAGAGATACTTTGTTCATCATTGTATCCCAGAGTCTTTCACATAATAGTCATCCAATAGAACTTTGTAGAATTAGAGTAAAACAAGAATGGATTTATTCTTCTCTCACTCAAATAAATAAAATCTTAAAAAAGGGGGGCGGCACCTGGGTGGCTCAGTCTGTTGAGCGTCTGTCTTTAGCTCAGGTTATGATCCTGGAGTCCTGGGATTGAGCACCACATCAGGCTCCGTGCTCAGCAGGGAGTCTGCTTCTCCCTTTCTCTCTGCCCCTCCTCCCACTTGTGCACTCTCCTCTCTCTCAAATATATACAATCTTAAAAAAAAAAAAAAAAGAATGGATTGGTTCTTAAATTTCTATAGAATATCACCTGGGGATGTCTAGAAATAACTGGAAGAGACTTGTAGTCAGGGACAATTGAAATTCTCCAATGATTCAGAATCCAACTGGTGACATTTGGGCAGGTGAATCCTAGGGAATATTCAGATTATACTTAGAAGTTCAAGTATGTTTAAAATGCCTTTAGATTGAAATAACATTTCCATGGGAGAATAGTGAATTGCAAACAATGCAGGTAAATTTCAAAATCAAAACACCATCATTCAGGTGTTGCTAATATGGAACAAACAGAAGTTACTTTTTGTTTGTTTTTGTTTTTTAAATCAGTTTCCTCTCTACAAACATGCTTTTATGATTTAATGAGCCATTTTGCTGATACCCATTTTATTTGTAACAGTTTTTTAAGGTATAATTTACTTATAACACTCATCTTATACAATTAAGTGATTTGTAGCAAGTTTATATAGCTGTATAACTATCACCACAATCCAGTATTAGAACATTTCCATAATCCCCAAAAATTCCTTAGAGCCCACTGGAAGCAATCCCTGCTGTCACCTCCAGGCCCAGGCTGCACTGATCTACTTTCAGTCTCTAATTTGTCTTTTCTGGAAATTTCCCCCATTTTTTTTTTTTCTGGGGTGGATATGCCATTTACCAGGTGATGGATATTTGGGTTAGTTCCAGTTTTTGGCATTCATTCATTCATAAAATTTTTTTTGTCTTTCGAACACATTGATTCCTCACTTCATAAGAGCATTCTAAAAGTAGTATCACTAGCATACAATCACAATGTTAGAGAACATTGAATAAACATGAGCCTTAAAAAAAAATCACAGGGTAGACAGTGGGATGATAAACTGTTAATTTAAACTTACGAAGTAGAGTCCAACAAAGTAGGAATCACATGTGGTTCCCACCATGGGGTTATCAGTTTCTGGCTATTACTAATAATGCTTCTGTGAACAAGTATTTGTTGGATGTAGGTTTTCATTTCTCTTGGGAGTTGAATTATTTGTAAGCTTCTGTTTAATTTTTAAGAGACTGCAAAATTGCTTTTCCAAAGTGGCCATATATTATACATTATCATCAGCAATATATGAGGGTTCCAGTTTCTCCACATTTTTGCTAACATTTGGTATTGTCTTTTGGATTACAGCCATTCTAGTGGTATTTCAGTGTGATTTTAATTTGCATATCACTATGATTGCACATTTATGATGCAAAGTGATCGTGTGTCTGAAGATGGATTCTTTTTATAAGAAAACCTGAGACAACTTACAGAGCTCATTTTAAAGTTTCAGTCTTTTAAATAAAGTACTTCCTATTGGTGTACTATTCATTAGTCATAATTTACAATATTGTTTTTCTCTGGTTCTAACATCTTGTGCCAACTTAAAGAGCTTAATAGATTGGCAGCACAGTCCAGTGGACTGATTGAGTTTTAGTCCTGACTCCTCAATTTATTTGCCAAGTGACTTTTGGCTTAGCTTTTCTGTATCGGTTTTTGTTTTTGTTTTTTTTTTTTTAGCTGAAAAATGGAGCTAATAGTACCTATCACATACAGTGTTGGTATGAAGCAATGTATGTAAACATATAAATGTAGAATATATATATTTATACTGATTTTCAAATGTTATAACCACTTTTAAAAACAAGCTAATCATTAGAAATTGGAGCAGACTGTCTTTTTCACTACTTACCATTGCTAGGTGCTTCTTTCATGGGTCGTCCAGGGAACCAACAGATTTTAGCTACTATGGCTACTTTTTTTTTTTTTGCTACTGAAGAAGATTTTAATGTGGCACATTTTTACTCAAACTCATCTACAACGGGATGGGAAAGACTTCCTTGGCAATATAAATTTGATTGCTAGGGGAAGGGGGATGAGACGCAATTGACGACCTTCTTGAATTCTGAAGCAGCTTTGATTCTTTATGACTTACTGAGCCCCACCCTCATAGTAAATTCGTATTAAAAATTCATATAACTCAATCCCGTTTCATCTGTGTTAAGAAAGAGGTTAACTGACTGGGAAGTAAAGATGTCAAATTCAGGTATTTAACCAGTATTTCTACATATGAAACCTGTTGTCATGGTCATTGATGGCTACGTGTAATTGTGAGTGCATATGTTCATGGAAAAATAAAAAGTTTATTTTTTTATAAATTAGTTTATATAAATTAGCACAATTCCATGGTACATGATTTTTATTGCTTTCTCTCAAATGATCAGTCAGCCTAAAACACTATGTAACACATAACATGAAAGCTAAAATAGTGTGAGTATATCAATCCTATTTACAATTTAGGCATGAAGGTTATATTGAACAAGAATTGTAAAATACTAATTTCCTTAATTGCATGAGAAGTTCCCATTTATATTGTTTAAAACTTATACTGCGTAATCACATCACTCTGACCAAGAAAATGAAATTTTTTTTTACATATTAAATGTCGTTTAAAATTCATGATGACAGTACTAAGTCATTTTTGAGACATCATAGACTATCCAATGGCTGCATGAAATTTGGAAGTCGTGAATACTTTCTTTAGCAATTACGGAAAGGAATAAATAATACTCGAACAATGGAAACTTACTGCCATTTTTCTTGAAAATAGTTTTGAAATTGAAACTGTTTTTATATTGAAAATAATCAATTTATAGAGTGCTTAAATTGGAGTACTTTTTCATGCCAAGACTGTATAGTAAAATCTTTGTGTAGACCTAGTTTCATTCATTTATTCTTCTCTGTGCAAAAAAACTGGCTTTATGTGGTTAGTTGAGAATTCATATCTGTTTGCAGTTCAGTACGTTCTTAGAGGATTTTAATTATTTCTTTTTAAGTACCAGAGAGATAGTCTTCACTATCACTAGCAGAAAAAATATGAAGCAATAAATGACATTCCTGAGAACATACATTCTGTTTGACTCCTGCTCATCCTCAACGTGTCCAAAGCACCACAGAAAAAATTTATCAGTACAGTTACTTTAACAAGAGTAACTAAATTATCAGGGCAGGGTTCGGACCTGTAAAAGGCTTGGTGAAGGAGGAGGTACACCAATTCAGACCTAAGACAATGACCTGAAATTCCAAATATTCTACAACAGCTCCACTGCTGATGTGTGTAAGGCCAACTGATGATTGACAAGAAAATCTAAAAAGAAACTGAATGGCTGTACATTATTTCTATCAGCAGGGTGAGAGCTTGGGCAGTCCTGCAGGGCGAGAAGCTGTGGTTTCAGAGACTACACATATCTTATCTTGCTGCTTCACCCACTGAGCCCCATACCAGGCTAGAGAATCATATAACAGGCAGTTTTAGCCAGATACATCCCAGGTGCAAAGTGATCCACAGTTCTTTGTATATAGAATGTTCCTTTGATATTACTTCTCTTAAGTTTACACTCCCTTTTCTTGACTGTGGAGGTGAATAAAAAGCTTGCTGCTGAGCTGGATGCAAAGGGGACAAATAACACAGCATGCAGGTCAAGGACCATTCCATAAAAAAAGAGATTATGTCTTTATAGAATACTTCATTTCTTTTTTCTGAAATACAATGTTTTGCTATATGCTCTATAAAAAAGACCCAAAGATAAACCAACTTGAAATAGAAAACTGTTTAGAAAATAAGAGCTTTCTTTTCTCAGACACTTTAAAAAGATATGAAGCAGAAAGTAGACTTGAATTTCTAACTGCAAACTAAAATCACTCAGGTTTCTTTAAAGTCAAGCTGAAAGTTAAATACCTAAGGCGAGTAGAGTCTGTGTTAGTACTTGAACTAAACTCTACAAAGCTCTAATAGTACTCGTAGTATAAAAATACAGAGGTCAGAAGGTTACTAGTAACAACAAAGTAAATGGCTCTTGGGAAGGATGCTCAAAAGCCAAGTTCCTTTGTCCTCCATACCAAAATGTCTTTCTTACATATGTCTCTACATATGATTTGTTCAAGACATAAGTAGTATTTGATGTTTTTCTGCCCATCTTTGTCGTAAGGGATGTTGAAAGGTAAAGGAATCCTGCCTCTCACAACTTGTAGCTTGCTATAAGATAAAACGTACAATAAAAAGAGAAAATCAGTTTATCTATAGAAGTGAGTTTTATAATGAGAAATACAATGGAAGAATTCCATAACACCCCCTTTCATTTTCTTTAAGGCTCAGTCTATGACCCTAAAATTAAAAAAGACAGTGTTATAGTGGGGGTCAGGTCTATGGCCCATCCAACTTAGTATCTTCCAGTTGCTGTAGGCATGGGAAATAGGAACAAACACAACCCTCAGAAATTTGATTGCCAACCGTAATTGTGGACAAAGTAAGATGGAGGTCTTATTTAAAATGCTAAATGGAGTCCAAAGTCAGGATTAAGGTAAGGTAAGAGAAGTACGTGGGGTGCAAAATTTCAGGAGGCACTCTCTCTTAGGCATTTGCATGGACCTGAGAGCTAGTGCCTCATTAAATCCTAACGCTTCTCTTGCCTTATCCTCGTCCTGGCCGAGATGGAGTCAGTTACCTAAGCAAATCAGAAAAAAAGGAGCAAAAGAAAACCAAACCAGAGCTGTAATTGCTTTGGCCCCCTGAAGAAGAGGTGACAGGGTCAGATAACACAGTGAGTAAAAACACAGAAGCAAAAAATGGAAGTATGTTTAAGAGCACATCTCTCTCTGCCAGTTCAGTCACCTATTGGGTGATTTTTTGCTGCATGACATTGTTTTTGAAAATTGCACAAAAGACGGAGGAGAGAGTTCATAAACCATCTAGTTAGTCATCTCTTTATGCTTCTACCGAGTTCCTCCTATTGTCTGTTAAACAGGCTCAGCACTTACCGACTTAAGTAGCCTCTTTTGTGGTTAATTGCTGGTTTTAAGATTTATAATTATTTTGCTTCTCTACTTTCCTTCTAGGGGAAAATATTTCATAGTTAGAAATCAACAGAGGATTTAGGACATTTCTTTGCCACACTGTTGAAAGTTTGTTTCCAAGTAGTTAATGTCAAGCTAATCAGAAAATAATCAGTATGTAAGGAACAGCTAACATGATAGCTGTAGCTCCAAACTACAATTTTTAAAAAACCAATTCTTTCCTGAAACTTCAATAAGTTAATTAGAATATAAACTTACGTTAAAGCTTCAGAGTAATTATAATGAGGAGAGACTCCTAGAAATTTCTGTACTTCATCCATCACTGTAGCAGGATCCATCCTTAGCTGTTGCCCATCAATAATTAGCAACTAAATTACCAAAGGGGAAAAAAAAAGACAATGCACATTGAAAAAAGTTGTGTAACTGTATAATAAAAAATTCCTGCACTCTTGAATTTATTCAGTGAGAGACATTCTACTGAGGGGATTTGCACACATTGTTGTTAGACTTAACCAGGCCCTTCTAATTAATGGCCTGGAATAAGAAATAAATCACACTAATTAAATGCACTCATGTTTTTGTAATCTGAGAAGTCCCGAAAATATTATGAAAACAAGAAAGCCATTTAAGGGAACCAAAAGAGCTTAAGAAATGTGACTACAAAATCACAAATGGAAACCAAGCAAACAATGATTCCATCATTCAAGCTGGGAGGGAGCACTATAGAAAAGAAGAAAAGTTGGAATAACACCAGGTGTAATGAGGCAGAGGACATGTCATTCTCCATGAGTCCATTCAAAGGAGTAGCACTGTAAAGTTTTAAGAAATAGTTAGATAATCCATTTGGAAAAAAAGGCAAGGCTCCTAGAAAACCTGAATGTGGACAGAAGTTCCTCAACTGATGAAGGGGAAGAATTTGCGTGTTACTCTAGGGAAGGAGGCAGGTGGCCAGAAAGATAAAATGCCAGGAGACCATGATGGAGGACCACAAAGCAACCACAATCTGTTCTTCCTTTTTGCTCATCCCTCTTCTCCAGTATTTCTGTTTAGTCTAGATTGGCATTGTTCACTAAAATGTTTTGTGACTATGGGCGTGTTCTAAGTTGTGGTGTCTAACAGGTAGCTATTGAGCATTTAAGATGTGGCTAATGTGATTGAGAAACTGACTTTTTAATTTCATGTAATTTTAATACAAATTTAAATAGCCAGATGTGGCAGCAGCTATCATGTTGGACAGCGAATCTAGACACACAGGCAAGCATCATGTCTGTGTGACTGGACTGCTTTATGCAATCCAATATAGGGGCTGAGTTTGTAATCTAGGTTGGTGCCTGGCAAAAGAGAGAAGCAAGGAAGGCAGGAAAAACATAGGGCTCATGAAAAATTCAGCAAGGTGGTTCAAAGGGAAATAATGACAATTAAGCAAAACAATATTTGCCTTATTTGGTTAAGAGGTTCACAAGCTTTACGGGCAGAATAAGAATCAGGGATATGAAGCTTT
The DNA here is from genome assembly GCF_054177405.1 of Leptonychotes weddellii. NCBI lineage: Eukaryota > Metazoa > Chordata > Mammalia > Carnivora > Phocidae > Leptonychotes > Leptonychotes weddellii. The sequence goes on from NC_138370.1 coordinate 89,578,029, forward strand.
TGAAGCTCTTTACAATCAGGATGGGCATGCACTAGAAAATACAGCAGGGAGAATATTCTGAAATACTTTTAGAAAGAAAATTAAGCAGTTGGTCTACCTCTGCCTAACTAGTATTCTTTGCCACAGTCTTATGTACAACTACAGAGTAAAAGCTAGTAATGTTTTTTTTTTTTTCCCCCTATAACTGTTTATTAGAATGTGAATATATTCCAAATCAATAACTAAAAAATAAAATAAAGATAAAAATAAATCAAGTTACAGAAAGCTAGTAATGTTTTAATGAGTAAAAATTTCCTCTATCCTAGAGGCAAAGTCATCAACTTAATGAGATTGTAACATGATGTAAATTCTTATTGCTCAATACCTGAAAAGGAGGGAAATAAACAAGCCATCTCTCGATGTGGCTGGCATACCACCCTGGGACCAAACATCTCTTCTGCAAGGCTCGAAGCTCGGAGGGTGCACGGGGCCCAGCTGAGATCACTTCGTAGAAGCTAAACTTCAGAGCTGCGGGGTCTTCATGCGATCGCTGATGCTATGATGAAAAGGTGGATAATTAAACTAACTTGAACCATAGGCATGAATAATTAAAAACCAATCTCTGTGACAAGTCTCGAAGCTAAAGGAAGGAGCGACTCACTGCTGGAGAGTTATTTGTTTTGAAATTAATAAAGGATGAAAATGTTTGCTTGGAGCATCAGGATTTAAAGTTATGACACTGATGAAGGTATCTTTTTTGAGAACTTACTTGGGAGAGGCTGAATTCTTATTGATAGGCCTCCTTAACCAACTTTACTGAGTTTTTTTTCCTTAGTGTATGTATTTATTCTGAAAGTAAACTTTTGAAAGTTGCATTAATGCCCCCTTTGCAGCCCATAAGCAAAACATTTGTTATATCCATTGAATATCCGTAATACACAAGCACTCTGCTAGTTCTGCTATATAGTTTTGCTCCGTCTATTAATGCAGGTTTAGATTAGAAAAGCCCTACTGGCTATTTTGAATGGAGAAACTACTGAAAACTCTGACATGTACATTATCTGAAATCCACAGCTTTTATCACATACCACCTAGCATCTAAAAGCCAAGATTATTTTACCTAATGGTAACCTTCCTTTGTGATGAATCAGAATCATTTATTGTACAGAAATGCAGAAGGCAGCAATCCAAATAGGAAAGTGTTTCATAATGGCTCAGGCTGAGGCCCATGGGTTTGAGGAAATCACCTTTTCCCTAAATTGACCAATAAATATTCAGGCTTAGTGGTAGGTTTGTGGATGCTTACCACATCTAGTTGAATAGCAAATTTGCTGCAATTGAGATTCAAATTACTATACTACAACCACTACTAGACTTTGTTAAAGCCTGCATTTTGCCACCATAGAGTGATTTATTTGTAATATTTAGGACATTTTGTTAGCTTACAGCCTTGAAATCTCCCTTTATGGTAAATTCTCAATTTTTCAGGGGCTAAGCGGTTGCCAAGTTCCAATTTTCTTTTCTCTTTGAGTCAATTAAGGCTTATTTCTCTTTTCTCTAGATACCTTGTGGAAAAGGTAAAAGACACAAAATCTGATCAATTTGCAATTTGCTGTATACTATGATTTAATAGATGGCTGTAGGAGTTTGGCATCAATGCTTAGTGTGGAGTTGTGGATTTCAGCTTTCCAGGATGTCTCACTTCCTATTATGCAGATTATTGTCAACATGCCTATCTAAGATCCCATCTGCTTTATTATGACCTTTTCCTACTCTGTCCCCAGCACAAAACCTTTCCTGACAATCTGTTCTTCATTTTTTGAATCTGGAACAACTACTTTTGTTAAATAACAAAAGGACCCAGTGCTAAGAAACTTTATTCTCTAATATCCTAGATTGTCATGAATTATCTTTTTGAAATCCTATCAGTGGGAATGGAACATACTACACTTGTCTGGAAGATCAGAGCTATGTGCATTCACTTTAATACAGAGAAGCAGCCTTATTTCCAACCCAGGTGCAGAGATTCAGATAAGGAGTTTTTGGTTTTGTTGTTTTGTTTTTGGTTATTACCTTTGTCATTATGTGGTATCCTTCTTTATCTCTTGTTACAGTCTTTGTTTTAAGGTTTATTTTGTCTGATATAAGAAGCATTGCTTCCCCAGCTTTCTTTTTGCATGTTAAATGCTTTTCCATCCCTTCACTTTCAATCTGTATGTGTCTTTAAATCTGAAGTGAGTCTCTTGCAGGTAGCATATAGATAGATCTTGCTTTTTTATCCATTCAATCACCAATGTCTTTTGATTGGAGCATTTAGTGCATTTACATTTAAAGTAATTATTTATAGGTGTGTACTTATTGCTATTTTGTTACTTGTTTTGAGATTGTTCTTGTAGTTCTTCTCTGTTCCTTTCTTCTCTTGCTGTCTTCCTTTGTGGTTTGATGGCTTGCTTTCTTGTTATGCTTGGATTCTTTCTCTTTATTTTTTTGCATATCTGTTATAGGTTTTTGATTTATGGTTACCATTAGGCTCATATATAACATCTTATGCATATAGCAGTCTATATTAGGATGATGGTTGCTTAAGTTTGAGCCCATTTTAAAGATGCTAAATTTTTATTCCCTCCATCATGTTTTATGTATATGATACCACACTCATCATCCTTTTATTTTGTGAATCCCTTGACTGATTTTTGTAGGTATAATTGACTTTACTGCTTTTGTGCTTTAACCTCTATATTCGTTTTATAAGTGATTAACCTACAATCTTAATTGTATGTTTGCATTTACCTGTGAAATTTTTTCCTTTCATAATTTTCTTACTTTTGTTTATGGCCTTTACTTTCCACCCAAAGAATTCCCTTTAATGTTTTTTGTAAGCATTGATTTAATGGTGATGAACTCCTTTAACTTCTGTTTGGGAAACTATCTCTCCTATTCTGAGTGATAAACTTGCTGGGCAGATTATTCTTGGTTGTAGGTTTTTTCTTTTCAGTACTTTGAATGTATCATGCAACTCCCTTCTGGCCTGCAAGGTTTCTGTTGAAAAATCAGCTGATAGATTTATGGTGTTTTCCTTGTATGTAACTGTTTTCTTTTCTCTTGCTGCTTCAAAAATTCTCCCTCTATCACTACTTTTTGCCCTTTTAACTATTATGTGTCTTGGTGTAGACCTCTTTTTAGAAGTTATCCTAGCCTAATAACAGGTAAGGGGTTTTTGAATACAGCATTTCACATTTATCTCAACTTTATAGTTTCCAAGGAAAAGGGACCCTTAGTCTATTTTTCAGTCTATTTTTTCAAAATGCAGATGTGTAGAAGCACAGATATACATACAAATAACATACTATTTTGTTATATTTTCATTTTATTAATAAATTTTATGAAATTAATGCAAAATTAATAAAAACATAAGGAGAACATTAGTTTCTCCAGAAAGAAAGAAAACTCTGTCCACTTTTATGCAGATATAAAACTAGCAAATCTCTTATTGAGACCTGAGGTGATTGCTGTTGCTGCAAACCATCCTCCCTTCTTCATACTCCCCTTCTTACCTGTTAGATTCTGTCTGTAGTATTCTTACCTGATACCAGGAATATGCTCGATCTGAAGGGTCAATGAGGATGGTGATGATCTTGGCTTTGGGGACCAGAGAAGCTGCTCTTTTAGGAGCTTCCTCTGAGTGGAAGTAATTGGCACTCTTTTCAAACAGAAAGTCAGTGGTGACATTAGATGGGACTGGGAAGAAATCCATATACCTAGAAAAGGAATATTTCTCAAAATAAGACTGGTTTATACTCAACTCTGGTGACTATAGATGTTAAAGGTATCCCTTTAGGAACAAATTCATTTGTTTCCTAAACAAAGGCCTTTTTCTATAAGGCATATGTTCCTTATAGTTAGTAAGGGAAAAGTATACAGGACTCTACTAATGTAATTTGAGAATGCTTCTCTAAATACGTTTTCTTTTTGTTTTGCTTACTATCAGGAGATAGCAAAAATGTAGACATAGAATGATTGAATTGGAACAATAATCAATTTAACTAACTATATAAAATGCATCTAAATGCAGAAATATTTTACAGAGAAAAATGTGAGTGCTCAAACAGAAGGAAAATTTGATCAAAACAGATGATATGTTCAAAGATATTTAAAAAGGACTTAGACAATTTTTTTTTTTACTTTATCACAAGTGAAATAATTTCCTTTCCACTAATGTGTTGTGCTATGGTTGCATTCAACTATAAAATGTTAAAGGACAGAACACATCTGGTGTAAACATCACCTATTTGCTTAACTTTTTCTCCATTTAGAGCCACTATATTCTTTAGAATATTTATAAAAGTTTAAAAAGTATGTACATATTTCCAAATGTAAAATCCTATCAAATTTCCCAATATCCTTAAGCGGGCTGAGAATGTAAATCACTAGCAGAGTGAACACAGGAATACCTGAAGCCTTAAGCAGAGAAGTGTAGGACATAATAGATTTTGTATAATGTCCCATCTGTACAAAAGCTGTCAAATATAAACTAATTCAGCACGTGATAATGTATATTTCTGAGGCCCTGAGGACAAACTTTTAAAGGAAAAAGAGCCTTTTTAGAGAGCACATGCAAATTTAACTTCTAGGGTTTCTTACATTTGATCATAATGGCTTCTTCAACCTCCACTCCCACCCTCTTCAATTTATAAGCCACCAAAACTTTGGGCTACCAAAACACGGTAGTTCAATAATTATTGAACAAGAGAGTTATTAACATTTATGTGATGACTTCTTGATGCCGTATGTTGTTTTCTTTTAGTCATCTCACATGATAAAGCTTCTGGTAGGATTCCAGTTGTTAACATATTGCAAAGTTTGGCTGGCACAACAAAGTAATGTCTTGAAACTCAGGACAGTAAAGAAATCCTTTTATGTTTCCTGGAAATTGCCTTGGTAATATGTCATTCTGGCATCCTTTTACGGGGAAACAGATTTATAAAAATTTCTGGGAAGTTTGATCCGCTATATGTTGTGTATAATCTATTTACAGAAAGTGCCAAATTTTAAGATACTTCTTAATTTAGATGCTCCCCTTGGTTCCAGGGATGCTAAGGTTATCCCAAGTGTCTAGTGGTATCTTATTTGCTCTAAGCTTGTCTTAGCCATGCTTATTCTGAGAAAGGCTCTGAAAGCCACAAAAGAAGGGCAGAAAGTACTGAATTCTGATAGCTTTTAGTTTCTAAAAATAGTCCCACTTTCCCAGCAGTCCTCTTTATACCTGGAACAGTTTAGGCCTTAAAAACTTCCTCATGCAGTTTTGGATCTTGGACCTATAATGTGTTGATTTTGCCTGGCCCCAGAGGCTCATGGAAAAAGCAGGGTCCAATTCTTGTCCAAGTATTACATTCCTCTCCACTTTTAAAGCAATTTTTCATCACTCCCTTTAGTCCTGATATTAATGTAGATTTATTCTACCATATACAGGCATATATATTTGAGTCACTGGTCAAATAGCAGCTGAAGTAGTTGATGCTTTCTTGATTCTCACAGTTGTTATTTAACATGACACAATTAATCAATATCAAGTCCTGTACTGAAGAATTGGCAGTGAAGGATATTACAATTAGAATATATGTAAATCCTAGTAGCTGCTCAAATTATACTCAACACATTTCTTTCCTTTTGGACTACACACAAGCAACTCTCGAGGGGGTTGATACTTATAAAATTGAGATCATGCAATCTGACAACATAAGTTAATATATAACAACTCTTTATGCTAAAATACATGCAAAATGTTTATGTTCATGCTCTAGAATTATTATAATAATTCCACTCTTTTATATCACTGTCTGCCTAGAATTTCTACCTTAACAGCAAGACTTATAGATATATTTTATTATTAACATGTTCATGTGCAGTATCTATTCCTACTATATTACTGTATTTTGTGTATATTTGACATTTTAACTTTTAATTTAACTATTTTCCTCAGATGGTTGATATAGTTCCGGTTTCAATTCAAAGACCAAAAATTAAATTTTGTATATTGTTGATAGCTTTATTATAGTTTTCATCACTTATAAAATATATACACATTTCTAGTTCTATTTATTTACCTTTTATGCCAAAGCAAAATAGAAAATTATGTACGTGGACTGTAGCATCACTGTAATGCAAAGTACACAAGAAGAGAAAGCTATGAAAGTATTTTCTTAAGAGTGGAGAGGAATGAAATTCCTGGGGTTAGGGTATTTCTCTGACTTTATATCTGTAATTACCATCAAAGATAATTAATGCAAATTGAAATTACATATGGGCCTCTTGAGGTGACAAGTCCCTCAACAAACTGAGAAAAGTTTCTTATGAATAATTTCTGTGCTTCTTCATTTTATTCAATCCATTTCCAAGGCACAGAGGATAACTTTTGTTTGTGGCTACAAACTTATATGTTTATAAATATTAGCACTAATTTTATACTGTGCACAGTACATATACTTTTAGATTTATACTAATAACCCATCTTACCAATCAATCCCCCTGTGGTAGTTATTTCTATTAAAGAACTGTACCTCCTCAAAGGTTTTTGGGCTGGGGGAGTTACTAAAGATGGAAGGATGCATAACCAGGAACAAATACAAAGCAGTGGTTCCTGAAAAGACAATAGAGGTTTAGAAATTAAAGAAATGAAAACAAAGTTTCCTACTATTAGCATTTCAAAGTCATTAATAAACTAAGTATTGTAATGATCCAAACAGATACCTATTAGTACTCCTTGAATTAAACTGAATAGATCACCAGCATTTTAAAAGAAGCAAATTCTAAAAAACTGGAGATAAGTATGATGTGATGAGAAGAGGCCCGCTGGGGGAACTGTTTGACCACATCTCTATCACTGATTTGGTTTGTGACTTTGGCTTTTAGCTTCTCTTTGTCTTGGCTTTATCAGTAGAAAATCACCTGCCTTGCTTATTTCATAAGCTTTCTCTGAGGATGACATGTCATATTGTGCCTGAAGATATTTTGATATTAATAAAGCATTATATAAATGAAAGATATCATTGTTTCATATAAGATATTACATCACCAAAACCAGTACTTGAGTTCTCCTAGAAAGTTCTTCCTGAGGCCCAAGAGAGCTTATTAAATTTGAGACAGAGTTTAAACTTTCAACAAGTTTTTTTAAAATTTGAATGTACTTCTAAAAAGTGATGTCAGAAATCATTTTTTTGAAAAAAAATTGTGTCCTTTCTTAGTGACATAACTTATAAAATCTGCAGTTTTGGAAAGAGAATGGCATATCACAGGTGCCCATATAGATTTGTGACTATTAGGAATCAAGGGTGTGATTTTTTTTCAAAATGAGCAGTGTTATAAACTGTAAAATTAGTATATTAGAGCCTAAATTATGAGCTAAAGGGTATAGCTTAGATTGCACAAGAAAAAGTAAGGCAATTTGAGTTCAGTTTGCCTAAAATTTAATCAGGTGCTTGTAACTGTAACTGTGTTTATAAAATCATAATATTTCTGGTCCATGTATTCAGTATTCCTAAGATTCTAGTTTTCACTTCTCTGCTCTAATGTGATTTACATTATTATACAATCTGATGGAGAGGGACCTGTTAATTATATTCCAGGTCAATAGCTAGCAATGGTCTTCAGACACAGCCTTATAATATTTTTCTCAGTTGGAGAAATCACTGTTCTAATTTTGCTTAGTAATAAATTAAATTTATATTAAATATTAAATTTTGAAAATTCTTATCTCTCTGACAAGCTTTATTTAATGTTGTATTTAAAACAGAAAAGTTGTTAAAATAACTCTTTCAATAGCAAAATTGTCTAAAACAGTGAATTGAAAGAGGCTGTGTTCCTAGATTACTATCTTTGCCAAACAATGAACATTCTATCTGTATACATGGGTAACTATAGGGAATGAAACATAGTTATCTATGGTATACAAAATAAAAATGTTCTTCACAAGCCTGACCTAAAACAGTGGTTCTCACACTTTAGCATGCCTTAGATTAACCTGGAAGGCTTGTTAAACAGAGAACTGAGACCTATCCCAGACTTTCTGATTCAGTAAACTTTGAGAATCATGACTTAAAAGAAATGTGGAACAAAATCTAAGACTTATTGGAGGAAAAATGTTCCATACTTGAAATTCAGAGTAGAATAAAGGTTTCTTGAGCATGGTCTTTAGAGTCAGGTAAATTCTAGGATCAGGTTTTTATTTCTAACACTTACCAATTATGTGAATGTGAACAAAAATATCTAACCTGAGGCTTAGTTTTCTTATTTGTGTAGTGGGGGGAAAATACTTAGCTATCAGGGTTTCAGGAGGGTCAAATAAGATAACCTATATGAAATACTTAAGTAGCTTCATATCTCAATATTAGTAAGGTATTTATTTAATTTTTATATTTATTTATTTACTTGAGAGAGAGAGAGTGCATGTGGTGGGGAGGGGCAGAGGGAGAGGGAAAGAGAGAATCTTAAGCCTAGCACTGAGCCTGACACAGGGCTCTACCTCACAGCCCTGCGATCATGACCTAAGCCAAAATCAAGAGTCAGACACTTAATAGATTGAGCCACCCAGGCGCTCCAAGTATTTTTTAAAATAACAACTTTTATGAGATAAAATTCAGTAATGCGTTAAAAAAATTGAAAAGAATAAACTCTTTGTGAGGATAGGAAGTATGACCATTATGTGAAAAAAGAAAACAGATTAATTCCTTTCTTAGATCAACTGGAAACATTCTTTTCTGAGTTTTAAGAATTGTATTAAATCATGTTTGCTTTTAATAGCATGACCAGCATCAATAAGACAAATTGAAAAAATAGATATCTAATTGTTTATATAGTCAGTAAAAGGCATAATATAATTTACAGTGGTCAAAAAATTGTTAGTTTGTGTTTCTGAATTCTGTCTTTACCTTCACATATTCTTGGGTCTGAGTAAACTGTTCTCTGTGTGTGTGTGTTTGAATGTGTATAATGTGTGTATGTGTATAAAACAACCACTTAATCATAGACACACCCATTCAAATAACCATCCATAAAGCTTGTTTTATTTTTTGTCAGTTTCAACACTAAAAATATCTGAATATGCAGAAGACTATACATCTATGCAAAATTATTCAGAAAAATGCTTTTGATAAAAACTAAAGTTAAAATGAAGCTGTTTAATTTTTATGAAACTGATCAGAAGATGTTTCTCCATTTAAAAAATCAATTTCGGGCGCCTGGGTGGCTCAGTTGGTTAAGCGACTGCCTTCGGCTCAGGTCATGATCCTGGAGTCCCGGGATCGAGTCCCGCATCGGGCTCCCTGCTCAGCAGGGAGTCTGCTTCTCCCTCTGGCCCTCCCCCTTCTCATGTGCTCTCTCTCATTCTCTCTCTCTCAAATAAAAAAAAAAAATCTAAAAAATCAATTTCATAAAATATTGCTATACATAGTAACATGGATGAATCTCAAAAGCATTATCTTAAGTGAAAGAAGTCAAACACAAAAGATTGCACATTTTATGCTTCCATTTATATGAAAGTCTAAAAAAGCAAAACTGTAGTAGCAGAAAGTAGTTTCCTGTGACTGAGGATTGGGAGGGGCATTGACTGCAAAGGGATGTGGATGGAGAAACTTTTTAGGGAGACAGAAATGTTTTTTTGTTTTTTGTTTTTTTTTGAGACAGAAGTGTCAATGTGGTTATACAACTGTGCACGATTGTCAAAATTGATCAAAATTTGCACTAAAATTGGTGAATTTTATTGCATGTAAACTATACCACTACAAAACTGGGAAAAAATTTAGTTTCTATAAAAAGGAGATAAAAAATTTTCTTCCAAAGGTAAATGTCATATACAATTGTAACGAAACATTTGGAAATCCAGCCGAGTTTAAGATGGCAAGTAATGGTTCTGCCATCTAACCCTGATTTTAAAATGTCTGCACATCTAGCAGGAAACAAGAGGATGCACTTCCTGCAGGGCTTTCTGAAGTGAATTTGATATGCCAAGCTTCAGAGAGATGTGATCAGTAATGACAGTGGGAGTTCCTGAAGAGACTTCAGTTTAAATGTTTTTCTAGTTGTCTCTTGACTTTAAATAGATACAGACAAATGAAATAAATAAGGATGAGAAAAGTTTTTACCATATTTATTATTGTTTTCAAATTGATATTGGCAAATGGGACCAAGAGAAAATGAATAGGCTAAACTCTCTGTGTACATTACATAAAATCTTCCCCAGTTATTTTTGGACAAATGAGGAGAAAGAAGGTATTCCCCTCAGAAAGGCATATGGCTGAAATGGCTGTTTTCTGTGAAGCCAGAATCCAAGAGCCCCAAATAATTTATCATGCAGGATACAGCATGTATGTCTGGCATTTTAAAGTTTCCACTGGGCTTCATTTTAATACCGATTCTTAAAGAAACAAGAAGTTTATGGGGAAAAAGTTGCATGCCAATTTAAGAAAAGGTGCAAGATTTCTCCTGGGTGTGAATAAATACCTTTGTTAGCACAAAGTTTTGTTTATGTCTGGAATTCTGCTTGTCAAGCATCCTTTCGATTTTTAGAAAATAGTCATCTCTGCAAAAAATAGTTTAGAAATAAACTATATCAGGAAGATGGCAGGAAGAGTCTGTTTTTCTGGAAGGGCCTGCTTATAAAGAGTTATAGATACTTATATGTGTTTATCTTGACTTTTGATGAAATCCTGTCAGTCACTTTCTCAAGATGTGATTCGTTTTGATTTTAGAAGTGTTGACAACACCTTTCAATTCAGGTCTTTGGAAAAAAATTACCATTTGCTACCAGATTGGCTGTTAGATATTCAAACCATATGACACTTATTTTCATCTTTTTCACTTAAAAAATTCCTTGACAAGCATTTAAGTACATTATCAAGCTAAACATATTAGATCAGAGAACAAAATGTGTTATTTATTCATCAGTATTTATAGGAATTTTGAAAACTCATTGTGACTAGAACTTACTGTCTAGTCATTGGGAGTTTTACACTGTTTGGTTAATCATAACAAAAAGCTCTCACCAGTTTTCTGGGGTCCTATTACCAAGAATTTTGGTAAGCGATCACAGGTTTTTTCTTTCGACCAAATGTCTCTGTGGCGTTTGTCATCACAAGGATTCTAAATGGGAGAAGAATATAGAGATGTATTTTTTTGTGAGTGTCCATTGTGTGCTAGAGTTTTTCAGCTTTTTAAAAAAGATTTATTTATTTATGTTAGAGAGAGGGAGAGAGAGAGTAGGGGGAGGGGCAGAGGGAGAGGGAGAGAGAGAATTTCAAGCAGACTCTCTGCTGAGTGCGGAGCCCAACGTGGGACTTGATCTCATGACCCTAAGATCATGACCTGAGCTGGAATCAAGAGTCAGATGCTCAACCGACTGAACTACCCAGGCATCCTGAGTTTTTCAACTTCTGTCCTTAAAAAGATATTCCAGGAAAAAAAAAGCCATGTGGCTTCTTTTAAACGAAGGCCTTGAAGTGGCATCAGTGAAGCTTTTAAGTAATTCCTTTCCATCCTGAAGTTGAGTGTCTACTGAGGGGTTGGGGGAGAGGAGGCATTTCCACTGTGGCTAACAGCCTCACAGCACTGAGGATTTAATTTTTTTTTTTTCTGCATTTTCAGCAGTTCTATGTCTTAATTGTGTGTGTGTATGTTTGAAAACAGCTCCAAAGTAGTGCTGGGCAGAGGCTGTGTTCCCTGCTAACGTAAAAGAAGGTACACTCTCACCATTCAGTAAGTAAGTGAAATATAAGGTGTAAGATTTTTATTCTCAATAACTTTGAGCTATTTTGCTGCGTTTCAAAGAGGTACACATCTGGCCATAATAATACTATTTAAAGAGATAGCAGATTCCTTTCAGTAGCCTTCAGAGGTCAGTAAATGTATATGTAAAACTATAACTTTACAGATTATGATGCTAAAAAGCACTAAATTTCAGCAAAAGAGTAAAATGAAGGTGAATTACTACCTTAGGGATTTGCTTTTGGTGTATAGTACATGAACCAAAACCACTATGCAAGATGGATCTAGAATATCCTTAATTTCAACTGTGAAGTGCACATTATGTGAAGAATTGAAGTACCCTTTAATACTATTTCAGATATAGCAATCAGGACAGTACTCTGTTTCTATTCAGTTAATACTATAGGTGTGTGTGGTTAAATAAACTATTTACATTAAGCAACAGATTAGTTAAAACTAAAGTGAGGGTGTTCTTTTTGGTTGTTGTTCTGGAAAAAAGTTGTTTCAAACCTGTCACCTGAAATAATAATGACTTCAGTTTAAAAATAAGGTGTTGAGTCACCTAGGTGGCTCAGTCTTAAGGTTAAGCACCTGCCTTCAGCTGAGGTCATGATCTCAGCGTCCTGGGAAGGAGCCCCATGTCGGGTTCCCTGCTCAGTGGGAGTCTGCTTCTCCCTCTCTCTCTGCCCCTCCCCTCGCTCATGCTCTCTCTCTCTCTGTCTCAAATAAATAAAATCTTAAAAAAAAAAAATAAGGTGTTAAATCAGCAGGAAAATTCATGTCTTTCCAGTGGCTAACATTTGGTGATATTTTGTAGTGGTTAAGAAAAAAAGTAATATGTAGTGATAATTCCACAAGCACCTTCTTTCACATTCTAAAATGTGTAGTTATGTCTCTTCTTGAAGTTATCTGTTTGTGGTCAGGTGGTAATTAGCTTACATTCAAAGCTGAATGAGTTGTATATAGTTCAGAGCTTACTGCGACTTCAGTCTGTGAAATTTACTCAGTTCCACTTCTGATGATTGTTATTATTGTACCATCAGCTCTGTTAGAACTCTCTAGTAGCTCAGTAACTCTCATATAGAATAGTGATTAAGAGCACAGCCTCTGGGGCGCCTGGGTGGCTCAGTTCGTTAAGCAACTGCCTTCAGCTCAGGTCATGATCCCAGGGTCCTGGGATCGAGTCCCGCATCGGGATCCCTGCTCTGCGGGGAGCCTGCTTCTCCCTCTCCCACTCCCCCTGCTTGTGTTCCCTCTTTCGCTGTGTCTCTCTCTGTCAAATAAATAAAATCTTTAAAAAAAAAAAAAAAAAAAAAGAGCACAGCCTCTGGAGCCAGATGGCCTGGAACTTGCCTAGCACACAACCTGTTTACCACTCTTCTGCTCTTTTTAGCTGACTGCAATCTGTGAATTGATCCCTCACTCCTGACTGAAAACATTATATCCATTGAACCCCTCGTTGGGCTTTCAGAATTTCATAATTCCTAATGGGCATAGGAACAGAGAATTTAGCCCACTATGATGCAATAATATAAGACTGCAATTTGGGGCACCTGGGTGGCTCAGTCGTTAAGCATCTGCCTTCAGCTCAGGTCATGGTCCCAGGATCCTGGGATCGAGCCCCGCATCGGGCTCCCTGCTCCGAAGGAAGCCTGTTTCTCCCTCTCCCACACCCCCTGCTTGTGTTCCTGCTCTCGCTATGTGTCTCTCTGTCAAATAAAGAAATATAATCTTAAAAAAATAAAAAAAGACTCCAATTCAGGAAGTAGTTTCTCAAATCTACTAACATTTCCAAAATTTATTATTTTTTCCCTCCAAATGCCTTCACTTTTCAGATTTGGATTATCTCATAGAACGCCAAGATATGTTTATGGGATTAATTAGTTATACCAATTATTGAAGCAATATTACCTGCCAGAGAGGGTCTTTTTGATCAGGAAAGAGCTCAAAATACTTGTGAGCCAGCTGTGCGGGAGGCAGAGTCTGAAGTCGCAAGTTGGTCCAGCTCTGCACGAAGTTGGCCAGATTAACAAATGTATATAGTCCCAGGCGGTCATTCCCATAGTTGGACAAATGTGTCATGAAAATGCTGATCTGAAAAAGGCAAATGGACCTCAGTGTAAACACAAGTTATTTTAACCCTAGGGGGCAGTGCAATCATAGCAATGCTAGTTTTTCTTCAGTAGTCTTTGCCCAGGGTTTCAGTTCATGCTGTGTTTCTGAATTGTGGGCATATCCCAGATACTCTCATTATATTAATGCATATTAGAGGATGTGTTATTAGTAAGACTTGGTGAACACTTTTTTCTGAGATTTTAATATATTTCATAACAACAACAACAACAAAACAAGTCCAACTGCTATATATCCATGTTGGTGCAATTAGTTTGATGCTGAATAACATCCTAGATGCTCACACATAGTGGCTTCATGACATCAGTGACCTATTCATAATTTGTGGCAGCAGAATCTCAGGAGATTGGAATTTTATAATTTCAATCTACTTAATTTGGCTTACAATATAATATTTCAAGTTAAAGAATGTAAATGATTAGTGTATCACCATTATCAGCATGAACTGAATATCCTCTGATTTGTATTTATTAGAGGCCATAATGACACAAGACTAGGGACTAAATTTTTGCTAAAATAGGTATTAACTATTTTCCATCAATAACACTCTCAAACTCATTTCCATAGTCATTGGGTTTATTATTTCCAATATCAGATACCTCCTTTAAGACAAGTTTTCAGTGTTTAGCTAGATAAAATCAACTCTTCCTATGAAAGCAGCTGACCTAGATTGAATTCATGCATTGAAAACAAAATCACAGCATTTTCTCCATAATAAAGTAAATTTAAATTCTGCAGGTTTGATTAAATTGGTCTGGAATGTAGAATGGGCTTTTTAGAAGCTATTGCTTCAAGTGAATGCAGATAGTTTTTGTTGGTGAAGTGTTGACAAACGGAAACAATTTTGCATGAGATTTTCAATGGCAAAGAAACCACTGTCACATTTATGCTGCTATAAAAAAGATCATAAAAATAATTCATGTGATAATAGTACTTTCCTGAAATATATAATGTCGTGTGAATGAATAGTAATAATAGTTATTATAATCATCATCATAATGAATATAATAGGTTCATTCATTAGAGACTGAAAGAAATATTCAAGGAAATTTATTGAGGTGAAGTAGCAGAGATGAGAGAATGGTTATATTAAGATTTGATACAATGAATCAGAAAAAAATCTAATTACAACTATGAATAAGAGGAAACAGTGATATCTTTTATTCTATAGAATAAGTCCTGTTGGCTTTTATATGAAAAGCTTCAACTGTGATCAAGAATATTTAATTGTATTTCTATTCACTCTGCCTGAACATATATTAAATCCTAGAACTTTCACAAATAAAATACTTTGAGGGTGACTTTAAATAGCTACCAGCAGACTGATGCGGTCATGGAATTGATAAACAAGACTTTTATCATTTTGGGTATTTCTGAAAAATGAGACTTCTAAAATTTAACCTTCTGGTTATTTTTGTAGTAGCTTCGATTCTATGACTTTTGTTTCCCTTTCTTTTCTCCTCCAAAATTTATCAAAAAATCACCTATTGAGACACTCAAGACAATCATGTTACATTTGAAAGTTCTTTTCTAATGTTTTTTAGAGGCAGTCTTTCATCATTTGTTTTATATGCCACATTTTTCAGTGCAGCTCAACAACAGCAAAATACTTCAAGTTGCTTATTACATGAAAAAACTTTAATACAATGTAACATATATGTTAATCCACTTAGCCACTAGTTTATATTTCTTGCTTTATTTGTGAGAGATTTATCAATACCTCTATGTGTCTGTATTTCACTTGAATAGGATCTGCATTGGGCATAAAATGGGAAATGTGGAGAGTGACTTTATGATACTAATACATTTGAACTCCCTTTGAGTTTACTTTTCAACCCAGAAAACATTTTATTCTGTGACATTTAAAGCGGAGTGTCACTGTTTTACCCATATCAGTATATAAAGTTAAAAAATGCTACTCTGTCTGCTAAAGACAGAAGCAATCCAGAATGAGTTGTGAGCTAGTTAATGACATTGCTTTTGCTGAAAGTTAACCTGATTGGCAAGAATTAAGGTAATACTTAGAAGGTGTTGAACTTAATCCTGTAAGATAAAAGCTACTTAGCCACCAGCCATGGAACCTTCCCCAGGTTTTCAACTCTTTTTTTTGTATATCTACTTTAACATAATTCAAAGTGCACCATAAGCAAAAGGGCTGTTTCAAAGTGATGGTTTTGTAGTGTGTGTTACCTCAAGACATTTTCAGACTCTGGACTCAAGCCTGAGATTTGTTTTGTTTTTCTAAGAAATACAAGGCCATGAAGGGGATATAATTGTTCAGGACATAAAATAATTTCTTTTTAAATGGTGTGTGTGTGTATCACAATATTCTCTCTACACACTGAATATTCTATATCTCTTGCTGAACATGTAACCTCTCCAAGTTTTATTAATTTTTAGTTAGGAAGGTATGCACAACAAACAACCGGACTAGTGAGAACAGACATATAATGACAAAGTTGTGGTAAAATAATTAGTTTGCTTTTCAGACAGTATTTCTTTCTTACTCCTGTTATGACCTATGACAACTGTAATGTCACTTTATTTCTTGGCAACAGTTTCTGCTGGAATAGAAAGAAACAAGGAAGCTTGAAAGGGTTACCAGTGCAAGGAAAATAGATACTAGTCTTTCCCTAGAGAGGATGCCTTTATAATTTTAAGAGTGCTTCAGAACTAAGGATTTGTTTGTTTGCCTTTTTAAAAAGGATAAATGTATCAAAATAAATTATCTTTATCATACATGTAGAATCCAATAAGAAAGAAAATGTCAAAGAAGTTACAATTGCATTTCTACAACAGTTTTTGCTACATGCATACTCTAAGTAATTAGTTGTTACCAAAAGGACTAATTAGCTGCTTAAAACTCAAATCATTGGAAACTCTGCCAAAGATATAAATTTGATCTAACAGTTGAAAACAATTCTTTCTAGCCTGATAGATACAGACATGTATAACAACATACTCACTATGACTATTTTTCTGTAAAAAGCAAAAGCTAAATGCCAAATATCATATACACTGGTATTTATGGGAGAGGAAACAGATTATCATTTGTAAAAATGTGGCTAAGAGAAAGATGTGGGCACTCACTTTATCTCACTTTCTAGCCTCAACCATGTGAATCTAGTAAGTTCCAGGTATTGGAGATGCATGAATCACTACCAAGAAGAATAAGGAGCAAAACACGGGTCCTGGTGCAAAAGCAGTTGACAGTGCAGTAATCTGTTTCTTTTGAGGTCAAGGGGAGGGGAGAGTAAATAGGGGTGTAAAAAAGTGTGTTACTTCTAATAATTATTATAAACTATGCCATTTATGACCAAATCCACAAACATTTTTCTTAGCGTACTGCCAGATGCTCTGCCTGGTTCTGGGTGCGAAAATATAAATATATCATGCTCATTCTTGTAAGTATTGTTTGTGAAAAAATGCAGAATTCAAAAGGCACATAAGAATTTACAGTGAAAAATGTCAGCCTCCCACTCCTGTCCTTCAGCCAAGCAGTTTTGTTTGGGTATCCTTCCAGGTGAGCAAAGATTCAAAAGCCTGAACATATATAACAGATCCCCTAGGAAGTTTATAAGAGTTCAGATCACCAGACCTTACATTCAGTGATTCTGATTTGCTGGGTCTGGAAGGTGCCCTGGTACCTGCATTTGAGAAAATCATCCCAGGTGTCTTGATGCAGGTACCACTGAAATACAGTTTGAGGAAAACTGGCCAGAACCATTGTTTATTCTCACAGAAAAGATTCCATTTGCCAAAACCATTGGCTTTTCTGTAGTGGTCCTTTTGAGTACATTTTAAAAACAAACATGTCCTGTTAAGTCCATAAGTATATTTTGATGTCCTAGCCTTAGAGCTATCCCTAGCTCAAAGAACAACTTGGTAAGTGCCCTTGGCCATGCCTTTTGAAGGCTTCTGTACTGCTGACATACGTGTATAGATGCACAGAAAATTGCTAAAAAAAGAAGGAGATCTGGTCCATATAGACATGTGCAATTGGTTTGTAATTCCCCTTCAATCCTATGTTTATTATTATTATTATTACTATTATTTTTTAACCAAAGCAAAATTCTTCTCCATTTCCACATGTACCTCTCAGATGCATATTACCTTATAACTTCTCCATTTAAAAGACTGCCTTGCCTATTCATTTTTACTTTATTTCATGGCATTTAAAAATGTTGTGTGGCAGAGGACAAGCATACTGTAATTCTTTGGGGGAAAAATAAGGAAAACAGTTTATTTTTGTGGGGCAGTGATCAAACTTTGGAAATCTCATTTTTATCATGAAAAATATATGAGTCCCACCACTGTCAAGATTGTACTCCATTACATAAGCACATCTCTTTCTGGAAAATAAGTAAAAAAAAAATCTTGATTAAAAGGCTATTCTAATGATGCTCTGGGCCTGAACCTCCTATTCTATAATTTCCCAGTTTGAACCCACAAATAGTTCCTCATTGCCTTCTGAATTAAATAAAATTCGGGATGTCATCCTTAGTGACGACATGGTCCCAGGTGACCTTTTCAATCTTCCCTCGTATCCTCGTTCTGTTCCTCGTGCACCAGTCTTCTTACTGCTCCTGGGGGCTCCCTGGTCCTGCTGACCTCCACGGCTTTGTTTATGCAGTTTCTTCTCTCTGTACTCTTCTACCTCTCTCAATTCTATATATCCAGCCTGTTATAACTACCTCTTCAGATCTCTCCAAGCAAATTCAATCTTTTAACAATATGAACTCCTGGGGCACCTGGGTGGCTCAGTCGTTAAGCATCTGCCTTCGGCTCAGGTCATGATCCCAGGGTCCTGGGATCAAGCCCTGCATCGGGCTCCCTGCTCAGTGGGAAGCCTGCTTCTCCCTCTCCCACTCCCCCCGCTTGTGTTCCCTCTCTCGCGCTCTCTCTGTCAAATAAATAAATAAAATCTTTAAAAAACAAAAAACAGTATGAGCTCCAGAGCACTACTGTTAGGTCTTTACAACATTTTCTTACTCTGGTTTGTATTATGCTTTAACAAAATTATTGTTTTATTTGTATCTAGATTGTTCACTTCCTTGGGGCTGCCACAGCACCTTTTCAACTTTATTCTCTGCACTGCTTGTGATATATAGTATGTGCCTTGAGTTGGCACCGATCATTTCATTTGGAAAGTGGGGAAAATCTAGGGTTAGTTATTTTTTCAGTGCCATTCATTCTGGTAATTCCTTAGCACCATTCAAATTGTGGGCCTCCTTAATGATTGATTCTCATCTCTTCTAACTTTATCCCCATTTGCCTGTATTCCTCTCCCTGAACTCTGCCTAGCCTTCACTTACTCCACCACCCTCTTGCTTCTGTTTCCTGTGAAACTTCCTTTGTAAATAAACTATATCTTTTAGGCCTTTGACTTTGGCCTGCATGGGTGGTTAAGACAAACCACAGAGACTCTTAATGCTAGGAAACAAACTGAGGGTTGCTGGAAGGGAGGTGGGTGGGGGATGGGGTAACTGGGTGATGGACATTAAGGAGGGCACTTGAAGGAATGAACACTGGGTGTTGTATGTAAGTGATGAATCACTAAATTCTACCTCTGAAACTAATAATACACTATATGTTAACTAAATTGAATTTAAATAAAAAATGTAAAACAATAAATAAAAATGCCAAATTTTTATTTTAAAAAAAGTGGGTCCTGCCACCTACTGGTTCTTTGATTTTAGCAAGTCATTTAAATATACTCATCTAAAAGAAAAAAGAAGGGTATAAAATAGTAACTGTTGTTGTGTTGAGTGCAATGAAACAAAACATTTAAAGAACTGCTTGACACATAGTAATTACTTAGTAAATATAGCTATTTATTGTTGTTATTGTTGATATATTATTAGTATTTTGGAGGAATACCATTTCTCATTTATAGCTTCCTTTCAGCAGTTCATCAAACTTATCTATACCTCTAGGATCTTAATTCTTTCATTTTTTTCTGCATCTGTTAATGTCCATCTGATCACTTCCTCTAGCAGGCAAGATTTTGTGGTCAACAATTTGAACTCCTCTCCTACTATGACCTTCAGATATCCCAGATCATCTTTTTGCTTTCAGTGTTCTACAAATCTGAGACTTCATATCAATTTTTCATTCAATTCTTTCAGTTTCTGCATTCCACGTATGGATTGTTCAGCACACTAGAGAAAAAAACATATAATGGGAACTTTTCAGGTCACATAAGCACATGGTCCCCAATCTCAGTGACACCTCCATACTATTGGCTATTCTTATTCATGATCTTCAGTTCACTCCAGCAGCTATTTCAGTCTTTCCTCCTGCTCTTGAGGCCTTCTGTTTCATCTCCACTCTCCTTAATCTCCCTAGTTAATCATCCCATGATCAGCAGGGAGTAATGGTCATCAGGCAAGAACTCTTTCAACTTCCTACTGTTCTTTATAGACATTTGTCTTTTTCCCCCCAGTTTTATTGAGAGATAACTGACATACATTACTGTGTAAGTTTGAGTAGGGCAGCATGATGGCTTGATTACATATATTGTGAAATATAGGTTCAGCCAACATCCATTTTCTCTTATAGATACAATAAAAAGAAAAGAAAGAGGAAAAGAATGAATGGAAATATTTTTTCTTGTGATGAGAAACTGAGGATTTAGTCTCTTAACGATTTTTTTTTTTAATATATCATCCAGCAGTGTTAACTCTAGTCATCACGATGTACATTACATGCTTAACACTTATTTGTTTTATAACTGGAAGTCTGTACTTCTTGACCACCTTTCTCTAGTTCCTGCTCCCCCCCGCAACTCCCTGCCTCTGGTTACTCTGGAAACTACAAGTCTGATCTTTTTTTTTTTTTTTTCTATGAGTTTGTTTTTGGTTTTAGATTCCACGTATAAGTGAGATCATACAGCATTTATCTTTGTCTGACTTAATTCACTTAGCCTAATGCTTTCAACATCCATCCATGTTGTCACAAGTAATAGGATTCCCCCTTTTTTATGGCTGAATAATATTCCAGTGTGTTTGTGTGTATCACAACTTCTTTATCCATTTGTCCATCAGTATACACTTAGGTTGTTTCCTTGCCTTGGCTATTGTAAATAATGCTGCCATGAACATGGGGGTACAGATACCTTTTCGAGTTAGTGTTTCATATATTCCCAGAAGTGGAGTTGCTAGACCATATGGTAGTTCTGTTTTTAATTTTTTGAGGATTCTTCATACTGTTTTCCATAGTGGTTGTTCAAATTTGCAATCCCACCAACAGTGCACAGGGTTCCCTTTTCTCAACATCTATGCCCGTATTTCCTATTGCTTATTCTTTTGATGATGGCCATTCTAACAGGCATGAGGTGATATCTCTTTGTCGCTTTGATTTGCATTTACCTTATGACTACTGATGTTGGCATCTTTTCATGTACCCATTAGCTTTTCATATATCTTCTTTGGAAAAATGTCTATTCACACTCTCTGCCCATTTGAAATTATTTTTGTTTGTTGTTTGTTTTTATTTTCTTTTGAGTTGTATGAGTTCTTTATATGTTTTGAATATTAACTCCTTATTAGACATATAGTTTGCAATTTTTTTTTTTTTCCATTCTGTAGGTTGTCTTTTCCCTTTTTGGTGGTTTCTTTTGCTGTGCAGAAGCTTTTTAGTTTGATGTAGTCCCACTAGTTTATATTTTATTTTGTTGCTTGTGCTTTAGGTGTCATATCCAAAAAATCATTACCATGACCCATGTCAAGGAACTTTGTTCTTATGTTTTCATCCATGAGTTTCATGGCTTTAGGTCTTAGATTTAAGTCTTAAACCATTTTGGGTTAATTTTTATGAATAGTATAAGAAAGAGATCCACTTTCATTCTTTTACATGTTAATATTCAGTTGTCCCAGCATCATTTTTTGAAGAGACTGTCTTTTCTCCATTGAGTATTCTTGGTTCCCTTGTCAAATATTAGTTGACTGGAAATGCTTGAGTTTATTTCCGGGCTCTCTATTCTATTGCTCTCTTTGTCTGTTTTTATCCCAGTACCCTACTGTTTTGATGACCATAGCTTTTTAGTATAGCTTGAAATCAGGAAGTGTGATACCTCCTGCTTTGTTTTTCTTCCTCAGGATTTCTTTGGCTATTTAGAGGCTTTGTTCCCAATAAATTTTAGAGATATTTTCTACTTCTGTAAAAAATGCCATTGAAATCTTGATAGGGATGCATTGAATCAGTAGATGGCTTTCAGTAGTATTGACACTTTAACAATATTAATTCTTGCAATCCATGAACATATGATATCTTTCTATTTATTTGTGTCTTCTTTGATTTCTTTCACCAATGTCTTGGAGTTTTCAGCATAGAGAAATTTCACCTCATTAGTTAAGTTTATTTTTAAGTATTTTATTCTTTCTTTGTCTCTGACTTTTGACAATTTAACTGTAATGTGTTTTGATGTATCCCTATACAGGTTTAACCTATTTGGGATCCTTTGGATCTCACAGATTTGGATATCTATTCCTCCCCCAGGTTTGGGAAGTTTTCAGCCATTATTGCTTTAAATATATTTTCTGTTCTTTTTCTCTTCTTTTTCTGGAATTCTCATAATACAAATACTGTTTCTTTTCATTTTGCCCTATAATTCCCATAGGTTTTCTTCATTCTTTTTTCTTTTGCTTCCCTGGATAATTTCCAATGTCCTATACTCCAGGTTGCTAATTCTTTCTTCTGTAAGGTTGAGTCTACTTTTGAAACTCCATTAAGTTCTTCAGTCCAGTTATTGTATCTTTCAACTCTAAGATTTCTCTCTCTCCTCTTTTTTGATGGTTGCTATTTTCTTGTCAAGCTTCTCAGTTTGTCATGTACTGTTTTCCTAATTTCCTTTAGTTGTCTATCTGTGTTTTCTTGTAGTTCACTAAGTTCCTTCAAGGGATTATTTTGAATTCTTTTTTCTGACAGTTCATAGGGTCAGTTATTGGAGCTTTATTAGGTTTTTTTTTGGGGGGGTCATATTTACCTGATTTTTCATGATCCTTGACTCCTTGCATTGTATCTGTACATTTTCACCCTGGGACTCCTCTTCCAGACTTAACTAGTTTGCTGTGGCAGAGACTGTTCTTCACTGGCCAGCTCAGTTTGGGTTCCTGGGTGTGTTTGCTGGTAATGCCTTTGGGCAAGTGGGGCCTGCTATAGTGTATTCAGGGGTGACGCAACTGTTGAAGCTCTGAGGACAGGGATGGGGGGTTGTGCCACTAGTTGAGAACAGCTGGATTGTCCTGCTGGCTTATTTCTATACCCAAGAAAGGCTGTAGGATGGGCTCTGCAGTTGCCCGAATCTTCTGGTCATGTTTACTAGATGGTTGGGACCGAGTACTACATTCAGTAGGGGGTAGGGCTGTGAATTAGCTTTTCTGCCCTGTCAGGGCAGCAGACCAGGGCCCAGGGGGCCCCAGTCAGGCCTGAGTGTGCCTGGAATTCCCTGGTCTGCAGAAACGACCAGTTTTGCTCTGTAGACCAGGCAAGCCACAGGCTGTGCTCGCTGTTCAATTCCACGGTACATAGGGCTGTTAAATGGGCTGTGCGACTTCCTGTGTGCTCTGGTTAGGTTCTTTGGTCAGACAGGCTGAAAGCTTTATTCAGCAATGAGTGGAGCTATGAATTACATTCCCAGAATGGGAGCAATGGAATAAGCAGCTCTAAAACTGGTGAAGGTCTTTGTTGTCATAAGTTCCCTGGTGAATAGGGCCACTGGCTTTGCTCTGTAAACCATTGGCTCTCTCTGCTCTTCTCTTGGCTTGGATTCCCCTGGGCCTCAGGGATTTCAGGTATTTTTGCCAGTCCTTCTGGTCAGATGGGGCTGGAAAATACTCTCCTCAGTATGTTGGGCTATGTCTCAGCCCCTTGCCTGGGTTGAAGCCAGTTGCCTGGGCCACTCCAGGCTATTGTCAATTTCCTCAACAGGTGTCTATTTGGGGGCGGCCAGGAGACACCCTCAGCTGTGGCTATGAATTGATCCCCCTTCCTGTGCATAGCATGGGACGTCTCTATGTCTGGTACTGGCTTTGCTCTGAGGGTGACTGACTGCTCTCCTACCTCTTGGCTCAAGTGCCACTGGCCACATAGCTTCCAGGGGTTGTCACCAGCCTTCTGGTCAGATGGGGCTGGAAGGCACTCTTCACAGCAGGTGAGGTTGTGATTCAGAACTTTGCCTGGGTATGGGCAAAGCAGTCTCTAGGGCTGGAAAACTCCTCATTTGAAGATCTGAATCAGGCAGATCTGTATCCTGCCAAATTTCCTGGTCAGAGTGTGCCCCCAGCTTGGTTCTGCATATAAGGAAAGCTGCTGGTTGGGATTACTACTTGGGTGCTGTAGGTATGAATTTGGTCTGCCAAGATCTTGTGCTGGTTGTTCCAAATTCCTCCCCACTTCTCCAGCATAGCCAGATTCCCAGTGGCTGGGCCCTGTAGATTCTCCTGCAATCCCCATGGTATGAAATCAGAGTAGGGCCTGCCACAACGTGGCCCACAATGCTTGGGGAGGCTGGTTGTCCTCTCTGGGTTCTCTTTTCCCACTAGGGGAACTGAAGGGTCAGGGAAGACATCCCTGTGTGGTGATATGCTATCCTGGGGGAGGGGCAATGTGGTCAACATGTAGTCACTTCTCTTACCCTTCTAATGCAGTCTGTCTTGGTCTCTAAGGTGCAAGGCTGTGCTTCAGCCTCACTGCCATGTTCTAGGATTCTCTCAGTGGTGTCTTGTTCTTGAATAGATGTTAGTTGTTCTTGTGAAAGTGAGTGAAGTCAGGAATAACCTATGTTGCCATCATGCTCAGACAGAGGTGTTCTATTTTGCATTCAAGACTAATATATCTCCCAGTACTTTCTACCCCATCTACTTTCAACTCTCAGGAGATCTCATTTTATTACTTATTCTTCTATTTTTCTCTCTTTAGTTCTCTCTACTGGTCCCTCCCTAATACCTGAAAACATGCTTCAATTCCCTCTCAGCTTAGGCTCTTACTTCAGTGCTTATCTTTTCTAGCTACTGTCCGTCCCAGCCATATTCTTCAGAGGAGCATTGTAGAGGTGCTGTCTTTACTCATCAGTTTTGTCTTCTAATCTGGGTTTTGTCCCCACCACTCCACTGAAAATGCCCTGTCAAAGATGAGCAATGGCCTCAAATTACATAGTCCTATGGATACTTGGTAGTCTTTATCAATCTGCAGCATTTGGCAGTGCTCCATTTGACCACACTTAAGTTTTTCTCCTTTCTTGGCTTTTTTTGGGACTGTTTTCTCCTATTTCTCCTTCACCTATTTCTTTTCCCTGATTTCTCTTTCTCCATGTTCCTCTTGAATATCTGGTGTTTCTTAGGGTTTTATTCTTTGCTATCCCTATGTGGAAGCACCATAATGATTTTTCAGATCTCTACTACCATTCATATATTCGTCCTGAATTTTAAACACAAACATCTAAGTTTCTAGTTAATATTTATACCTGAACAGTCCATAGCCATCTCACTTTAAACATGGCTAACTTGAATTCATTATATGTTCATGGTAAAGTGTAAGTAGGTTCTAGGAGAGCAGAGACCTCATTTATTTCATCATTGCTAGATCCCTGGCGCCTAACCACCTAGAAAGTAACTAGAATTTGGCAGGTGCTCTATAGATGAATGTTTGAATGAATGAATCTTTACATCAAGAGCTGGTATTCTTTTTGTATTCCCTGTTATGTCTAAGGTCATTACTCATCGTATTGTCATCAAGCCAAAAAGCTTAGAGTATTCCAGATACTTACAGCTCCATTTCTTATTTAGGTTATCTGGTATTGTCAATATAGTATTTTTTATAAGGCCATCTCTTCCTCTCTATCCCTATTTGTACTTGCCTAGTTCAACTCCTCTTTGCATTTTTTCTGGGCTCTTTAAAGGCCTTCTAACTGATCTTCCTCCTTTCACTGTTGTTCTCTTCTAATCTATCCTCTAAAGCAGTGCTGTCCAATAGATATATAATGTGAACCACGTAAATAATTTAAGATTTTTAGTAGTCGTATTACAAAAATTAAAACAACTGAAATTGTAATAATATATTTAATTTAACCTGGTATATTCAAAATATTATCATTTCAGCATGTAATCAACATAAAAAATTTTAAAGAGATTTTGGCTTTTTTTTGGTACCAAGTCTTCAAAACCTGGTATGTTATTTTTATGCTTGTAGTACATCTCATTGTGGGCTAGCCACATTTCAGGTGTTTAATAGTCACCTGTGGTTTGTGGCTACCATACTGTACAGTGCAGATCTAGAGTCTGTGCCCTTAATGCTTCCAGAGTCCATCATGATCTAGCCCCTACCTTCTTCTCTATCTTCATATCTTTCTGCTCGCCTTCTTTTACTTTCCATTCCAACAAATGCCTCCATGCATTTGTAGATGTTTCTTCTCCCTACCTGGAATACCCTCTTGTCTCTTTTCAATCCGTGACATTCCCAGTTTTAGGTGACCACTCCCTCTTTTGTATTTCTAATGTTTCTTATGCTGTCTTATAACAACTATTGAGGTAAGTTGTCTTTACTCCTTTATGTTACTCTTGCTAAACCGTGAGCTCACCAAGAGCAGAGACCATGTTATAATCTTCTTTGTATCTACACTTATATGCATGTTTCATTAAAGAAATATTTGTTGAACTTAATTTAATTGCATAATAGACTACCAACAAGTGTTTGTTGAATCGAAGTCCACCTCACTATGGATAATTTTTTTACTATTAAAAATTACATGTTTAATGTAAGATATTGGAAAATTAAAAAAAAAAAAAACAGGAAGTAGCCAAAATTGCTGCAAGTTCACCACCCACCCAGAGGGTATTCTATGTATGTGTGTATGTATACACACATACATATATTTGCAAAATTTGCATGTACTTATTAAAATACAGTATAACTTGGTACATAGTGTTTGTTACATAGCAATATATCTTTAGCAGCTTACTACATCATTAGAAATGTTTCTGAAATATGTATGTTTATATTTTTAATGGCTATATAGTAATCTATCTTATTAATCATTGCAATTTACTTTCTACTATTGGCCTTTTGGGTTGTTTGTAACTTTCACTATTATAAACAGCACTGGATTAGCTATCATAGGTGATATGTCTTGGTTTGTATCTTTGACTACATTCCTAGGAAAGTTTTTATGTGGGTGAAATTACTGAGTCAAACAATGTATATTTTAAAAGCTTGTATCTTACAAGTTACTTGACTTGGATTCAGCATTGTGGCCCAATTCCCTGGGCTTTATTCCTATTCACCAGGGACATGAACAGGAACAAAACAGGAAAGAGGAAACAGTCTAGTGCAGTTCATGAATGGTGACAATTTATGGTTGAGCTCTGAGGACTACTGCCTTCTTCATGTCAAATCACTGCTCATTTTGTAAGATTCTCACTTCCTGGGAAGCATTATTCAGACATTGGATTAGTTTTGACTATTTAGCTTTAAAATGATAATGAGATACGGGTGGGGGTGGGATAGGGGTGAGGAAGAGAAACCAATTGTGAATGAGGAGTATTAAGGGAGGTAGAAAATGGTCTTTCATCAGACTGTGGAGGGAGAAAATAGTACTTTTAAACAGCTCCAGTTAAATTACTTGTAAGGATTCAGTGAGATAATACATGTGAAGGGCTTGATACACAGTGTCTGACAACATAGTGAGCATAGAAATGTTACCTGAACAAGATGCAGGAAATAATTTTACTGGGTAAAATATGATATTTAGATTGTCTTTAAATTCTTGGCCCCAAGTTTAAACTGTTAAAATTATTAGGTCTATTTTGAAGAATATGTGAATATATTTTGGTGTTCATTTGGTTCTTGCCTCATATGTAGGAAAAAGAAATCAGCATTCAGCGCACGTTTAATTTTTTAATTTTTTTTTTAAATCAGGGTGGACTTTGAAGCTGTAGGATTGTTCTGCTGTAAATAGTCATTGTATACCCTCAATGCGATGTTATGATATTATCAGATATTATACTGAGTATAATAATTTGTCTCCTTTAGCATCAGTGTCTAGTTCTCTCTATCTGTTCTATTTATAAAAAAGCAATTAATATATTTCACTTTATGGCATATTTCTTCTTCAGGTCATCATGAAAACAAATATAATATCTACATTCTTAAAAATCATTGTGTAACTCATACACATTAAACATTTAGGATTCATGGGATATAACCATTAAAGTAACTTATTACTTTTTTTGCACACTCCCTTTAATAACTATTCAGTGTAGGTGATTTTCTCCTTATCTCTGGATGCAGGCTAGAGCAGGCCGCACGGCCTCCTTGGTTTCTTAGGTGACGGAAAGTTCTCCTGTAGCTTTAAGTTGCTAACAGAGTCTTGATTTAGTAGTTTAAATCTCCTGGTCCAGAAAACAATCAAAACTCCAAACTAGTTGCAATATTAAATCTTCTCTCTCCCAGCTGTGACCCAGTGCAGGCGAGAATCTGTAAGAGAGGCTGGGAAGAGAGGTAGATTGATTCTTCTCCAGTGGGTGATTTTATTCTTCATCTTGCTTACTGAGGTTTCTGATCCCTTAGTGTTGGGACATGGAGATGAAGGAAGGAAAATGATGCAGGGAATATTACTTGACTTATAGTGTCATCAGATGGCCTGTTTAAAGCCATCTGCAATCTTTGGAGATACTCCTTCTAGGCCCCACCAATGCAATTTCCTTTACGAGGCTAGTGCATTCCCCCGTCCTTTTGAGCAGGACCCCTTTTAAATGGATTCCGGGGTAACATTCCTACTAAGAATTCCACAGCTGGACCTAGGATTTAGGGGCCTTTGACCTGATTTGGAAAAGAGGGTGCCTATTTCCCAGACATAGCCCGTCTTCTTCTGATGCAGACCATTTTAGCCAAACTCTCTCTCATGCTTTAGTTTTACCGGTCATGAGGCAGACACCAGTTTAATATGTCTCTCTTGTGCAGGGAACACATACCAGGCTCTCTGATGGTTCCAGTGACCCTCATGCCAGAGCTGAGATGTGCGGCAGGGCAATCATTCACCTCTCTGCTCTCGCACGGATAGAAGGTAGTGGGGATCATGCTCACTGCACAGCATAGCTCTTTCTAAATATCTTCCTCACAGACCCTCCTTAATTTTGAGAAACTTGACCATTTTATCCTGGATGTGGGTGAGACATCTGACATTTTTTTTTTTAAAGATTTATTTATTTATTTGAGAGAGCGAGAATGAGAGAGAGAGAGTACGTGAGAGGGGGGAGGGTTAGAGGGAGAAGCAGGCTCCTTGCTGAGCAGGGAGCCCGATGCGGGACTCGATCCAGGGACTCCAGGATCATGACCTGAGCCGAAGGCAGTCACTTAACCAACTGAGCCACCCAGGCGCCCCGAGACATCTGACATTTTTGCATGGTGGTCCTGCTCACAGCTCATTTTGGTGCCTGATATCTTTCATATTTTTGTGCTATTAACAACTGTTTTATGTTAAAAAATACTTCATTAGTTTTTCACCATGTCCAGTGGGAGAAAAAAGATGTCACTTTCATTTCTAAGGCTTAAATTCATTGAGTACTGTGTTTCTACCTGACTTGTAGCTTAGTCATCATTTAAAAACCCAAGGGAACCTCAATTGCAAAACAATTTGACAAAGGGCTCTTAACATTTTGAATGTGGGATCTGATAGATTTTAAAGGAAATCTGGAAGGGTAAATCAATTGCTCTCAATAAGGGACACACTGATGAGGTCAATGTAATTTAAAGCAATTTAGCTTGGATCATTTGTCTTTGTTTATCACATTTATGTCTCTCACTTAATTTTTCTGGCTATACGTTCAGAACTGCAAGTTCAGCCCTTTTATTATAAGCTAATGATTGATGATCAAGTAACATTTCTGTTAGGTGCCAGAAGAAGTAATTCTCTTGGTTTAATTCACTGTTATTACTTTAGCAGCTGAACAAATGTTTGCATGTCACAAGAGTGTCTCCAACTCTCAGACCACCGATTTTTGATTAATTTTGCATTATGTACCTTGGGTGTGCTGTTCTGATATTGTTTCTACATTACTCTGAAAGACCCTGTTGCTGTTATTTAGAGCCCAGACAACAGCTGTTCTTGTTCTATTAGACTCAGAAAGTGACAGGATAATGAATACAGTTATAGCTTATGATAGATTTAAAATTGACTAATTAAGAGAAAACTTGGTTTAAGCAGCAGTGTTGCACAAAGGTAATATTCAATTTTGCAATGAAAACATTTTTTTTTTTCTGGTAGAAAACATTGTTTCTTTGTTTTAAGGCACTGCCTCCATAGCATAATGAAGATATATAGAGAAAATGAAATTAAACCTCCCTAAAGGTGTTTAATTTAACTGAAAAAACCTAATAGAATTGAAAAAAAATCCTTCAAGTAATGGACCCACATGAAAATCTGATTTGAGCTCATATGTGAATGAATTAAATTTAGGTAATCACAAAATCAGCTTCATCCTCAGGAGGTTTTAATTAATTGTATTTGCTCATAAGCTGAATTTATTTTCTTTGGGTTGGTGGGGTGGGGTGGGGGAGTGGGAAACAGTCCCTAGATATTAACAAAGTCACTCAGGTATCTATACCTTCAATAAGAGGAAAAATAGTAGAGCCTGACTGGGCCTATACAAGTCATACCTTACTGTTTTGACTGAAAAAAGATATTTTAGGAAATAAAATTTGGCACAGATAAAGAATCGAAGTAGTTTTTTCAGGGCTTTGAAGGGATAAGAAGACTGACCCAGATACAAGAGCCAGCTAAGGTACTGGATAAAACTGAATTACAGGCTGGGCGCCTGGGTGGCTCAGTCGGTTGAGCATCTGACTCATGATTTCAGCACAGATCATGATCTCGGGGTGGTGAGATTGAGCCCCACGTTGGGTTCTGTGCTCCGTGGGGAGCCTGCTTGAGATTCTCTCTCTCCCTCTGCACCTCCCCCTGCTTGCAGGTGCTTATTGCTCTCTTTCAGAAAAGGAAAAAAAAAAATTAATTAAAGGCAAGATACCTGGAAGGGCATTACCAAAGAGATGGGGGGAAATACAAAGGATTCCAAGCCTTTATGAGTCAGCACAGCTAGAGGCCACCTATTGCCAAAGCTGCTGGCAACTGGAAGTGCTAGTTCAGTGTTTTGGTGAGAACACTACCATGATAAAGGTTTCTCATTCTAGAGAGAAAAGGTGAAAAGGCCACAAAAGACTGCAACTAAACCAGATACCTATGTCAAAACCTTTTTTGTAGTAGGAGCCCAGCATTTGATCTATAATTTGTTATTCTCTCATTAAGCTCAAGTCCTTTAAAATAACTCATTTAAGGGCGCCTGGGTGGCTCAGTCGGTTGAGCGTCTCCTTCAGCTTGGGTGGTGATCCCAAGGATCTGGGATCGAGCCCCACGGTGGGCTCCCTGCTCAGCGGGGAGCCTGCTTCTCCCTCTGCCTCTGCCCCTGCCTCCTCACTCATCTTCTCTCTCTCTCAAATGAATAAAGAAAATCTTTAAAAAAATAAAATAACTCATTTATATATAAGCCAATCTATAAGTAATACTGTTACATAATGAGGAATTACATTTTCTAAAAGCGAATTTTCTTAGGAGCTAGGTAAACTAGCTTGTTAAAAAGAACTAGAGTCGGGCGCCTGGGTGGCTCAGTCATTAGCGTCTGCCTTCGGCTCAGGTCATGATCCCAGGGTCCTGGGATCGAGCCCCGCATCGGGCTCCCTGCTCAGCGGGAAGCCTGCTTCTCCCTCTCCCACTCCCCCTGCTTGTGTTCCCTCTCTTGCTGTGTCTCTCTCTGTCAAATAAATAAAATCTTTAAAAAAAATAAAAAGAACTAGAGTTTATAAATGTTTCCTTACCAAAACTGGCAGCCCTTTCACATAGCAGCAGCTACCCAGAACTGAACCTAACAGATACAAGGAGACTTGATGAGGTTTTGAAATCTGAAGTAGATTAGTCTTCTATTAAAGGTCAACATTTTCATATTGACTAAAGGGAATTCTAAAAATATTTGCTGGGATATTATTATTATTATTATATTATTATAATTACAGTAAAGCAAACCTTGGACGCTTTAGAGTTTTGAAAGAACTGCGAAGGTTTTTTTTTTCTAATTTTTAAATTTTTATTTATTTGAGAGAGAGAGAGAGAGACAGATAGTGACAGAGATAGTGAGAAAGAGCACAAGCAGGGGGAGTGGGAGAGGGAGAAGCAGGCTCCCCGCCGAGAAGGGAGCCCGATGTGGGGCTCCATCCCAGGACCCTGGGACCATGACCTGGGCCGAAGGCAGACGCTTAACTGACTGAGCCACTCAGGTGCTCCGAACTGCAAAGATTTTTATAAATGGTCTCATTAATACCAATGTCTAGGGAATAGTGCCTGCTGAATAAGAAAATTTGCCTTATTAGGGAGTAAAGGGGGAGATGAGGGGAGGACAGGATTCTTCTGTCCCTTCCAGCTATGAAGGCAATTTTCTATACTTTTCTATATACCTCTTCTATTTAATTATTTTTAACATTTTATTTATTTATTTGAGAGAGCTAGAGTGCGAGCCGGGAGGGGCAGAGGAGGAGGGAGAAAGAATCTAAAGCAGACCCTGCACTGAGTGCAGAGCCCAATGTAGGGCTCAGTCCCACAACTGCGAGATTATGATATGAGCTGAAACCAAGAGTCAGATGCTTAACCGACTGAGCCCCCCAGGCGCCTCCCCTCTCTATTTAATTTTTACTTAGAACTCTACTATGACACTCACTTGTGTTACTTGGGTGAGGCAATAAACCTCTGGATGTTTAGGTGCCTCATCAGTAAAGTTGAGATAATAATTATATTCCCCAAAGGCTCAGGCTGTAACACATGATTTCTTAAATTCTCTTTCTACCTAATGCACACAAATCTATGGTTCTCTACTTCATGCTATGTTATAACATGGTACAATACTATTCAGTACTAGGCTTTCCACAAATTTCTATTTTTGTATGTCTATTCTTCCTTTATAAAAGTTTGTCCCTCACTACAAACTTTTGGTAAGTTATCTCTCCAATCCTATAGCTACCACTGTGACCTTAGACCTCATTACTTTTAAAACTTATTTTGGTCTGACATGGGACTTAGCAACTTTTTCTAAGCTTTTGTTACCCTTCCTTCCTGAGGCAAGGGAAGCAAAAGCAAAAATAAACTATTGGGACTACATCAAATAAAAAGCTTCTACACAGCAAAGGAAACCGTCAGCAAAACTTAAAGACAACCTACTGAATGGGAGAAGATATCTCTGATAAAGGGTTAGTATCCAAAATATGTTGAACATCCAGATGGCCAATAGACACATGAAAAGATGCCCAATATCACTTACCATCAGGGAAACGGACATCAAAACTACAATGAGGTATTACCTCACACCTGTCAGAATGGCTAAACTCAAAAACACAAGAAACAAGTGTTGGCAAGGATGTGGAGAAATAGGAAGCCTCTTGCACTGTTAGTGGGGATGCAAACTGGGGCACCCACTCTGGAAAACAGTATAGACATTCCTGAAAAAGTTAAAAATGGCACTACTCTATGATCCAGCAATTGCACTACTGGATATTTACCCCCCCAAATATAAAAACACTAATTTGAAGGGATACATGCACCTCTGTGTTTATTGCAGCATTATTTACAATAGCCAATGTATGAAAGTAGCCCAAGTATCCACTGATGGATGAATGGATAAAGTAGAAGTGGTATATCTATACAAAGGAATATTATTCAGCCATAAAAAGAATGAAATCTTGCCATTTGCAGCAATATGAATGGAGCTAGAGAAGATAGTGCTAAGTGAAATAAGTCAGTCAGAGAAAGACTAATGCCATATAATTTCACTC
This sequence comes from Leptonychotes weddellii, assembly GCF_054177405.1. Lineage (NCBI taxonomy): Eukaryota > Metazoa > Chordata > Mammalia > Carnivora > Phocidae > Leptonychotes > Leptonychotes weddellii. The sequence continues at coordinate 89,611,761 of NC_138370.1, forward strand.
ATATGAGCAAAGGAAAAAGAGAGAGAGAGAGAGAGAGACTCTTAACTATACCAGAAGGGAGGTGGTGGGAGGATGGGTAAAATAGGTGATGGGGATTAAGAGTACACTTATCATGATGAGCACTGGGTGTTGTATGGAAGTGTTGAATCACTATATTGTACACCTGAAACTAATATAACACTATGTTAACCATACTGGAATTAAAATTAAAAGCTTAATAAAAAAACGTATTTTGGATAGGTAATATTGCATCATATAAGAGTCTAAATGTGCAAGAAGGTACACAGTGAAACATATTCTCACTTCTGTCCTTCAGCCCCTCAGTTCTTTTACTGAGAAGCCACTAGTACCATTGGTATGTGTGTGTTCTTCCAGAAATATTCTCTGTATATAAAAGTAAGTATATACATATACATATATATTCCTCCTCTTCTTTGTAATATTGATGGGTATATGTGCCTTTGTAATTGATACATATGTATATTGATACATGTGCCTTTGTAATATTGATAAGTATAGCCAAATTGCCTTTCACAGAGATTGTAGCAATGTACATTCCTACTAGCAATGTGTAAGAGTTAGGCCTCGTTACTTTTTGCCTGAACCATTCTAATAAATTCCTAAATGATCTCCTCACTTTTGTTTCTCCTAACTTTCTTATATCCCAAATGCTAACACGAGAGAAATCCTCCTAAAGCAACACTCCTTTGCTTAGAAAATACTAATTCATTTTCCACTAAATTAAACTCCTTCACTTGGCACTTGGACTGCTTAACAAAATAGGCCCATATTCTTTCTTGAGTTTTAGCTTCTGCCACATATACTCACCAAGGAGTAAGTTGAACTACCCCTTATTCCTCAGATGCTCATGTGTTAGGCCTGGTATCCATTTCCTCTGTAAAGTATGCTTCTCCACCTGTGTGTCTTTCAGGCTAAATTCTATCTACCTTTCTAGGACCATCTTAAATATTACCTACTTAAAGGTCAGAATAGGTCAGCCCTTAGACTTATGTTCTTTATTCTGCTAATAGTGTCCACTTAGAATAAACAAATACTTCTACTATAATCATTGACTTTTGGTGTAGATGTAATTCAAACTCTTTTGGTTTTTTTTTTTTTTTTTTTTAAAGATTTTATTTATTTATTTGACAGAGAGATAGCGAGAGCAGGAACACAAGCAGGGGGAGTGGGAGAAGGAGAAGCAGGCTTCCCGCGGAGCAGGGAGCCCGATGTGGGGCTCGATCCCAGGACCCCGGGATCATGACCTGAGCCGAAGGCAGACGCTTAACGACTGAGCCACCCAGGCGCCCACTCTTTTGGTTTTGTAGTTGCCTAGTTCATAGATGACAGGTAGGAAGAGGTCAAAAGCGAGATAGGTGCAGGGTTTTTAGGGTGAGTGTTGTAGAGTGTGGTAGCAAGGAACATGTATATATTAAATGTTCAATATGTGGCAGGTACTATAACTTGTAATCTCATCACTCATAAGAAGAATCCCTGTGAAGGTGGATATTATGATCTTCATTTTACAGTCAGGCAAGCCATATCGCTAGTAAACACCTGACTAAGGATCTAAACCCAGGTCTATCTGTATGCAAAGCCTGGACTCTCATACTACGCTGCGCTGACATATCTGGCAGAGAATGGAGGCAAGAAATGGCTAATATCTTGTATCTTTGAAGATGCAGGAAAAAAAAAACTATAAAAAAGCTGATATATGAACATTAGCATCACTGACTAGAACTATCTAATGTAGAGGCAAGTGCCCTGCACTCTGAATGTCAGTGTATTAGAGCACAATGAAATAAGTAAATCATGTGCAGAATAGTCTGAATTAGAAGGCAGGGAAAGGTTTATTATATCTAGCAAGACTTCCATTTTATTCTTTTAAACACCATATAAATGGGTCAACTGTATTCAGAAAATGAAGTCACTTATAATGTCTGTCATTCTGTAAATAGAGGGTAAATTAGGGGTGTGTGTGTATGCTCTTGAGTATTTATCTCTCTTTGTCTTTGAGTTTGTTTTTATGTCTTGAAGTCCATCTCCATAAATAAAATTCTACCTTCTTTACAAATGGACTGATATCACTCTAAACTGGGAAGTAAGGTGTGCTCAACTCTAGAGAAATGTTAAGCACAAAGAAAACAGAAACAGTGATAACATTAACAATATTATTATTAAATTAAAAAGAAATTGAACAAAATTAAGAAGATATTTCTAGAATTAACCATTTTGGAGTTAACAGTAAGTGAAGTTAAAAGCTACTTTAATATAATAAATAAGCCAATCAATTGTACACAGGTACAGAGTGAGTGAATGCTCAAAAACCATTAGGTTTGTTGACTCTAATTTCAGATTAAACGTACAGACAACTGTACCATGTAAGAATTATTTCCACTAATTCTTTCTCTTTTTTCCAAACCTAACAAATCCATTGCTTTTAAGCTCTAAATGTTATGCAAAAAGTACTTATAAGAAGGGACAATGTCTTAAGATTTTTTGTGTCTATAAATTAATATATCTATATATTTGCACATATATACACATGCATGCACATATATAAACACGTATATTATAAAATTATAGATAACTGAAAATAAATATATGATATATAATAAGATTATTTACCATTTTGATTTAATCTTGTGCTTATTGGCTTTAATTTATAGGGATTTATCATCATTTCAAATCTTACATATTATGCTAAGTTAGGTACAGTTGATTTATTTTCCTGTTAAGGCAAACTAAATTTGGTAAGTTTTTCTTATGTTTATAAAATAATTAAAATGAATAGAGATTATTAAAAATGGTTTAGTTTGCATATATATATGGCATGAAGTAAAATACTTTCTAGAATATTAAATAATGATAACATCTCATTTCTTTGAAATCCAATAGGCATTTAAAAATATACTTTACCATATGTATGTATTATATTTCAATTACATTTTAATGTTTTTTGGAGGTATAGTTAAACAGCTATTTCCCATTTCATGTTTCTATAGAATTTTTCTTAAGAGTATTTCTTAAGAAATATAAGAAACCAACAGGATATTTTATACAGAATTTGGTGATTCATATTTACTGTCCTTGAAATAAAATAGAAAAGTTTTATTCATTTGTGCCTCACTTCATTTTGCAAATTGAGTAAGAATGCAAGAAAACAAATAATTGATAGAGAACAGACACTTCATGGAAAATTTAAAGACCTCGAGATGGTTTATAACCATTCAGCTTTCATGGTCAAAGGGCACAAGTGAGAATGCAGACCACAAACACAGACATACACATGCTTAGAGAAGGTAAGTATAATTTATTTCTTTGGAATGTAAAAGTACACTTATACTAATCAGTTATGCACACTTGATATTGTGTATTATTACACAGTATTAAGAGTGTATTAGTGTATTAAGAGGGGTGTGTGTGTGTGTGTGTGTGTGTGGTAGTCTGAAGATCCAGGGAAGAGTTGCAGTTTCAGTCCAAAGACAGTGTGCAGGCAGTATTTCCTCTTCTTTGCAGGGATATCAGTGTTTCTCTATTCAGGGTTTTAAATGATTAGATGAAACCAACCCATATCATGAAGGGTAATCAGCTTTACTGGAAGTCTACTGATTTAAATGTTATCTAAAAATAAATCTTCTTAGAAACATCTAGAATACTGTTTGACCAAATGTCTGGATACTGTGGCCTACCATAGAATTTATAAAATTAACCATCACAGAGAAGATGAATACTATTTTTTAAAAAGTTTCATTTTGGGGGCACCTGGGTGGCTCAGTTGGTTAAGCGTCTGCTTTCGGCTTAGCTCATGATCCCAGGGTCCTGGGATGGAGCCCCATGTCAGGCTCCCTGCTCAGCGGGGAGTCTGCTTCTCCTTTTCCCTCTGCCCCTCCTCCCCCCTCACTCGTTTTCTCTCTCTCTAATAAATAAAATCTTAAAAAAAAATAAAAAGTTTCATTTTGTTTTTCAGTACCATGTGTAACAAAATAATTCATTAAATTATTTTGTGTCAATGTGCGTTCTCCTTACACCTAGTTTTTTGAGAAGATTTTATTAGGAAAGAAGAGGGAGAGAGATGTGAGACTGCAAAACTAAGAATAGGAACGAGGTTTTGTCAGTGAGGGGGGTGCCTTAGCCACGCCTTTGACTACTCTGGGTAAGTGGCAGTACCTACCATGTGAGCGAATGCCTCTGTGGTACATCTACCCAGGCTGGGGTTTAGGCCTCTGGATTTCCAAACAGTCCAGATTCCTTCATCTGACAAAAACAGAAGTCACAGATCTGCTGGCCTTCACAAAGCCACGCAGGCTTAGCCAATGAATAATTAAGAGGCTGTGAAAATGCAATTATTTTGGTTTGATTTTCAACTGAGGCCCAAAGACAATAGCTGTTAGGTCCTAAATTCCAGAGGGAGATCCCGAACCACCTGTCTTTCAAGGGAAGTGGTAAAAAACCCTTGGCCATTCACCCACTTGAAGACTGTTGTAAACTAAAGAATTGGGTTGGCCTTTGTGCCTGGTTCCCAGGAGGAAAGTTCAAAACCCTTGCCATTTCCCAAATGATGAGAGTTCTTTCTTATTTATGGTGGGTCCTGATACTTTATGTCAATGAGACGACTCAGGATAGGGATAGGCTAAGCTAGAAAAACCAACAATGTAATTAGAAGCTGGAGCTTTAAGCTGCAGATATTGGCTGAACTCTAAAGGAGGAGAAAGAAGGGAAGGGCTGGATATTGAGTTCAGTCATGTGGCCAGTGATTTAATCAATCATGCCAATGAGATGAAATGCCAATAAAATCTCTGGACACCAAAAAACAAAAACAAAAACCTCTGGACACCAGAGTTCAGTGGAACTCCTTGGTTGGTGAATACACTGATGTGCCAGGAGGGTGATGTGCCCTGATTCCACAGGAGTGGGCATAGAAGCTGTGTTATTTCCCAGAACTTATTTACGTGTGTCCTTTGTAATAGAACTGTAATCATAATTGTACATTCCTGAGTTCTGTGGGTCATGCTAGCAAATTGTTGAACATGAGGGGATAGTGGAAACATCTGAAATTTGTAGCCAGTTGGTCAGAAGTACAGGTGGCCTGGGGATCCCCCAACCACTTGCGGCTGATATCTGAAGTAAAGGCAGTTTTGTTGGGAACCATGCCCTTAAACCTATGGAGTCTGATATTATGCCAGGTGGTTTCCACTATCCCCTGTGCTTTTGATTTGCATTTCCCTGATAATTAGTGATGTTAAGCATCTCTTCATGTGTCTGTTGGCCATCTGGATGTCTTTTTTGGAAAAATGCCTATTCAGGTTCTCTGCCTATTTTTTTAATAAAATTATTTTTGCGGGTGCTGAGTTGTATGAATTCTTTTTATATTTTGGGCATAAACTCCTTATTGAACATAACATTTGTAAATATCTTCTCCTGTTCAGTAAGTTGCCTTTTCGTTTTGTTGATGGTTTCCTTTGCTGTGCAGAAGTTTTTTAGTTTGATGTAGTCCCAATTGTTTATTTTTGCTTTTGTTTCCCTTGCCTGGGGAAACATATCCAGGAAAATATTGCTAAGATTGATGTAAAAGAGATTACTTCTTATTTTTTTTTAAGCAGTTTATGGTTTCAGGTCTTACATTTAGGCCTTTAATTCATTTTGAGTTTATTTTTGTGTATGGTATAAGAAAGTGGTACATTTCATTCTTTTGCATGTAGCTGTCCAGTTTTCTCATTACCATTTGTTGAAGAAACTGTCTTTTCCCCATTGCATATTCTTGCTTCCTTTGTTGTAGATTAATTAACCATATAAAGCATGGGTTTATTTCTGGGCTCTCTATTTTGTTCTCATCTTTGTATCTGTTTTTGTGCCAGTACCATAGTGTTTTGATTACTACAGCTTTGTAGTGTATCTTGAAATCTGGGATTCTGATACCTCTAGCTTTGTTCTTTCTCAAGATTGCTTTGACTATTCGGGGTCTTTTGTGGTTCTATAAAAATTTAGTATCATTTGTTCTAGTTCTATGAAAAATGTTGTTGGTATTTTGACAGGGATTACATTAAATCTGTAGATTGATTTGGGAAATACGGACATTTTAACAGTATTAATTCTTCCAATCCATAAGGATGGTATATCTTTTCATTTATTTGTGTTGTCTTTGATTTCTTTCATCAGTGTCTTATAGTTTTCAGAGTATAGGTCTTTTGCCTCTTTGGTTAAATTTATTTCTAAGTATTTAATTCTTTTTGGTGCAATTGTAAAGAGGATTGTTTTCTCAATTTCCCTTTCTGCTATTTTGTTATTAGTGTGTAGAAACACAACAGATTTCCATATACTGATTTTGTATCCAGAAACTTCACTGAATTCCTTTATTAGTTCTAATAATTTTTTTGGTGGAGTCTTTAGGATTTTCTATATATAGTATCATGTCATCCGTAAATAGTAACAGTTTTATATCTTACTTGCCAATTTAGATGCCTTTTATTTCTTTTTCGTGTCTTATTGCTATGACTAGGGCTTCCACTAGCATATTGAATAAAACTGATGGGAGTGGACATCCTTTTCCTGTTCCTGATATTAGGATGTTAGCTGTCAGTTTGTCATATATGGCCTTTATTATGTTGAAGTACATTCTCTTTATACTAACTTTACTGGGAGCTTTTACCATGAATGAATGCTAAATTTTGTCAAATGCTTTCTCTGCATCTATTGAGAAGATCATATGATTTTTATCCTTCATTTCGTTAATGTGGTGTATCACATTGATTTGCAGATATTGAACCATCCTTGAATCTCTGGAATAAATCCCACTTGATCATGGTGAATAATCCTTTTAATGTATTTTTGGAAGTGGTTTACTAATATTTTGTTGAGGATTTTTCCATCTATGTTCATCAGGGATATGGGTCTGTAATTTTCTATTTTTGTAGTATCTTTGCTTGGTTTTGATATCATGGTAATACTGGCCTCATTGAATGAATTTGGAAGCATTCCTTCCTCTTTTATTTTTTGGAATAGTTTGAGAAAGACCAATCTTTTTTTTTTTTTTTTTTTTTTATTCTTATGTTAACCCCCATACATTACATCATTAGTTTTAGATGAAGTGTTCCATGATTC
>NC_138370.1:89619361-89635490 GCF_054177405.1 Leptonychotes weddellii
GTTGGGAATGCAAACTGGTGCAGCCACTCTGGAAAACAGTATGGAGGTTCCTCAAAAAGTTGAAAATAGAGCTACCGTATGACCCAGCAATTGCACTACTGGGTATTTACCCCAAAGATACAAATGTAGTGATCTGAAGGGGCACCTGCACCCCAATGTTTATAGCAGCAATGTCCACAATAGCCAAACTATGGAAAGAGCCCAGATGTCTGTCAACAGATTAATGGATAAAGAAGAGGTGCTATATATATACAATGGAATATTATGCAGCCATCAAAAAATTGAAATCTTGCCATTTGCAAGGATGTGGATGGAACTAGAGGGTATTATGCTAAGTGAAATAAGTCAATCAGGGAAAGACAATTATCATATGATCTCACTGATGGAAGGAATTTGAGAAACAAGACAGAGGATCATAGGGGAATGGAGGGAAAAATGAAACAAGACAAAAGCAGAGAGGGAGACAAACCATAAGAGACTCTTAATCTCAGGAAACAAACTGAGGGTTGCTGGAGTGGAGGGGGTGGGAGGGATGGGGTGGCTGGGTGATAGACATTGGGGAGGGTATGTTTTATGGTGAGTGCTGTGAATTGTGTAAGACTGATGAATCACAGACCTGTACCCCTGAAACAAATAATACATTATATGTTAATAAAAAAAATCAGTGCTTTACCTCTCTTGTAAAGAAGAAGTGATGGAAACTCATTAAAGAAAAATTGTAAAATATAGAAAAGCAGAAAAAAAATATACCTATTTCTCAACATTCAAAGATGCATTTCTTTTCAGTATTTAAACAGTTTTGATACTTTATGTATAATATTGCATCCTATTTATATAAAATAAATCTACTTTTCATGTTATTGCCAAATTATAAACAGGCATAAATTTTTAAATTTGTATAATAAGTGGACATAATTTATTTAAACATTTCCCTTTAGTTGGACATAATTTGTTTACATTTTATCTTCCCATTACAATGTCTTTTTCTGTATTTAGTATTCTTTCCTTAGGACAGATTCGTAGAAGTGGAATTATAGTATTAAGAACATAAAGATTTTTCAAGGCTTTTGCCAAGTTGGAAAATGGCAATCTCAGAATCATAATTTTAATACAGAGGACACCTAGCCAAGCCTTCCTGGCATTTAACTGTCCTGTTTCCTCCAAACGAATGTCTCAGCCTTCTGCTTCACTATCCATAGAGAATCTCACCTGGGGTTTGCTCACTTTACTCATGACAGTGCAGTGAGTATTCAGATGGCCTGATAATAATTTTTGAATCTTAATTTATAATGTCTATTAAATATCTAATTTCTAACAAAAAGAGCACATGAAAGCACAGTGTAAACTCTGCAGAACCAAGGTGAGCATGTCCTTTGTTGTCTTAGAACCTGCACTGCTCATTGGCCCCATAGCTGGCTGTGAGCTCAGGACATGCTGAATTTACCAACCAGCCCTACTTAACACAATGTTCACTGGTTTGGAAGGAAAGATGTGGCGATCCCACTCGTCTTAGAAACCAGAAGGCCCAATTATCTATGTGACTAACACCTCCCCTGAAGGCTGTATCACATGACCTTCAGAAAGAATCACAATTCAGCTGAGTCCCAAGGCCAAACATCAGGAGCAAATATATCTGAATGCAAATATGGCTCCAGTGAGGGCCCCTATCCAAGAGAGGAAATTACTAATGTCTGCAACAGGCAGCACCGTGCTCTAGGGCCACAGACAAGTCAAGTCTGACAGAACACTGAGCATTAGCCAAAGGCAAGAAAGCCAGCAGGTTAAATCCTGCAAAATAAAATCTTGTTAAGACCTACTAGTTATTACAGGGCACGCTTAGGCAATCTAAACCTCAAATATAATACAATACAATGTGCCCTGGTGGTAAGATTGAAACTGTGTATCTTGTCCTGAAGGGAATACCAAATTGGTGAAATCCCAACTAGAATATAACTGGGAACCTTCTTAAATTTTCCTTGCTGGCCCAGATTTTCCTTTCCTAGGCCGAATTCTCCGGCCTCTGTGGGGGTAGTGAGAAAGCATCTGGCTTTGACGGAGTTCATCTAGGGCTGAAGTTCTTACAATCAAGAAAGGAGTGAATGGGCAGGGAACTGAGGTTTCACATCAAATCAGAAGCTCTCCAAGAATTGTACACAAGGATTTATGCATGAGATGTATACAAGGCATCAGTTAAAATGGGATATTGTAAACAACATATTGTTTCTAAATTGTGCAAGCACACCTGTGGGGCTTTTGTACTTGCTATTCTCTCTGGGGTTGAAATCCAGGAGGTAAGGACTGGGGATCACAGAGTCCTGGAGGTCTTGGTAAGGAGTCTGGCTTCTACTCTGAGTAGGGAGGTTTAGAGGATGTGGGGAGAGAAATAATGTAATCTGACTTATATTTTATTTTCCTCTCAATTATTTGAGAAGCATATGTTAAACAGAGAAAAGCAAACTATTAGGATGATGAACATCTGTATATCCTTCTATTCTCTGATACCTTACATTTCACTATGTCTGCTTCATATTTTGTTTCTTTCTCTCTTTAAATATCTTTTATTTTGCTAAATCATTTGAAAATAAGTTACAGATGTCAAGACACTATTGACAAATCCTTTGGCATGCATCATCTAAGAACATGTATATTATAAAAACAAATAGCATTATCATACACAGGAAAACATTATTAATTCAATATCATCTGTTGTATAGTCCATATTTACATTGCCCCATTTGTTCCATAATTGTGGCAAATTATAATATCCAAAGATAGCCACCACAATTTCTCTCTCTTCTAGAACTTTGTCACTCCCCTGTAAAGAGGTGGAATCTAATTCTCCTCCCTTTGAATGTGGGTAGGCTTTTGTGATGCAGAAATGATGCTGTGACTTCTGAATCTAAAGCAGTTCTGCTTCTGCTTTGCTTGCTGTGACACTGGATGGAGACTTAAAGCTCTGTGATTGCCCTGAGGCCATCCTGATGTGAGGAATCCCTTAGAAGCCTGTGGGTACAGATCACATAAAAAGCCCTGAGACTGATACCCGGCCAGCTCCCTGCTGTTCCAGTGGTCTAGTGTCCTAGTTCCAGTTCTCATCTGACTGCAACCTCAAGAGACACCTGAGGCCAGAATCACCCAGTCTAGCCCTTCCTGAATTCTGACCTACTAAAACCATAAAAGATGATAGAAGGATTAATTTTTTTTAAGACTTTGTATTTTGGGTTATTATGTTACCCAGTAATAACACCTAGAAAAATGACTTTTATTTAAAAAAAAATTCACGATCCAGTGAAGACTTAAGCAATCTACAGATTTAATACCATCATCTCTATCAAAATACCAACATTTTTCACAGAACTAGAACAAATCATCCTAAAATTTGCATGGAGCCACAAAAGACCCTGAAGAGCCAAAGGAATCTTGAAAAAGAATAACAAAGCTGGAGGCATCACAATTCCAGATTTCAAGTTACACTGCAAAGTTGTAGAAATCAAAACAGTATGGTGCTGGCACAAAAATGGACATATACGTCAGTAGAACAGTAGAGAAAACCCAGAAACAAACCCACAATTATATGGTCAATTAATCTATGACAAAAGAGGAAAGAATATGCAATGTGGAAAAGACAGCCTCTTCAAAAATGGTGTTGGGAAAACTGGACAGCTACATGTAAAAGAATGAAGCTGGACTACTCTCTTATACCACACACAAAAATAAACTCAAGATGGTTTAAAGACCTAAATGTGAGATGTGAAACCATAAAAATCCTGGAAGAGAACACAGACCGTAACCTCTTTGACATTGGCCACAGCAACATTTTTCTAGATATGTCTTCTGAAGCAAGGGAAACAAAACCAAAAATGAACTGTTGGGACTACATCAAAATAAAAAGCTTGTGCACAACAAAGGAAGCCATCAACAAAACTAAAAGACAAACTCCTGAACAGAAGATATTTGCAAATGGCATCTCTGATAAAGGGTTAGTATCCAAAATATATAAAGAACTTATGCAAATTACCACCCAAAAAACAAATAATCCAATTAAAAATGGGCAGAAGACATGAATAGATACTTCTCCAAAGAAGATGTCCAGATGGCCAACACTTATGTAAAGATGTTCAACATTGTTAATCATCAGGGAAATGCAAATTAAAACTACTATGAGATATCACCTTATACTTATTAGAATGGCTAAAGTTGAAAAGTCAAGAAATAACAAGTATTGGTGAGGATGTGGAGAAAAAGGAACCCTTGTATGCTGTTGGTAGGAATGTAAATTGGTGCAGCCACTGTGGAAACCAGTATGGAGGTTCCTCAAAAAATTAAAAATAGAAGTACCATATGAGTCCATAATTCCACTATTAGATATTTACCCAAAGAAAGTGAAAACACTAATTTGGAAAGATATATGCACCCCTATGTTTACTGCAGCATTATTTACAATAGCCAAGATATGGAAGCAACCTAAGTGTCCATCAATAGATGAATGGATAAGGAAGATGTTGTATATAAATGCAATGGAATATTACACAGCCATAAAAAAGATGAGATTGTGCCATTTGAGACACCATGGATGGTCCTAGAGGATATTATACTAAGTGAAGTAAGTCAGACTGAGAAAAAAATACCATATGATTCTACTCATATGTGGAATCTAAAAAAAAGAAAATGAATAAAGAAAAAGCAGAATTAGATATGTAAATCAGAGAACAAACTGATGGTTGCCAGAGTGGGGGAGGGTTGGGATTGGGCAAAATAGGTGAAGGGGAGTGAGAGATACAGGCTTCTAGATATGGAATGAATAAGTGACAGGAATAAAAGGCACAGGCATAAGAAATATAGTCAATGATTCTGTAATAGCAGTGTATCAGGACAGATGGTAGCTACAGTTGTGGTGAATATAGCATAAAGTCAACTAAACTTGTCAAATCTCTAAGTTGCACACTGAGAATAATGTAACATTGTTTTTCAGCTGTATTCAAAAAAGAAAGTATTGTCAAGAATACAAAAAGGTATTTTTTAAAGTTTTTTTTTTTTAAACTATGGTAACAAGTAACATGAATTCTATCCTGTTAGCAAATCTTAAATGTACATTACAGTATCGTTAACTACATACACATTGTTGTAGAGCAGATCTCTAGAACTTTTTCATCTTGCATGACTGGAGCTCTATACCCACTGAACAGCAACTCCCCATTTCCTCCTCCCCAATCCCTGGCAACCACCACTATGCCTTGTTTCCAGGAGTTTGGCTACTTTATTTTATTTTAAAGATCTTATTTGTTTATTTGAAAGAGAGAGAGTAAGAGAGAGAGCCTGAGATGGGGGAGGGCCAGAGGGAGAAGCAGACTCCCCGCTGAGCTGGGAGCCCAATGTGGGACTCGATCCTGGGACTCCAGGATCATGACCTGAGCTGAAGGCAGTCGCTTAACCAACTGAGCCACACAGGTGCCCCCAGGAGTTTAGCTACTTTAGATACCTCAAACAAGTGGAGTCATGAAAGATCTGTCCTTTTGTGACTTTTTTCACTTAGCATAATGTCCTCGAGTTTCATCCATGCAGTAGCATGTGACAGGATTTCCTTTCTTTTTAATTAAAAAAATTTTTTTTTGTGAGATTTTATTTATTTATTTGACAGAGAGAGACACAGCGAGAGAGGGAACACAAGCAGGGGGAGTGGGAGAGGGAGAAGCAGGCTTCCCGCCGAGCAGGGAGCCTGATGTGGGGCTCGATCCCAGGACCCTGAGATCATGACCTGAGCTGAAGGCTTAATGACTGAGCCACCCAGGCGCCCCTCCTTTCTTTTTAAAGATGGATAATAATATTCCATTGTACACGTATATCACATTTTCTTTATTCATGCATCTGTCAATAGACATTTAAGTTATTTCTACTTCTTGGCCATTGTGAATAATGCTGCCCTGAACATAGGCGAGCAAATATCTCTTCAAGATCCTGTTTTCAATTCTTTTGGACAAATACCCAGAAATTGGATTGCTGGATCATAGGCTAGTTCTATTTTTAATTTTTGAGGAAATACTATACTGTTTTCCATAGCAGCTGCACCATTTTAAATTCTTGCATTAGGGACCACTTTGCACAACCACTAGGATGTATGAGAACACCTGTTCTTCCACAACCTTGTTAACATAATTTATCAATATTTTGAATTTTGGTCAACATGGTAGATAAATAATATCTCAGTATATTTAACCTTGCATTTTTCTTCCATGAATGAAACTGAGCATCTTTTCATAAATGACTTTCAAAAAGAATCTGTCTAGATGCTATGTTGGGAGATCATTCTGCCCAGTAATGCAAACTCTCTTGAGTCAATTCTGTGATTCTGTGATTAGGTACTTTACAGGCAACCGGATTTCCCTTCAGATTCAAAGGATAGTACATATGTAGGCATTGTAAATTAATCCAGTGTCATTTATTGAAAACTATTTGCCCCAAATTTTGCAGTATATTGTGGTTATAAAACAGAATAATACATAATGTCTTATATCAAGGAATGCACAGACTATTGGATGAGAAAGATAACTGATTATGGTGCTGTGGGCAAGTTATGTTAGGGTTATGCCTGGGTGGTATGCGAATACAGAGAAGAAACTGGAGAGTGGTGGGAAGTCTTCTATAAAAAGATGATATATGAACTCAGATTTGCTGGAAAGAATCAACTTGAACCCAGTAGTGTTCTTTAAGGCACAGAATGAGACAGTAGGTCCTATTTAGGGAAACTGGGTGGAGCGAAAGATGTATATATGATTATTGAAAGAAGGAGAAACTATCAAAGGATTAAACAAGGAATAACATAATATTCATTTCTTTAACATAATATCAATTTTTAAAAATTTCTTAATATCCATTCCAATGACTTGAGAATTTATCATATTTCTGTTTTTCTTAACTGTGGAAATCAAAAGGACTTAACCATACTTTCTTGTAGTATTTTAAATCTCACAGTGGCAAGTAATTATATAACACCATAGTTAGTCATGAAGAACATTACTGATAGAAAAATAGGGCTGATATGGAGGATAGCAAATAAATGAAATAAAATAATTTGGCTTTACAAGTTTAAAAGTCTTATCAATTTAGAAGTAACATCAACAAGATAAAAAGTGATTCTTTTATTATTATTTTTTATTTGTAGTTCTTGAAACGTACATTCAACATTTTCCCTTGGCTATAAGTGCTTATTAAAGCTTTTTACAAAAGCACTTTTTTTGTCTTAGATTTTTTTAATTGTATAAATTTCAGGTGTTTAGCTTTATAATTTGACATCTGCACACACTACAAAGTTATTACCACCACAAATCTAGTTACCACCCATCACCATACAGTTGACCCCCTTTGCCCATTTCACCCACACCTGAACCTCCTTTTCCTCTAGTAACCACTAGTCTGTTCTCTGTATCTATGAATTTATTTTTATTTTTTTGTTTATTCATTTGTTTATTTTTCTTAAATTCCACATTTGAGTGAAATCACATGGTATTCGTTTTTCTCTGACTTATTTTGCTTAGCATAATATCCACAAGAACCATCCATGTTGTCACAAATGGCAAGATTTCATTCTTTTTTATGGTCAAGTAGTATTCTATTATATAAATGTACCACATCTTCTTTATCCATTCATCTGTTGCTGGACACTTAGGTTGTTTTGATACCTTAGCTATTGTAAATAATGCTGCAATGAACAAAGGGTGCATATGTCTTTTCAAACTAGTGTTTTTGTATTCTTCAGATAAATACCCAGAAGTAGAATAGCTGGGTCATATGGTAGTGTTATACTTAATCTTTAAAGGAATCTCCATACTGGTTTCCATACTGGCTGCATCAATTTATAATCTTACCAACAGTGCATAGGGTTCCCTTTTCTCTACATCTTTTCTGACATGTGTTATTTCTTGTCCATTTGATAACAGATATTCTAACAGGGGTTAGGTGATATCTTACTGTGGTTTTGATTTTGATTTGCATTTCTCTAATATTAGTAGCATCTTTCCATGTGCCTGTTGGCCTGTGCCTGTATGTCTTCTTAGGAGAAATGTCTTAGTCCCTGAGGAGAGTCCCTGCTGTCCTGCCTTTCCAGTGGATGCTTTAAGGTTTGTAAATGGGTCTCCTTTATCTACCATCTATGTGCTTTACAAATTGGGTGTTTTGGGCTGGTTTCTGGGTCAAGTAAGTTTGCTCACAAGCCTTTTAAGAGCAGGTTTTCCATTCTCCACGGTTTTGTAATTTTCTTGAACATAATTCCATTGATTTTCAAAGCCTTTTGTTTGGGGGGCTTGTTTTTCCTGTGCAGGATCTAAGGATTGGAATGCCTGATATAGAGCTTTGATCTGTCACTCCTCAGGGAAAAGTTCTGCACCTTTCATATCCCTCTTGATTGTGACTTGCTGTGGCTGGGGTGTGTTTGTATTCCCTCAAGAATCCATGTCTCTGCTTCTGTTTACCCTCTTGATGCTACACTTTTATCCTCTGTTGTTGAGGCTCTGTTCATTCTATTTTTAGGTCCCTTTCAGAAGGAATTATTCTATATGTAGTTGCAGATTTGTCATGTCCATGGGAGGAGATGAGTTCAGGATCTTGCCATGCCAACATCTTGAACTCAGCTCCCCAAAGCACTTGTTTGTTTGTTTGTTTTTTACTCAACAAGGAGATGGGTTCCTTTTTCCTAGAAAATGGCTGGAAATTTTAAACCATTCACACATTTTTTCGGTACCAGGTAACTGAGTCACATTGAGAGTAATGTGCATCACATTAAGGCCAATTTAACCAAGAATGCAGAAGCAGCATGTTGGTAGAACCACTGAACTCAGAGTCAAGAAAATCAGGGTTCTCAATGTAGTGTTCAATGATTCATTAGTTGTGTATAAACCCAGCTACATCAAAAACTAATGATGTACAATACAGTGGCTAACTGAACATAATAAAAAATAAAAATTAAAAAAATTTATATTTAATAGTAAGTAAAAAAAACCCTCCTAAATATATATATATTTATATATATATATTTATATTTATATATATATAATGCCCATGCTACTGGAAAAAAAAAGAAAATCAAGGTTCTCAACAGAATACTACAGGAATGATCTTGAGCCTAAAATTAGTGATTGAATAGATAAACTTTGTGGCTCTTTTCAGCTTTAATATCCACTGTTCCATGTCAGGCTAATTCATCATCACTTGTGAAAACCTACCACCATTAAGGGTCAGTTAAAAATTTCCTGGATCATGAATTTCACTTACTTGCAAGTAGAGAATCTTCCAGAATGTAGTTTTATTAAAACCAGTCTTGTTATTATTCATATTTGGATATACCATGAGTCAAGTGATGCTCCTAAGACATAACTATTCATGCATTAAGTCCATCATTTAAAAAAAATTAGTGACCTCTTATTATATTCAAGAGACTGACCTAGACACAGTAGGAGCACAAAAATGAAACACACATATAGATCATTCCTGCAAGAATGTTTCCTTATATAGAAAAAAAGATGTGAACTCAATCATGTGGTGAGGTAGGTGTTAGGTGACATATGAGACTTACAGATAGAGAACAACTAAAACTGAGTAAATATTAATTCTATCCCTGATAGGTCATAAATAATATAACATAAATAATGTTTTTAACAGCTGAATGTATTCTACTATGGCAAAACATAATTTGCTTTACCAGTACCCTATACCCACTTTTTTGGTCAATTAAGTTCATTTATTTATGAAGAATTTTTTTTCTTAGTGGAAGCAAAAAACAAGCAGCACTAGCAGAGAAGGACTATATAGTCTGTAGTAGAAGAGACATTCAGACAAAGGAAAAGCATTTGTGTGTTCATATTAAAGTATGAAGGCAAGATCAAGATTAGTAATTCTAATTTTTATGGACCCTAGAATTGCCTTAGACTCAGAAGAACCCTTCAGATCCCATGGGCCCTGATTGTTCAGCTTTCTGCAGACAGCACACCCATTACTTGAGGTAACCTGAGTGAGTCTCTCATCCTCATAACCAGAGGAACTCAACAAAAACAAGTCTCTGTAAAGAAGAGACCATTACATATAATAGTGCGTGATTCAGTCCCAGCCAACTCATGAAATAGGTTCTACTTACGCTTTTGATTGGAGAACTATCTTACCAGCACCCAGATTTCCTTTCCTTTTAGATTCATTGTCCTTTTTTTGTATCAGGTCATTGGAAAAGTCCATTTCTCTTTCTTAATATATGTTAAATACAAATTAGGTACGAGGCCTCATGTTTAAACATGGGAATGGTTTTGGAGATGAAGGACACATTCTCTACCACAAGAAGCAAACAGACTCATAGCAAACCCACAATTACAGTGTAAGGTAATAAGTACTTCGAGAGAGTCTGCAGAGGATGCTATGGGAACACAAGGCGGGGCCAGAGTAGAGGAAGTTTCCTGAGGAAGGTGATCTCTAAGCTAAGCTTTAAAAGATAAACAGTAGTTACCTCTACTTTAAACTCCAGTTCAAGTTAGGGTTCTCTGGTCCCTAAGAAAAACATTTATTCTCATTGCTTTTTAAATCCTACTGCAGATTTGAGTTCATTTTCAATTCTGATACCTTGATCTTAGGTCCATGATTTCTGTAGCAGTTTTTGGTAATCTTTGATTACCAACATTATTTCTCCATTTTCTTCCTTTGTAGTATTTCCCAAATCTGCCTGACCATAAGAATCAACTAAAGCTCATGGTAAGTATTCAGGTCCCCCAAACTGTTTCCTGGAGATTCTGATGCATTAAAGTTTGGATTTTTTTTTAAATCAGGTGTCTCAGGTAATACTCATTATTAGGCCTGTTCAGGAATCATTTTTCAACTATCCAAAGTTGTTATTATCATTTATTTAATTTTTAATAATGGGTTTTCTGTTACCCTTACAATTTTTTGCAAGAGTAGTAAATAAGAAAGGAAAGAAACAAAATTTCCCATTAGGAAAAAAAGATGAGTTTTATAGATAAAGACACATAAACCTAAATTATAGTTTTAAAAATATTTTTTTGTGGGTTAATTTTGGTTAAATTTTGTATATACAGCTATCTTGTGTGAACTTTGTTTTACTTTCATTGTAATCCATTCAAATGTGTTATTCCCAGTTAAGATACTCATTCTTTTTGCATCCATGCTTATGATTTTTCTTTAATTAGAGAAACACAATGTAGATTTAGCTTTTAGGGATTTGGGTAGGAGGGTATAGAGGGTATAGTGGATGGATGCTATGTCAAATTGAGAAACACAGAGACAAAAAGTATTTAATAAAATATGGGCATATAGGGATTATCTGCTGTTTGTATGGGACGTTTAACAGTTTGATGAAGGAAGTATAATTTTGCTATGCTGTCAGGGTTTTGCTCCATATGCATTCCACGCAATGTGGTAAGAGCATGAATCTCATGACTCTTTTGGCTTAATAAGTGAAGCAAGCACTGACTTTATTATCAAGTATGTTAAAGGGAGGCCAAGTGTCCCACAGACATCAGTTGTTAATAACTCAATACCTAGCAGCTGTTTATTGAATAAGAACATAAGCAAAGACTCAGAACAATTTGTAATTAGAAATAAGAACACTGGAGCAGAAAGGTGGTATCTTTTTTCAGAGCCATACAAGGTAATACGGCTCCCACAAGAACAACCACGTCTAATCCAGAACTATCCCATTTGTCACACTAGTTAGGTATTTTTGTATCTTCTTAAGACCGGTGGAACTGGAAATTCATGTTACAATGGACAGTATACTCTTACTAGTTCCTTTTGTATATCTGTCAGAGATTTATAGGCTTCTATTTGTTGAGGGCAGTGTAGTCATTGTCAATGAATATTTTTTGTCATCTTCCTAAGTTTCAGTTTTTAATATCCTTCTATATGGTATCTTACAGGTATATAAAGTAAGTAAACTCATTTTTAAAGGGTGTAGCACCATGAATTGATCAGGAATATTTGTGTCTGCGTATATGATACGTTTGTGTAGAAATTTTGTGCTTGTATGTACACAAAGAGCTCCCAATTCTTAGTGGTAGAATGAAATTAGCAAAGACCATTAAATTAATAAATAAGAACAGAAAGCCATTTATTAGTTTAAAATGGGAAATTGTAAATTATGGAGCAACTTAAATATTAGAATATGTACAATTAGAGGGGATCTTCTCCTGGTAGGCAGGTTACATGGGAAGTATTCACCAATTCAAAGATCTATAAAATTGCACTGCAAATTACTGTTCTAGTGAGTATAAGTTCTTATGATCAACATATTCTTTTCATATAGGAAAGTGAACTATAATCAAGAAGTCACTGGGTGAGTTTAGAAACAGACGCACACAAAAAACAAAAGAATTCTTAATTTCTTCATGGTCCTAGGATCAGATAGCCTGGTGGGCCCACCTCCCAACTGTACCTAAACTTCAAAGTCAATATATTAACCAAAATCTCTGTATCCAACCCACATCAGAGGGGTCTAGGCCTGTGATATTGGAAATATCATATGGAGAAGGCTGAGGTTTTCTCTCTCTTAGACAGTGCTAATATATTTTTATCTGCATTAAATTTATTTGGTCGGCACTTTTTTCTTTAGTAAAAAAAATGCTTTGGTAACAGTAGAACATTTCAAACTAGAGTGTTATTCTAGTTATCTTTGCTGTGATCTATTCTAATTTAACTCTGAGAGGTACTCTGTTGCAGCTACCTCTCACCCCAAACTTACTGTAGCACCTTGATATTATGTTGACATATGGGCAGGAAACTTTTAAAATACATTACTTGAAGTCCTGTTTATATTTTCATTTTCAACTCAAGTGTTGAAATATATTTGAATATATTTAAGAGATATAGGTATGTTTCCAATACACATATACCTTTTTGTATGTTGGAAAACTCATCAGCATTCTCAGAAAATGGTATTTCTAATCAAGGACTGGGGTATTACTTAAGCTTATAATGGCTATCATTCAAATCCACTATACTTAAATTTCATATCTTTCCTGCAGCTAATATCTACTTTGATTCCATCAAGGTTTTTCTCATTCTCATTCTGACCTAAAAAAGAGAGCCATCTGCCAAATTAGTAGCATGCCTCACTGCACCTGGACCTCTCTTAATTTTAACACAAGCTTTACCCAAACATGTAATTTTGGGATGGAGAATTCATGGGAAACAGGTCACTCCTCCTCACTCTTCTCCCAAGGCAACATCACTAACTAATGATAGCAGTTTTCCCTTGGGTGAGACTTGGGCTGAGTCTTAGAAGTGGACTTCTCAACCAGAAATCTCCAGGTGACTACACTTGCTTCCAAAAATTGGAGTTGGCATAGCAGATGAAATTAATTTGGATTCCTTCCCTATCTTATGGTATCTGACAAGAATTTGTCAATTTTGAATTCCAGTATTTATCTGAAAGTAATTGTCTACTGAAAATTTTCTGAATCGGGAAAGCACAAGTTTTCTGGAAAATTTTTTTTTCTCCCCTTTATTCCCTGTGGATCTTCTCATCAAGACAAACAAAATTGCCAAATATTATCTGTAAAGGCCTGAAAAGTAGCAAGATTTGCTAAACATTTAAAGCATTTGCTCAGCTAATTTAGCTCAAATTCCTATCCATGACTTATAAAAGCTTTACTACAAGATTTTTATTTAATTAAGAAAATAATTTGGGGGGGTGTGCCTGGGTGGCTTAGTTGGTTAAGCATCTGCCTTCGGCTCAGGTCATGATCCCAGGGTCCTGGGATCGAGCCCCTCATTGGGCTCCCTTCTCAGCGGGGAGTCTGCTTCTCCCTCTCCCTCTGCCCCTCCCCCCTGCTGTGTATGTGTGCACTCTCTTGTCAAATAAAATAAAATAATTATTAAAAAAGAAAATAATTTGGTTTTGAAGTAGTGAAAAACATTTCTTATAAATCTATTGTATATGAATGATCTAATATTGAATTTCTTCCATGTTAAGTGAAACTAATATCTAGAAAGTTCTGAAATTATAATACCACTAGGAATTTCTTAAGCCACCAAAGCAACTATTGGTTAAAAGAATCAAATAGGGGGCACCTGGGTGGCTCAGTCAGTTAAGTGGCCGACTCTTGATTTTGGCTCAGCTCATGATGTGGGTTGTGAGATCAAGCCTCGAGTCGGGCACTGTGCTGGGCGTGGAGTCTGCTTAAGATTCTCTCCCTCTCTCCCTTTGCCACCCGGCCCCGGCTCACACACACTCTCTCTCTAAGACAAAAAAAGAATCAAACAGATGATTATCTGTTCATAGTCCTATTGCTCTATGATGAAAGGAAATATAAAACATAAGAATTTTATACTTTACAGACTAAAGGGTCTTAAAATTATTGGTGAAAATGTTAACATATTAAGAATATTTTAACTTAGTCTTTAGTTCATAATCAAGTATTGGTTTAACTCTTTTGCCTGTGTATTACTGGCTGAATTGACAAAAAAGAAAGAGAGAGAGAGAGAGAAGAAGAAAGCCATAAGAGATGATTCCAAAGATGCTTCCATTTGTAAAGAATAGATATGTTAGAAAAATCAGATTATTTCTGATGTATAAATCAGAATTATTTATATTTTTGGGGTATGAAGACTGATAAACTTCCAAAAGGCAAAATGGCATACTACCTGAAATCATCTCAATTTTTGGATACACATGCTGATTTTTCCCAAAGAAGAGTTCCCCTTACTTCTAATATTTTATAGAAGTCGAGAAATAAATATAGTCATTAAATACAAGATGATGAAAAATACCTGTAATTTTATTTGTAAGAACTGTAAAATTAGGATCCAGAGTGGGGCTTTTCAAATTTATTCTCCTTATTTCTATCTTCTTCAACTTTCATGCTAATAGACTTTTTTTCATATTTGGAAAATTACACTTTTTCATCTTGAATATTGCTAATGCCAGGGGCAAACCCATACATCTGATAAATAAACCTAATTTTATTTTTTATGTTAGTGATATTCAGAAGGGAAATAAAATCCCTTCTTTTCCTTATACACGTTACTTCAATTAGTTCGTCTTTCTCTATACAACTTTATAATACTTGCCTCAGGCAGATATCTGCACAAAAGGTTCATTATGGAGCTGGCACACAAGTATTAAGAAGTGATGGAAGAAGAGCCGAAGCCAATTAAACAGGCTGCTCTGCCCAGCCTGAGACCTAGCAAGACAAGATCTCACATAAATGTATCCAAAATGACCATATTTGCTTATCTAATTCCTCTTCCATTTTGCTTATACCTTTACTTTAAATAGGAAGGGGAAAAAAAGAATAATAGTGTTAATGGTCACCTAAATGAGAAAACTGGTCCACAGTGGGAATAGGAGAGTTTTACAGGTGAAAAATCTTATTCTCTGGAAAAATGTCTATTAGTGTCTTCTGCCCATTTTTAATTGGATTATTCATTTTTTGGGTGTTGAGTTTTATAAATTCTTTATATAAGGAAGACATACAGATGGCTAACAGACACATGAAGAGATGCTCATCATCACTTATCAGGGAAAATACAAAACAAAACTATATGAGCTATCACCTCACACCTGTCAGAATGGCTACAATCAACAAAACAAGAAACAACAGGTGTTGGTGAGGATGTGGAGAATGGAGAACCCACTTGCACTGTTGATGGGATGCAAACTGGTACAGCCACTCTGGAAAACAGTATGGAGATTCCTTAAAAAATTAAAAATAGAACTATCCTATGATCCAGCAATTATACTACTAGGTATTTACCCAAAGAATATAAAAATACTAATTCAAAGGGATACATGCACCACAATGTTTATGGCAGCATTATCTACAATAGCCAAATTATGGAAAGAGCCCAAATGTCCATCGACTGATGAATGGATAAAGAAGAGGTGGTAGACAATAGCCAAACTATGGAAGGAGCCAAGATGTCCAACGACAGATGAATGGATAAAGAAGATATGGTATATATATCCAATGGAATATTATGCAGCCATCAAAAGGAATGAAATCTTGCCATTTGCAACAACGTGGATGGAACTGGAGGGTATTATGCTGAGGGAAATAAGTCAATCAGAGAAAGACATGTATCATATGTTCTCACTGATATGAGGAATTCTTAATCTCAGGAAACAAACTGAGGGTTGCTG
>NC_138370.1:89635990-89726676 GCF_054177405.1 Leptonychotes weddellii
GGGAATTGGAGGGGGAGACGAATGATGAGAGACTATGGACTCTGAGAAAAAACTGAGGGTTCTAGAGGGGAGGGGGGTGGGGGATGGGTTAGCCTGGTGATGGGTATTAAAGAGGGCATGTATTGAATGGAGCACTGGGTGTTAAACGCAAACAATGAATCATGGAACACTACATCAAAAACTAATGATGTAATGTATGGTGATTAACATTACATAATAAAATTGAAAAAAAAAAAGGAAGAGGTGGTAGATCTATACAATGGAATATTACTCAGCCATAAAAAGAATGAAGTCTTGCCATTTGCAATGATGTAGATGGAGCTAGAGAGTATTATGCTAAGTGAAATAAGTCGGTCAGAGAAAGACAAATACCATATGATTTCACTCATATGTGGAATTTAAGAAACAAAACAGATGAACAAAGGAAAAAAAAGAGAGAGAGGCAAACCAAGAAACAGACTCTTAACTATAGAGAACAAACTGATGGTTACCGGAGGGGAGGTGGGCATCGTTGATGAGCATCAGGTGTTGTGTGGAAGTGCTGAATCACTATATTGTACATCTGAAACTAACATTATGCTCTATGTTAACTGGAATTCAAATAAAAACTTAAAAAAGATCTTGTTCTCCATAAAAGCAAGAAATCTCTGAATTCTGAACACTTTTCAATGCAAAGGAGGTTCTGGAGCACTCTCTTGGCTTTCCATAAGTTCCTCATGTCACTGCTCCTTGTAGAATGCGTTTGCCCTCATCTCCAGATGTGGTTCCATTGAATTTTTTTCTGTTTTGGAGCTAAAACTTCATATTGAATTGGCTGACACTACCCAAACTCTGGCCTTTTTGTCAGGGTAATTTTCAGCCACCCTGTCATTTTTCATCATTTTTTTCTTTTGGAGAATAACTCAAAGTACTTACTGGATTGAGAACCACAGTGAAGAAAAGTTCACCTCCTTGGATACTCTTGTCCAGCTCTTTAGGACCTCCTGGATATTCTTTGTAGAAAATTGTGTGAGTGAAAAGCCCACAGGTTTGTCTTGGAAGAACCTGAAGGAAGAATAAACAAGTAAGGAAAAAGTTCTTTCAACCATTAATTTGTTGAAACTTGGGGTTTTTTTCTCATGGAAGCTGATGCATAAGCTGGTGTCATTATTCAACTCTTAACTAAGACCCAGAAAATCCTTCACACTCTGGGAATGCAAGAATGACATCAGTAAAGAAAATACTGAAGAAAGTTGAAGAAATATTTTAAAACTAAGATAGACTTTGAATTATTTTAGCCACTTGTCTATTTTAAATCTCCAAATCAGTACTGCTGCTATGAAGCATAGTATGTTCCAGCATCTTAAGAAATAAAAAAGAAGTGAAAATGAGACTTTAAAAATATTGGAATTGTCTACCCTGTAATCTAGTAGGCAAAAATTTTAAGGATAATACTTTCTGCCAAAGTCTACACATGCACTAGAAAATGAAGTCAATTATTAACTTAATGTGATTCTTAAGAAATGACGGTATTATGCTGAGTGAAATAAGTCAATCAGAGAAAGACAATTACCGTATGGTTTCACTCATATGTGGAATATAAGAAACAGGGCAGAGAACTGTAGGGGAAGGGAGGGAAAACAGAATGGGAGGTCATCTGAGAGGGAGAGAAAACATGAGAGACTCTTAACTATAGGAAACAAACTGAGGGTTGCTGGAGGGGAGGTGGATGGGGGGATGGGGTAACTAGGTGATGGGTATTAAGAAGGGCACGTGATGTGATAAGCACTGGAGTGTTATATGCAACTGATAAATTATCTCTACATCTGAGACTAATGATGTACTATAAGTTGGCTAATTGAGAGGCAGGTGGGTGGCTCAGATGGTTAAGCATCTGCCTTCGGCTTGGGTCATCATTCCAGGGTCCCAGGGAGTCTGCTTCTCCCTCTCCCTCTACCTCTCCCCCTGCTTGTCCTCGCTCTGTCTCTCTCTCTCTCAAATGAATAAATAAAATATTAAAAAAAATAAATTGGCTAATTGAGTTTAAATAAAAAGAAATGAGATTTTAAATTCGAACAAATATTTGAGACACAAACCATAGTGTCTTCTCCAGTATGGAAGGACTACTGCCCCAGATTTTAAGTCTGAAGCCTGCCAGTTCCAAAAGTTAAAAAGAGATTATGCTTTTGATTATTAATTTTTATAAACTGTCATAAACAATAATAAAACATCATTTAGGAAAAAACCTTATTTTCATCCTTTGTATATGAAAGCCATTATTTGTTTCACTTATACACATTCATGATAAGGGTATGTTTTTCAAATTCTTACAGCTTTTCTGGTAAAATAACAGTGCAATTATAAAAGAAAGTGTGAATTAGTGCTGTGCAGGATGGTACAATCTTTAGCTAAATTTTATATAACGACTTCATAATGACCTGTGTTTCTCACTGTATACTTGAAGTAGTAGACAATTAATGAATATACTTTGGAGAGCTACAAGCTTACAGAATCTTAAATATACAAGTCTTCTGCTTATTGTCCTCAGTAAATTGATCTTCATTTTTTCTGTCTTTATTCTTAAAGCACATCTGGCTCAGTACGTGCTTTCAAAATATTACCTATGTAGGACTTTTCATGCTTTGCAACCTTCTACAAATATACTAGTTCTTTCTTTTTAGTTTTTGTATTATAATCAATTTCAATCTAGTCCTTGAAAGTTTCTTACAAAAAACACAATTCTTAGCTCAATCAGTATATCATACATTGCTGTGTAAATTGAAACTTTATATATCCTATTTATTTTTGTAAATTGGTCAAATATCCTTGGGAGCTATTCTATCTTGGTGAAATAGTTAAAAGAACTTCAATTTATTGCCAAGTATTAGCTCTGGTGATGTTTATGTTTAAAAGTACTACACATTCTGCAAAATCAATGGCAAACAAGAACCCGGTGCAAAGATATTCTAACTGAATTAAATATATTCCCTAACAATTCATGAAAATATCACTTTCCTGGAAATCAAAGCTTTACACAGCATTTACTCATTTTTTTTAAACAAATACATATTCTCAACTCTATGTAAGTCCATGTGGGAGAACACAAAGATATATTCTTTCTACTCTTGAAGAATTTATATCAGAATAAAGAGAAATGCCCCAAAGCTAAATAATGAAGTGCCCACATGTGATCAAATGCTAGGTTAGTTTTACATTTTAAAAGTGGATGATTCTGAATCACTTTTGGGATTCAGTTTGAATATCTTGCTTGAAAAACTATGGAAACATAAAGAGCTGTCTTTGGGACTTGATTGCCTTGCTGATTCTATGCAAAATGGAGAGAGAAAAGAAATTTGAGTTTTGTCTATTTCTCAAATTATTTGAGTTTGAACACTGAGAAGAGGAAGTGCAAGGGCTTTACCCTGCAACTCTGGGAAGGATAAGAGCCGAGAGGATAAGAGCTACCATGAGCCCTAGGATGATCAGCGGGCCACCACAGGAGGCTGAGGAGATACTTAGAATGTGACAGGGTCATATTCCATTGTCTTGCTCACTGAGCTCAATGCTACAGACACTGAACATGTTCCTTGAAATAGCTCTCTTGTGTTAGAGAAGGAATGAGAGAGGGTTTTTTATTTTTTTGTTGTTTGTTTTTTTGGTACTTTGCTATGGACTGCCCTGTAGAACTGGTTCTGGGACTGTAACACTATCAAATTCAAACTTTGAGACATTGAGGAGACTATGGAAACCTTGCTGACAATAACTGGGAGATGGTTAAGAAAGCCTAACCAACAAAAGTCTTGACCAATGGGACCTGAAGCCAATATCCTGTACCTAAGACCTAAACCTGGAGCCGCTGTCAACAAATGCTTCTAGAAGCCACCAGTAAAGACCACCTAGGAGGCTGGCAGCATGACTAATGGGAATCTTTATCAATGGACACCTCCATTAGAAACAGAAAGTAGATAATCAGGATCTGTAGTCTAATTGCTTAGAGGGCTCTGGCTTTCTCCAGAGAGTCACATTTAGCAACCAGGGGTTAGGGTAGAGAGTCCTGGTTTTTCCTTAATTTCTTACTGAATGAAGACCGAATTTGTCTAGCAGGCAAAGCACTAGGACTGGAAACCCAGAGACTCTGGTTAGGGCACAAACACCTTGAAATGTAGTAGGCTTTTATATTCTTAGCGGAGTTATAAGATGATCTGTTATGGGAATTCACAGGACAGTAGGCCTGAGTTAGCTGCTCAGCTGTTATACACCAAGGTGCTTTACATTAAATTATAGGATATGGGCTTGATATTGAGGAATAAAGGGAAGAAGAGTAGGTAGAGAGTGGTCAGAAAGTCTTTCAAGGTAGAAAAAATGACAAAGACATGGACACAGTAATGCTGTTTTAGAACTTTTGGGCTGGAGTGAGTCTGTATTAGCTACGGGAAAACAGAAGATAGAAAGGTAGATTTAATCTAAACTGTTTTTGGATACCTGAAGAGCAAGTTAAGGGGTGTGGAGATAATTGGAAGTATCAAGGTTAGGAAGGCCCAAATGAAGGCAGTGTTTTAAAAAGAATAAAAGTTTGGCACTATTCTGTGGGATAGGCTGTAGTGTGGGGGGTAAATGGAAGCTATAAACAAAGTAGGAACCAGCAGCACAGTTTACACATGAAATCAAGGCAGTGAATTAGGCTGTGGGAAACTAAGGGAAATAAAAATGTATTGTAAAGGAATTACTGATGGAATGTAGAGACTGGAAGTTGGAAGGCAGTGGCCAGCATGATTTTGAATTGCAGAACTGAATTAGGAATAGCAGGATCAATATAGCTGGCTTGAAGAGAAGTAATGAGTTTCATTTAAGGCCTTTGGAATTTGATTTGTGAATATTAAAAAAAAAGTTTCCCTCATCTCATAAAACAAAATGTGGGTGTGATTTTTTCTTTTCATTCTCTTCCTAGGAAGGCATATTGGCTCTTGTGGTCTTAACTTGCACCTCTAGTTGGATGACTCCAAGCCATGTTCTCTCTCTTTTACTGCATAATCAACTGCCTGCTGAGCACTTCCCACTTGGACATTCTTATCCAAGAGCCCACAAAGCAAATATAGAGGCTTTCATGGATTGCTACAAAACTGGAGCCATAGGGACACTTCCATCAAAACAGGAAATCTATGAGAGCCTTTATTACCTGTAAGATTTGTGCATTTATAATACAGGTAAACTATGTTTTCAGGAGAAACAAAAAATGAACATACCCCATGGGACACAGCCAAGCAAATTTTCTGGCAATACAGCCAGAAACAGAAACAAAAGAGGACAACATTTAATAAAGTCCTTAGAGACTTACGTTCACTATTCTACTAAGACTGCATATGATTTAGAAATGGCAGGAAAGTATTGAATACTCTTGAATTATAACCCAGGTGTCCTAAACTCTCTCTGGTCAAAAGGCTGGCAACTTGAGGCATAGGAGTATATTTTCCAAAGAAGAAGGGCAGACGGGGCTGAAATAGAGCCATTATGTCCCCATCTAGCATTTACAACAGTTTTTAATGAGGAAAAAGTCAAGATGCAAGTTGATCCAAATTAAATGTCATTATCCATTCTGTAATTTTTGCAGACATTAGAAAACTGTCTGAAAAGAAGTGAGTTACACCTACTTCTAGAGAGTAGGCATCTGGTCAAACGTAGTCTGACAGAGAGTTCCAGTGCCTCACCACACAGTGTTCTGTGTGGTATTTCTTCCCAGGGTGAGTCTAAATCAGGAAGTCGCTTCCTAACTTCATCAGCACTCTTTGGATTTTCTAGTTTGGGCAAAAAGTAGGATTTAGTTCCTTTGGGAGGCCACACAAAGTATTAGGTAATAACATATCTTGACAGTATGCAAGTGTCACCAATGTAAAAAATAAAAAAACAAAAACACAAAATAGGGAAGCTTTGGAGAGAATTTGACAATGGATGCAAATGACTTAATTAACTTCATCTGTTACATTCGTACTCCGTATTATGATCTGTTAGTGATTATGCAGGACTTCATGTATAGCTTCTTGTTGTAAGTAGTCAAGTTTTTTGTTTGTTTGCTTGGTTTGACATGGTAAAGAGAACAGTTTAACTTGTAAAAGAGCAGCATGGTTAATAGAGAGAGAGTTGGTTTTCGTTTTACATACTAAGTAACTTTTTGAAGAGATAATGGCTTCTGTAAACTATCTGCAAGTCAGATATATTATTTCCTTAGTATTTTAACATCAGTTCCTGGTTAATAGTAGTAGTGTCAGTAAAAAAACAAAACAAAACAAACATTTTATATTCAAAGAATTGTAAAGAAGTGACTTTAATTAAAACATCCTTTGCTTAGATATGATAAATATACTTCCTCCAGCAGGAAGCTTTTCCTATAGTTAAGCGCTCAACATTTTGCTCTTCTCTTTTGTTCTTTCTTCAAATGAAGAATGTAAATCTGGAAGAATTAGTTGTACCCTATGCATACCGGAGGAAGCTCACCATGATGTTTTTGTGGATGAAGCCCCTCCGATATCTAGCTGGTTTCAGATGTGGATATTCTTCAGTGCTGGTGATTCTAATATTCCAAACCTTCTTCCAGGCCTCATAAAGCTGAACATGTACAGGGTAGACGCCCGAATGGTGAGGGGCCACCGCGTAGCCCATGTCGGTAGGAATGCCGTGCTCCTAAGACCAAGCAAATGTTAATTAGAATGTGGGAAAATTTATCTTGATCCTATTTTTACCCCAGGATTCTCAAATGTACTATAAATGCATTTGTTTAAATCCATCATTACTTAATTGTATTGTAAAATTAAGGTGACAAATATTACGACCTCTAGGTGTCATGAAGCCTGGTAATCATTCCACCAGTCTTGATGTTAATACATTTGTGTTTAAGAGGGGGCGAAACAGGACTAATGATTTTAATGAATAACTTGAAAGAGTCTGCACTTAGTGCATTTTGTCATAGCCACCCATTCTTCTCACAATTTCAATAAATTAAATGACAAGCGCTTGCAACAAACAACACTCAGCACTCCCCACAAAAATAAGACCAACATTTATTAGAGGGATAGAACACATTCCAAGTTCACTAGACCTGTTAACAGGATTTTATTTTGCCTGTTGCCCAGGTTCTACCAAACTTGCCACATTTCTGCTGGTCCCTCAGCATGTGGGCCAGTAATAGAATATGTTCCCTGCCTTGGAGGAAGCACACACCTGCAATGAGAAAATGTGTTAAATCTTACAGAGCAATTTTCTTTGAAGTTGAAGTCCTGGTTATAGTAAAAGTAGAAGGTACTGAAAAAGCCAAATAATCTGGAAATTTAGTTGGCTTGAAGTCAAGATTTTGTATGTAAAATGAGTCCAGTTAAAAAAATAGTTTTAAAATCACACATACAATACGTATGTACATGCCACATATCTTCTGTTCAGTTGGCCCTGACCAGGTCAGAAAATTCCAAAAATAAATTTATGTGACATCCGGATATATTGGAGGGGGTTTGGGGAAACCTTGTATAATTGTCATTGTTCTTCTTCATTTGAGTTGGTCCCTTAATACATAGAGGAATCTTTTGGCATAGAGGGAAATTGCATAGGCGTAAAAGATGAAACATGTCTTTTATAAAAAGAATACCCATGGCTTCAGCAGTAGATGTGTATTTTTTCTCCTGAAAAATAGTTTATTTTTCTGTCTGTATTTTCAATTGCTTTATAGTCTTCAAAAGTTCCACCCAAATAGGCCTCCTTTGAATTAGTCATGGCTTTTCTTCGTGCCAAAGAACAATTTCACATACAGAGAACCATAGTATCAGGCTGCTAAATATATTGAATTGTAGAAATACGCTCCAAGTGGATATGGAAAAAGAAGCTAGCTTTGTTTGGCTAGTTTGTATGGTTAGCTTTTTTTTTTTTCCCCCAACTTATATAATAACAGGAGGTGAAGGAAGTACATGAAGCCTGTGAAAGAAAGAAAATGGGTTGCCAATAGTTTGTTGTTCCTTAAGTATCTGCCTGACTCCCTCCCTCAGCATAAAAGACCCTCAACATTTGGTCCCAAACCTGTCTACACAGCCTCATCTCCTACCAGCATTCATCCTCCCCACCCCCAATTTCTGATGATTCCCTTCAAGTCTTTGCTGTACACTGTATGCACTGTCCCCCTCAAGTGGAATGGCCCTTGCCCCTTATCTTGTAAATTCTCTTCATCATTTAAGAGTGCGTTCAGTCAGATGTACTGGAATTGCTGAAAAGGGGAGCTGCTGCATTTGTGCGGCGAGAAAGGGAATGAGTGGTATTAGAGTGGAGTGGCCCATGCCTGTGTTTCTGAAGGGTGACAAAGTTTTGTGTTCTTCATTGTATTTGCATCTTTGTAGAAATGGCCATATTTAATAGAATTGCTATTATATCATTTAGAATTTTGCTAAAAACAGTTGAAATATCTCACTGCATTTCTTTTACTGGTTTTTAGAAACTCAAACTAAAGCAAATTTTTTCAACTAAAAATAATTCACCAATCCATACTTTGTGTTAGAAAAGGTCAGTGAAGTACTCATCTAAATTGGTTTAAAAATAGGGGTGCAGTGATCATGGACCAGGTGATAGAAAATGAATTTTAGTCATTGAAATTTAAAGAAAAAGAAATCAACAATTATAGGTTAACAGTTTCTTAAGAAGCAAGGATGAAATTCACAATGATAGGAACTGTATTATTAAATTCAAATATCTCCAGATTTGTAAGAAATTATGCTGAGCTCAAGGTAGTTTTCAATGCCTATAAGTGGTCGGCTCTGTGTGCAGGAGGCCCATGTAAGAATAGGATGGTCCTGCACAGCAGGGACACTTTCCTTCTTTTGGAATATTCCCAAATATTTGGGGACCAATGTATGAGCAATCTTGTTTTTATTTCCAGCTTTTGACACTGAAGAAATACTGAGGCTTCTTCATCTCATCTTTTGTGTGCTCGTGCTATGTGTCACAGTGTTAGGAAACTCCACTTCTGGAGTCAGATATATCTGGCCATTTCACTCTCCCGTTTTCTACCTGTGTGGCCTTTGGCAAATGATTTATTTTTTATTTTTTTATTTTTAAGATTTTATTTATTTGACAGAGAGAGACACAGAGATTTATTTATTTATTTGTTTTTAAAGATTTTATTTATTTGTTTGACCCAAGAGAGAGACAGCAAGAGAGGGAACACAAGCAGGGGGAGTGGGAGAGGGAGAAGCAGGCTTCCCGCTGAGCAGGGAGCTGGATGCAGGGTTTGATCCCAGGACTCTGGGGTCATGACCTGAGCCGAAGGCAGACGCTTAACAACTGAGCCACCCAGGTGCCCCTGGCAAATGATTTATGACCTCTAAGCCTCATGTCCTGTTCTCTAAAATGCTAGTCATAGAGTACTTATCTTGAAGGGGTTCAGAGTAAATTAAATAATATTACATAGGGAAAGCATTTAGTGCATGATAGATATTCAATGTATGTTGTTTATTGTTGTCGTTACTGCCCTGCCTCCATTTTTTTTTTTTAATAAGCTATGATCCTACTACTCAACTATAATGTGGATATTATGAAACCACCAGGCCATCTTTTTATCAGTAAAAGAGCTATTAGACCCTCTTTTCTGTTTTCACTGTAGATTTTGGGATTCTGTCATGTGAGGATTCTGTGACGTGTATCTTAAATTCTCTTCCTGTGCCTGCTTCCCTCCTGATCTGTCCAAATAGTCACAACCAGCGCCATGTGGCTCCAGCCTATAAATCACTGAGAGTTAGTAGGAAATCTTTTAAAAGAGCTTTAGATAAAGGCAACATAAAATGGCCCCCAAATTTGCATTCAATATCAGAAAGAACACTGGAAGTGTTCTTGCATGGAAAAGTTTGGGCTAAGATGTAGGTAGTGTGTTTGGGAAGGCAGACTATCAGGTTTTAGAGGGTTTAGCCACGATGCTTAATTCTTGACTGATTATTCTCTTCCAAATCTTTTAATTTGAAATTAAGCACATATTATTTTGTTATCTGGGGCCAAAAGTCTAAAATGTTAGCTTAAAAAGTTAATTCTCCTTCTTCATTAATTCTTGAAAGCAGCATCTTAGTTCCAGGAACCCGTAATCCATATCAAGATTTTCCTAGTGGAGGACATGGACCAAAAAGGCTGGGATGATGGCTATGTTACTATAAAATGTAAGTCTGATACTTAGAACAAAGTGGGATTAATGAGTCTCACAATTGAACTCTTCATCTCCACCTCTCAACTCTACCAGATATGCTCTTTCTCCAGGGTTCCTCCATGTCATTAAATGACACTATCAGCCATCAGCCAACTCATGGCTATGTAGGAAAAGTTAGATTTTTGTTCTTGACATCTCTTTCCTCATTCTGTCCTGAATCCAGGCTATTATCATAGCCTATCAATACTACCTCCAGTATGTATCTTAAATCTATCTACTTTTCTCCAATTCGGTCATCACCATTACCTGGCCTCATCTACCATTTTATTCCATGGGCTTGTAGCACAGACTCCTAACTCGTCTACCCATTTCCTCTCCGGCTACATCCATCCATTTTCTACATAGCAGCCAAAGTAATATTTAAAAGTCACAAATATGATCTTATAACTTTCTATTTAAAATCTATCCTTGATTTTTCCTTGCATTTATGATAAAATACAAAATTCTTAGGATATTTCCAAGCCTTGCATGATATGACCTTTGCTTCTCTCTCTAGTCTCATTTTACACTATCCTCCACCCTTCACTGTATTTCAGTCACGTTAATCTTTTCCTGAAACCCACCAAGTGCTTTCCTACCTTAGCATCCTCCTATATATTGTTTTCTCAGACTGGAATGTCCCTACTCCAACTCTTCCCGTGGATAAATGTGATACCTCTTTTTGATAACTTATTTTGTCATATCTACAAAGAAGACTTTACTGACAAGTTCTGATCTAAATTAAGTCTATATTAAGACTTCTCTTATAGCCTTCATTTCTTTTTCATAGTACACAGCACGATTTGCAAGTGAATATTGGTCTGTATAATTATTTCTTAACGTCTGTCTTCCTCACTAAATGATAGGCTCTGCAATTCTGGGTTCTGTTTCATCCACTGCTATAAGCCCAGTATCTTGCCAATAGCAAGCAGTCAATAAATACTAGTGAGTAAGTTTGTGAACTGATTCTGACCACCTCCCTCTTATGCTAACTTTCTCAATGATCTCCGTTAAACTCTCAGTTCACCCACAGACATATGGGTAACTCACAGGGAAATTTAATACTTATATAAGTAATATTTGAAAACACTTTTGAGACTGTAATTAAAAATTATTATTCAGGTGCAAGACAGACATATTTATTTATTATTATGAACTTATATATTTAAATTCTATATAGAATAAAAATTGTAAGATTTTCATAAATTATGCATTTAAATACTTCCAAATAGATGTGAAGATAATACATTTTTATCAAGCAAAAAGTGATGCTATATTCCTTAGAAAAATTCCCCAAAAAAACTAAAAGAAAAAAAGAGAAAAAAATTGGTATTCGGGTATTTGAGCAACACTGAAGAATCAGTTTATTATAATCTTTGATAATATTTACTTAAATTCTTGCTAGTATAAGAATGGTATTTTACCTTTTTAAATTTGAGTCTAGTTTATACATGATGTTACATCAGTTGCAGGTGTACAACTTAGTGATTTGACAAGTTTATACATTATGGTATGTTCACCCCAAGTGTAGCTACTGTCTGTCCCATTCCGTCACTATTACAATATCATTGACTCTATTTCTCATGCTCTGCTTTTTATTTCTGACTTACTCATTCCATAACTGCAGGCCTGTATCTCCCACTCTCCATCACCCATTTTGCCCAACCCCCTGTCTCCCTCCCCTTTGGCAACCATCAGTTTATTCTCTGTATTTATAGTTCTGATTCTGCTTTTTGTTTGTTTATTCTCTTTTTTAAGATTCTATTTATCAGTGGAATCATACGGTATTTGTCTTTCTCGGTCTCACTTATTTTGCTGAGCGTAATAGAATAGTAGTTTTTAAATTTTTTAAAAATATTTTTCTCTGAATCTTTATAAATAGAACCTTTTAAATTTCCATTCATGACTAGACTTGTTGCCTATTTCCATATTTCTCAGATTAGCAAGTTTAAAAACCAATGTAATTAGAAAACCCCACAATGATAGGTAACCAAATAAACATTCTATACTCTATAGCAGAAAAAAAAATCTAAAACTTCATTACAACATAGTTTGGAAAAACTTATAAGTGTTTCTCTGCAGTTAATTTTGGTTAGAATGTCCCACTTCCTCAGTATACAGACTTTCATTCTTTGGTTAACTATATCATAGTACGAAAATTTGCATTTACAGTTTACATGGGTTTATGATAAAGTTTCTGTATGTTTACATTTGGTAGTATGTTTTGGAGCTGTTTCTAGAAAAAAAAATTGTTTTGCTTTGCTTTTTAAAGTGGCTTCCTTAAAAGCTATTGCTTTTCACATAGAAAAGAATAAATTTTCCCAGATGATAGGAGCATACTTGAAAAATGAAATTAGAACTTTTTAACCTAAAAGACATATGAGTGCATGTGCATACATGTGCACACACACACACATGTATTCACGCAATATATATGAAGAAAATGGTTTATGAAACTAGGCCCTTAAATTTGAGGAGCACTTTAATGTTTCTAAAGACAATTTGTTTTCCTAAAGTGAAACTAATGGGCCACACAGGAATGTGAGCTGATGGGAGCCCATAGGGCCTCTAGTATCTGGAGGAGTCCTGTAGCAGTTGCCATGATGGGGAAAGTAAGAAATGGCAGTGAAGGTAGCCCAATACATGCAGAATTATTATCCCAATGAAGCTGACTTTCTTCTTCACTTAGAACAAAACCAGGCAAGTCAGGATTTATCTTTAGGTTAGGGAATTAAGGTTTGGAACTGAATGCTAACATTGTCAATATTAAAATAGGTTCCTGTGACAAATGATGGTATCTCTGGTATGGTTTGAAATAAAAGATCCTGAGAGAAATAATTACCTAGTATAAGAATCTGGTTTTTATTTTTTTTCAATTGTGCAAGTAGTCACTGATGTTCGGATTTAAAATTCTGTGCTTCTGTGATACAATCTGTGTGGCTTTAGAAGTGGTTTTATATTCAGGTGCTAAATATAAATGCACCATCTTTAATCCATGATCAAATCTTAAGCTAACACGTGTAATTTTCCACCTATAAATTTAAGGAAGTAATAACCTCCTAAAATGTGATGGGCACATTTACACAAATTTGGTTAATATTTATAGGTTTGGCCAGTAGATTTATTTCTGTTTTTTTTTAAACATGGTAATATTTAATTCATCATATAAATTTCTGTTTGCTGGTTGGTATGTGAAAAGTCTGCTGTGATGATCATGTTGTTTTTAATATATTTGGTTTAAGAGTTTAAACTCATCCTCTGTTGGCAGCTATTGTATAATAAAGAGTTTGGCTGGTCTTCATCATCCCTGGTTCCTGGAAGATAAGCCTGAAATCCTCAGATTTTCTTGAGTGATAGGAATGTGTTTGTTATTGATGGTGGGCCCCTGAGACCATATCTGAGTCATGCTAACAAGATGACTCAGAATGTGGTTTGGCCATGCCAGAAAGGCGACCCACGTAATTAGAGAGGTGGGGCTTTGAGCCAGGTGATATTGGCCTAACTTCCAGGTAGGGGAGGAGAATTGGAGACTGAGTTCAATCCCATGACCAGTGATTCAATCAATCATGCCTATGAAATGAAACCCCAATAAAAACTCTGGACACCAAGGCCTAGGTGAGCTTCCCTGGTTGATTTTCTTATGGGTCCAGAAACCCCAGGAAGGTGATATTCTTTGTCTCACAGTTTGGATCTAAAAGAAGCATGCCTACAGTAACAGAAGTCTTTGGATTAAAGTGTTAAAGGTGTTAATAATGAAATTTTGTGAAATAGAATGACATTATAGTAACTCATAGAACAGAAGTATGACCTTACTACTCTGAAGTTACTCAGCTCTGGAAAAGAATATATAGTGTTTCATCAACTACATTGTGAGAAAATAATCTTATTCTTCCCATATCTAAAGATACCCAAATCCATGACAATGGAATGGTTGGTGTCTACCAAGAGTCTCAGGGATAGGGAGAGCATAGTATCATGGAGAAAGCACAGATGTAGGAGTCCTGGGCTCAATTTCAGGGCCACCCTTCATTTGTTGTGGGCCTTTGGCAGGTCTCCCTAAGCCTCACTTCCTTTGCTTGCCAAGTAGGGGTAACAAAACTATTTATAAAGAGTTGTAGGGAATGGCAACATTATTGGTCATTATTGGTCAATTACTATGTAATTTCCTTTCATTTTATTAACATTATTCTGTTTCTGTTTTAAACAACAAAAGGACAAGGAAAAATGGTAAATTAAGAATCCTTCCACATCACCTCTAGCCTTCAAAAAACTCTTCAGAATTCTTTTTTTTTTTTTTTAATTTCATTTAATTATTTGACACACAGAGACAGAGAGAGAGCACAAGCAGGGGGAGTGGCAGACGGAGAGGGAGAAGCAGGCTCCCCAGTGAGCAAGGAGCCTCATGTGGGGCTCGATCCGAGGACCCCAGGATCATGACCTGAGCCGAAGGCAGATGCTTAACTAACTGAGCCACTTAGGTGCCCCCAGAATTCTTATTTAAGAGCAGACATTCCTAAAAGAAGACACACTATCACTATCAATCTTATCTAGAAAAAGTTTTACAAAAAAGTATGTATTTTTTTTCTGGAAAAAGTAATTGATATTATGTATAAAATGGGAGGTAAAAATACTCCTGGCAAACCATAAATCTGATAAGGCTGTACTAGCAATATCAGTAAAAACCCTCCTTGACACCATATATTCCCCTTCAAGTACTACCCCAAATTAACAGCTTAGTTATTTGAAAAACTTAAATGAAATTTAATACACCAAATGCGTTAAGAAATTCCAGTAACAAAAGTTAAGCTAATAATTCAGTGTCAATAATGAAATTTAACCTTCATTTTCTCTGGTAACCTCTAAGAAGGAGTTATCTGGGAGAGAGTGACAGATTTTCTTCTAGTCTTCCCTAATAATTATGTAATTTATTTTGAGTAAGTTTCTATTTAACAGAGCATAATGTTTTCCTCTCTTCGAGTTCCTTTCAGAATTTTTGAAGTGTCGTCATACCATTGTTGAGTGTTTCATAAGTAAACACACCACTAAAGGGTGTACTTTTGTAAGAATGCTCAAAGGAATGAAAACACTTGTACCTTGCATAGGCTAGGCTCATTTTTTTTTGAATTGCTGGAATTTCTTCAAGTAAACACATGAAGGAGTTTGTAGAAATATCAAAAATGAATTTATGAAGATTTTTTTTAATGCTGTAGCAAAATAACCAAAAATAAAATTATCTGGAGAGACAATAGAGGAATTGGAGGGTTTAGTTTAATCCAGCTTTCTCAGAGTGTGAAGTGATGAGCTTTATGTGGACCTTCGGGGTCCTCGAGAGGTAATAGAGCTATAAACAATTCAGGGACAGGCTCAAATTCCCAAGGTACCTGCAAGCACGTTTAATCTTTCTGAAACTGCACAGGTTTGATTACAGTAGGACTCTTTAAGTCTGTATTGTACCAATTTTAATTGAAGTTTAATATTCCAGAAAGAGAGAAAAGTTGATATTGCTCTTTGTTATAACTACTGCATGCCCTCTGGCATTTAAAATAGCCACCAGGACAGTTAACGCCTGTGGTGCTGGCTGCACAAACACAAGAAATCACATAAATTATATAAACGGCTATTTAAAAGAAAAACATGGTGAAAAGTAATTCTGATTATAAGGTTCCGGTGACAGCAGCAACCATGCCATTGATACTGACATTGACTGCTGTTACCAAAACCTTATAATCAGAGTGTTACTACTTCTCTAGAGAGTTATTTTACACAAATTCAGAATATTAAAATCTGACTTTTTGGGCTTTAGAGCTTGATAGGCCTGGGGTCAAATCCTTTCTCAGCTTTTCCCTGGCTGTGTGATTTAAGGAAAATTATTTAAGCGCTCTGAGCCTCACTTTCTGCACTTTCAATATGGGGCTGATGAGCCTCACAAGTGGTTGTGAGGATATTAACTGAGGACACGTGAAAAGCACTAAGCACAGTGTCTGGTAATTACCTGGAGGCTCAGATTTCTCTTCCTACATTTCATGTGGAGAGTCTAGAAGCTTTCTAACTGAAATGCAAGGTTCTGTTTCACGTAGGGGAATGGAATAATAGAATTTCAAGTTTCTCAATGTTCCCTGATCTGAGCATAAATTAAAGGGAAAGAATGGAGAACTAAGGAGGTTAGTTTGGATGTTGCTGCAATGATCCAGGTGCAGGATGAAAAATGTGGAAGTGGAGTCGGGATAGAAAGTTTTGAAATGGAGCAGGATATGGTGCAAAGAAAGAGCTCATAGAAATTGTTGAATGACTGTGGACACGGAGTGGGAGATATGAAAATGTCAAAGCAGGTGCAAGGTTAGCATTTGAGCGGACTTTACTGTCATATCTTCTCTTGCCATCACTTCCATCCCTGCCACGTTTATAATCACCTCTCAGAAAACAAATGCCCCTTCCATTTTAACTAAATGTAAGACGCCCAAAAAGGAAGGAGCAGTGAAAATTTAGTAGCAGCATGCGTGGATCTGGAAATAAACCTTTCCCCAGCTCCATCCCCACATCTGACTCCAGCCCACCAGTAAGAATTTCTTGGAGAATTCATAAAGGCTTTGAGTTCATTTTGTGTCCAAATAAATTTGGGCACTGAGGGACTATTTTCATGTAGGACATGTACTAAATTTATTTTTCTTTTTATAAAACCAGTTTAAATCACCCTATATGCGTTGGAGATGCAATGTAGAATTTTTTTTTTTTTTTTTTTAGAGATAAAGGAAAGGAATCGAAGAATAGTTTTCCACATTCTCCAGCTTGTTAGGGAGCATGAAGTCTTCCTATAGAATAGAAAAAGGTAATCCGGAAAGGCATTTACAAAGAAAAGGATTCAAAGTTCCTGAGGTAATCAAAACCACTTTCAGAAGTGTAATGATGTATCCATCTAAATGAGGAAAAATGCTGTGCCACTGTAGGAATGGGCAGGAGCTGGTGTCCTCACGTAGGTGAAATTCAGTTTTTAAGGAAAAGCAGCAGTTCATACTTGCATACTTTAAATAAGTATGCACAGATAGAAAATTGGGAAGCCCCAACCTTGATGTTATTTTTGACCTGTTACTACCTTTTGCTTCCTCATCATCCATCCAATAAGAAGCCCTATTGATTCTATTTCAGAAATAGTTTTCACATTGCTCTCCTTTATAATCTTACTTCTGTTGGTTTAAAGTCGGTCTTTATTTCTTCTTCCTTAATTACTTTCATAGTAATCCAATTTGTCTACTTACCTCCAGTCTCTCTGCTCCTCTCCATCCTCAATACTCCCACTCTAATGTTCTGTGATTCTACAGTCTATGTGGAAGTGACAGAACTCTGGGAAGGAGATGACAGTGTCATCTTGGAGTTCAAAGTGCTTAAAACGTGTAATTCTGAAAGTAATTAGATATGAAATTTCAACTTAGGAAAGCAGATTCTAAAACATTCTGATGAAAAAGGGTGAAGCAATTGCTAGGAGTATAGCTAAAGAGGGATAGGGGATTCAAAAAAATACAGTTTTTCACAGAGAATTATAATTATTCAAAACAAGGAAGAAAACATCTATTTAACATAGTGATTAAGAGTCAGAAACCTCTGAATTCAAGTGCCCGATCTGTGGCTTAGCTGTGTGGTTTGGAGCAATTACTAAACCTCTTCAAATATCAACTTTGTTTTCTATAAAATGGAGATGACATCAGAAGGGTTGTGATGAGGATTAAATTTTCTTTAAGATTTTTTATTTATTCGTTTGAGAGAGAGCGAGCAAGCGAGAGAGAACACCAGCAGGGGCAGGATTAAATATGATTAATAAGAGAAAAAATAAGATTATTAATTAAGAGTTCCAG
This sequence comes from Leptonychotes weddellii, assembly GCF_054177405.1. NCBI lineage: Eukaryota > Metazoa > Chordata > Mammalia > Carnivora > Phocidae > Leptonychotes > Leptonychotes weddellii. The sequence continues at coordinate 89,654,015 of NC_138370.1, forward strand.
CCACATATTGAAGAGTCAATATTATTAGCTATTGTCTATAGAAACTAACTACTTACAGGGCCCTCACAGACACCAGGGTTTAAAACAGGTACATGAGATGAAAGGAAGTGCACATAACCAAGGATGAAAAAAATTAACAGAACAAAATAAGCAGAAAAGGTAAAAAAATTAAGTGAAGGAGGCTAAAGTTCAAAGTGAGTTTATTTTCCATAAATTGCTAATTAAAAACAACTCTAATCAGCAAAAGATACACAAGAAATATCATTCCATGTTCACAGTTGGAGAGGGGGTGGCTGAAATACTTTGACGATCAGGGTAGAAAGCAGAAATGTCCAGTATCTTCTGATTCTACTTTCCCTATCAAAGAGAACAGCTTTTCAAAATATATATGATGGTATAAACATAAACTTAGATGAAAGACCTGATGAACTAAACTGTAAAGTATTATATACTAAAGTATTTCAATATTCTCCAGGTTCAGAAGAGCACATTTTAAGGTAATTAAAAAAAAGTATAGATTTTTGATTAACTTAAGACATGCTATTCTGAGCCTGTTCAACTTGATCAATAACTTGATGAAGATGCGCAAATCATACTGACAAAATATACTTGTAAGATATATGTATGACACAAAGCTAGGAAAGATGTAATGCATGTTAAATAACAGAATCAATCTTTATAAATGTGCTGATAGACTGGAACACTGAATACATAACAAATATGAAATGTTAAAGGGACAGTTTTAATCTCAATGCTAGCATTTAGTTAACAAAATCTATTGGCCAAAAACAAATACCTGAAGACTTACTAAATAGCTCATGGGCAGACACAGATATGATATGATGGTTTAAAAAATGTGATCTTTGACTACATAAATAGGAATAAAGTGTACATGAAGAGAAAAATGTTTTACTGTTTTCTGTTCTAATAATGGTCAACTTGGGGCAACATATATTGGGAAGCAGATTGACGAGTTGGAGGTTGTACAATTATGGCAACTGGGATGATGAGGGGATCTGAAAACCTATGGAATGCTTCAAGATACATAACTTAGACTGAAGTATATGTAACGGTATTAATCATGCCTTTTTATTTTCTATATTTCTGATGCTTTGACATCTGAGAGCTTGCCGACCCTGCAAAGACTGCCTCTCCCAGGGCTATCCAATTCCTAGAGATAATTAAACACCTACCCAAGAGCATGTTCTTCGAGTGCAAACCAACCAGTTCAGGCTCCCTCCTCTCAACTACTTCCTTCTTAAGCTGAGCTGCTCCTTCCTGCCTGCCGTAATCACCTCCTGGCCAGGTATAACACAATTAGGAAGAGTCCCTTTACAACAGTGATTGCTGAAATTGTCATCCAACCAGCCAATCCTAAACCTGTTTACCCTGCCTTGTCTTGCCTCTCCTGTAGAAACCACAGTAAAGACTCTTGCCCATGCATTCCCCTTACTCTGTTTCTTGATTGACTCTAGTGCTACCCCACGGTGCCCTGGATGGTGTGGTGTGCTCTCTCCTCTTTGGGAACTGTGAATATCAAACTATCTTTTCAATGGCAGTCTTCTGATCTGATGATCTCACCATACCCAAATAATAATAAAACCTACATTTTTAAACAATAATGATCTAATCTTAAGATCCAGAACAATATTTATTTATATTTTCATCTACCAAACATTGAGCACCTACTAGGTGTCAATCACCATTCTGTGTACACAACTACCTAGATCAGAAGAACAACTCTACTTGAATGTGTAGGATTGTCTTCCTCTTCTATAACTTACCTTCTGAGTACATTCATTCAAGTTCCTTGTAAATCATACAACTGATTATATTCAGGGGGTAATATTCAAAATATTTACCAGCCAGCATTCTCTGCAACTGATCACTCAGAACTGTTGCCTGCCATAGAGCTGGAGAGGGATGCTGGTGACTCGGAGCCAGGCCCCTTTAGTTGCTGAGCAGTTGGGAGGTTTGGGACATCCTGGGGGAGGGTCTGAGGTTAGCAGGGGGTAAGGGTAGTAGCACTGACACATTTCAATATTGGAATCAACTGGCATGGCCATATTAGAACTTTTACGTTGAATATTAGTTCTGATAATATATCCCTTGGTCTCCTCTTCTGTCTCTTGTCCTTACCAAGTTCCTTTCTATGATGTAAATTATAGACTTCACCTTATTAGTCATCATGCCCTGAGTAATGGCTAGTGGCTTTCTTAAACTGTGCTACTTGGATAACTCCAGAAGTGGTTTACCAGCTCAGGGTAGACTTTTACATCCTGATTTGAACTCTGTTTCTATTAGGACCACCAGAATTGTGCTTTGTTTTCAATATCAATAAAATAAAAACCTTATGTGTCTTTTTGTAAAGTGCTTCACTGAAGTGAAAATGATGGAATTCATTCATTTTCTAGCTGGCAAGCAAACTAATTAAAAGATTATCATATATTCCTTAAGCCAGCAAGTCTTTCAGTATATTTTAAATTACATTTTGATACTATTATCTTTATTTCCATATTAGAAAAGTTAATGTGCTCACTAATCTAAAAAGTTGCTCACTTGACAATAGACATTTCAGCTAATGTGAATTAGCAGTTCTGCTGAACTTGGAAAAGAAGGGGGGCAGAGGACACTATTTGAAGGAATAATGATAATGCAGTAAAAAAGTACAATCCTCAGCAAGATTTTATGTTTTCAGGATCAGAAACATTGTTCTACTACTACTAATACTATTGTCTGTAACAGTGTTAAGTATTATCTGATATTGGCAATGAGTTCTATGGTGAAAATTTCTACTAATTTTTTTACATTAAAATTAAGCCACCGTAATTTACCAAAAATGTTAGATCTAATTCTTCAATTGAGAGTATGTATCTTGATGATTTTTTGAGGCTTAAAAGCAGTAAGTTATTTACTTATTGAATGAAATTTTGTCCAATTCTAAAAGCTATACGATAGATATTTCAAACTGTGTTAGGTTATTAACAAATGTTACAATTAATCCTTGCCTCAGATATAGTACCTTTCAAAAAAACCCACACTTGGGAACATTTCATTTTAATACCTGAATTAGCCCATATTTGATACCTAAAAATATTTTCTAATCTGCCTCTAAAGCTGTATTTCCTGGTGGCTGTAACCATCAAATGCAAGTTTGCTTAAAGGATTTACTTGACCTTCCATAATAAGCTATTAGAGCTTTCAAAGCTAAATTAAAATGGACATCAAATTCCCTTGTGAGACAGAAGTGTCCACATTGTGCAAAAGGATAATAGATCAGATGCATTTGCTAAAACTCAGTGAAAATAACAGGTGTTTGGCTATATAGATGGTGATAGAGAATGCTCAAACAAAAGAGTTTTACATCATAGTCTCAGATTCTCTTAGCTGGAAAAATAAATGTTTTCTAATTCAATCACTCATTTGAATGTTGAATTTCATCCCTGAGATCCCGATCTTGTTTGAATACCCAGTTGCTCCCAGAGCAACACATTTGCTTCTTTCAGTTCCTTCACTGGGAGAAACACTCCTGCTCATGTTAAAATTCAGAGCCTCCAAGCTGGTGGAGAAAAGCAGGATGTTACCTAATTTAGACATGCGCTCTTATCAGCACAGGTTAAGCTTTTTTCATCCAGTGAGTTGAGAGTTGAGGCAAAATTTCCCCCAGAATAGTTTGCATTGAATTAAAGTAGCCTCTCTATCCGTGACAAAAGATACTCATTCATGTGGAAAGGCTCAGATTTAGTTGTTTGTCTCCTTTCCCAACATTTTAGAAACTCTGCCGATCTTAGGGAACCTCAGGGAAAAGTTGCCTTAGGAGACCCACCTCTAGTTCTCAATTTCTCTTATGTTATCAGAATTACCAAATATTCCTTTGGATTACCAGGCAGAAGGGAAATCTAGATTTACTCCTTTGAATTGGGTTGACAGACTAGTGAGAAAGCCTGGGGGGAAGGGGTGTGTTAGAATTCATACAGTTTTAGAAGACCTGGATTTCTGGGCTTAATTCTACCTCTAGTGAGCTTTATAATCCTGAGTGAGTCACTGTATTTCTCTGATTTTCAGTTTCCTTATCTATAAAGTGAGAATAAATATACCTATAATTCAAGGTTGTTTTAAGAATTAAAGGAAATAATACAGAATATATAAAAAACTAAAACCCTTTTCTCCTTATCGCTTTACATTTAACAGCAAAGCAGCTTTGTAACCCTAATGCCTTAATGGGAAGTGAAAGAGTTAACATTTGTTTAGAAGATGTATAGAATTCACATGAACCAAATGTCATCACAATAGAGAATAAGCTTTTAACCTTGAGGATTTTTGTTCCTCTTACCTGTCACTCTAAACACCTGAGGAGCCTAGGCAACAATTGAAGACGGCAATTTTCTGATACTGAATATATAATGATGATAAAAACAACAGCTGCTATTTACTGTTTGTTAGGTTCTAATCACTGTTCGCAATCGCTTTACATGCATATTCTTTCACGTGGTTATGGCTGGGAGGGACTGGTCCTGGATTTAGTCTTTTTTCTTGTCTGTCCTTTCCTGACAAAAAGAAATCCATGGGTCCTATATTTGATTAACATTAAAGAACACATTTGGCCTATTTCTGAATACCCTCTGCGACTGTTCTCTATGCCTTGAGGACCATAATTTGGGTTGTCAACCTGTAGTTAGGAATGATATTTCAAAGAAAATGTCCTTTGCCTGGCACTTGAGTGAGGAGTGAGAATGACCAAATTTCAGTGTGGGTAAATAGACAACTGCCTGTCTGGAGTCCTCCCATGTGTTTGAATTATTCTTTCAATTCATGATGCTTTTTAGTTGAGCATTCTTAAAAAATGTGTGTAATTCCTGTGCATGTCTGTTCTTACTAGGTATACTTTAAGTATTTACACTTGTTTTAAGTACAAACATAATATTCATTGATTCATTCATTCAAGTAATAATAGAACACCTATTATCTAGATACTTTTTTAGTGGCACAGGAATATAGATAGCAATGAATGTCATGTCATTCATCAAATCTGCCTTGATAAGCTGTTTTCTTTTGAAAGCAACCAAAAACAACAACAAACAACAAAAACCTCCCTGCTTACTTCCCAGTTTTTAATTTTTTATTAGTACTTTCTTTCACTCTATTTATGTATTTTATTCTTTCACAAATTCCTTTCTTTCTCCACAGATTAAAGAAGAAAATACAAAGTAATTTTCTTCTTCACATCCTTTCTTGCTGATTAATGTTGCTTATATCAGCAAGTCTTAGACTTCTGAAGATGACAAAATTAATGTTTGCTGTGTTGAGAGAGTTTTTAGTGCTCTCCATTAAAAATTGAGACAATGTTTACACACTCTTACATGCTGTTTACCATTTTGTTTATATCCCGTGATGGAAAAAGGAGGCTCTTCATCTCACAAGAGTTTGAAAATTCTATCAGAACATTTTCACAATATTGGTATGGAGGACTATTCTCATCTTCTTGACAAAATGTCAATGGATGGCCGTGGTGCACTTGAAACTGCGTATCTGTTTTGGGCAGTCACTGAAATTCAAAGACAAGTATGGGCTCCTAATGCTATCCGTAAAGTGTTTGGTCTTCCATATCCTCAAGAAAAAAATGTATTTTATAAATTCTAACCTTGTACACATTTAAGTAAGGTACCATGGGGATTGACTACCCAAACATCTTGGCTCTGTCAGTTTATATAGAATATGACTCCATGATAAGTGAGTCCAGTACTCTGAAATGCTGAGTAACCAAAAAGCTAAGTTATATGGCCAGGTGGCCGGCCTAGGGAGACATAACCCTTACTCTTGTTACCACAGATTGACAACCACAATCTCTTATGCCATTTTAGGGTGAAATATGTTAAGGATAGGTGTGTGATAAATAGAACTATAATGTGTAAGAACATATAATACAGGGAACTATAATGTTTAAGGACTATAATGTTGGGAAAGGCATATATGTGGGGAAACCTCAAAGTTGAACTGTTATATTTCAAATCAATCATTTCTAGTTATGGGGTCAGGACCTTAAATCTCTGGTAAAACATTTTCTGTTTGTCAAGGGAGCAATTATATTTTAGAGTTTTTCAAAATCATACTTAAATTAACCAGTGTTGTGTATTTTAATTCATTTTGCACACTGGGCTAAGTCTACAATTAGTAGGATTTGCTTAGAAACATGATTTGATGGTTTTAGAATTATTCACAATATAACTTATGAACATTGTAATATCAGCCTTACGGTTTTCAAATAAGAAAAAAGGCTATAATAAATAAAATATATTACATTTCAAATCCTTTTTGAGTGGTAATTTCTGTTGCCTTGATCATTTATGCTACAAATACTTATTTCATGATATAGGAACTGCCATACTGTGATGAACAGAATATAGTTCCTTCCCCAAGGCACTCCCTGCCCAGGGTGGGAGAATGCTGGGTAAATAGACAACTGCCTGTCTGGAGTCTTCCCATGTGTTTGTGTACCCATTAGTATTATTCATAGAAACATAAATACTGGCGCACCTGGGTGACTCTGTCGTTAAGCATCTGCCTTCAGCTTGGGTCATGATCCAGGGTCCTGGGATCGAGCCCCGCATTGGGCTTCCTGCTCAGCGGGAAGCCTCCTTGTCCCTCTCCCACTCCCCCTACTTGTGTTCCTGCTCTTGCTATCTCTCTCTGTCAAATAAATAAATAAAATCTTAAAAAAAAAAAACAAATGCTGTATTGGCTTGTGAATCACCATATACCATCCTGCTGATTACAAGCACATTTTCTTGAATACTGTACTTACTAGGACTTTTACTGTAAATTTCCCTGTCAGGAATCAGAAACCCTTCAGTATAAAACAGTGTATCAGTCACATGAATGTTTCATCACTATAACATATGTGTTTGCAATGTGTTTAAATGGTTTTCTTCTCATTTCCATTACCTTCCTGGCTCGAGTCTTCATTACCTTGTCCCCACATTATGGTCTCCTACCTGGTCTTTTCCCTCATCCTCATTGCACTCCAGTTCTTACTGACATGTAAATCTTATCTTTATTTTAGGTGTTCCTAAAATCCTATTTCCATAAGTACATTTTCCTGGCCACTTCCTGTGACACTTACTTCTCTGAACTGTGGGGTTTTATATCTGTACAGTTTAGCACCAGGTCATGGAATATCTCATTTTGTTGGAGGATTGTTTTATGTGCATATTTTGCCTTCCTGGTATAGCAAGAAGCTCCTTCCAGAAGAGGGAGCCATGTCTTATGAGCTCTGACTAAACTGTCATATAGGTAAGTCTTGTGAGTGTCTTGTGAAGTTTTTCTTTTTTAAATTCTTTATTTAAATTCAATTTAGTTAACATATACTATAATATTATTTTCAGGGATAGAGTTTAGTGATTCATCAATTGGATACACCAGCCAGTGCTCATGAGATCGAGTACCCTCCTTAATGCCCATCACCCAATCACCCCTTCCCCCACCCACCTCCCCACCAGCAACCCTGTTTGTCTCCTAGAGTTCAGCATCTCTTATGGTTTGCCTCCCTTTCTATTTCCATATTATTTTATTTTCCCTTCCTTTCCCCTCTGTTCATCTGTTTTGTTTCTTAAATTCTACATATGAGTGAAATCATATGGTATTTGTCTTTCTCTGACTTATTTCGCTTAGCATAATACACTGTAGCTTCATCCATGTCATTGGAAATGGCAAGATTTCATTCTTTTTGATGGCTGAGTAATATTCCATTATATATATGTCTTCTTTATTCATTCATCTGTCGATGGACATCTGGGCTCTTTCCATATTTTGGCTATTGTGGACGCTGCTATAACCTTCTGCCTCTCTCTCCTGCACCTTATCTTCTGGGACCCCTATTACCCAGATATTATTTCACTTTATGGGATCAGTGAGTTCTCTAAGTCTCCCTTTGTGATCCAGTAGTTTTCTTTCTTCTTTTCAGCTTCCCTATTTTCCATCATTTTATCTTCTATATCATTGACTCGCTCTTCTGCCTCATTCATCCTTGTTTTTATATCCTCCCTTTGGGACTGCATCTCGGTAACAGCATGTTTAATTTCGGCCTGACTACATTTTAGTTCTTTTATTTCTACAGTAAGGGATTCTCTAGTGTCTTCTATGCTTTTCTCAAGCCCAGGTAGTATCTTTATAATCATTATTTTAAACTCTAGTTCAGACATCTTACTTATATCCATATTGATTGAATCCCTGGCAGTGAGTACTACCTCCTGTTCTTTGTTTTGGTGGTGAATTTCTCTAGCTCATCATTTTGTCCAGAAAAGAATATAAGAAAGAAAGAGAAAAAACAACAATAACAACAACAGATAAAAAACAAATAAACCAGAAAAAAACAAAAAACAAAACAAAGCAAAGAACTAGACTGGGTGTGTTTTGGTCTGCTTGTTAAAAGAAACGAGATCCCAAAATAAGAAAGAAAGAAAACTTATATATATACAAAAATAAAATAAAATACAATGAAAGGAAACAAAAATAATATATATAACATATATAAAAATAAAAATTATAAAAGAATAAAAAATTAATTGAAAAAAATAAGAGAATAACTGAAAAAATAATACTGAAAGACTAAAGAATAATAATAAAAAAAAACAACAACGAATGCTATATACTGTTTTCCCCAAGAGCTGAAGCTTTGCAGGCCTCTATGATCAGTAAACTTGGTGTTAGCCAGCTGTTCCTGCTGGTCTTCTGGGAGAAGGGCCTTTTGCACAGATTCTCAGGTGCACTTGCCCTCTTGCACATGTGCCTCTCTTGCTAAGGAGGCTGGGCTGTAAGCAGCTCCAGATTCTACTCTGGCGCTGTTTTGTTCCCTGAAGGCTTTCAGCACTGATGGGTGGGATGAATATGGCTGTCCCCTGCTCTCCAGCCTGGGAGCTGAAAATTTGCGCCCCCCCGCTCTTTAGTGAGCCCTCAAAGAAAAGTAGTCAATCACTCTGGTCTCCCTGGTTTCTGAACTCTCTGTTCACCCAGCCTGTGACCGAGCGTTTTTATCTCAGGCACATGACTGAATTTCAAAACTCCAAATTTTAAGGATTCCTGCAGTGCGGATCTGCACTGTTCCTCCCCGGGGAGAGAGAGGGTCTTGCCATGCTTCTGCCTTTTGCTGGACCACTGTCAGGAAAGCGGTCACACGACTGTGCAGCGGTTTGCAGTTTATGGCAACACTGAGCAGAGAGCTGGCACCTAGACTCACTGTTCTCAGCTGCTTCCCCACTCCTCTGCCTGGGAACTCTGCTGCACCCAGGCACCCCCATTCTTCTTGTGACCCCAGGGATCCTGTCACAGGGATTCCACCCCACTTTACCACCTGAGCACCTTTAAGCCCAGGACATCCCTCACTGTAGCAGACTTCTAAAAGTTTCAATTTTGTGTTCCGCTGCTTACAATACCTTGTGGTAGCCTCCTTAAGCAGGCTCCCTCCCCTCCGCCGTATCCTCAGATATATCACCCCAGATTTGAGTCTCTGCACCTCCTACCTTCCATAGAGTGGTCGCCTTTCTACTCGTAGAATTGCAGCATTTCTTTTCTCAGATTGATTTTGCAGGTGTTCAGAATGATTTGATAACGACCTAGCTGTATTCGAGGGACCAGGCAAGCTTAGGGTCCCCTACTTCTCCACTATCCTAACTCCATCCCTGTGAATTTTTTTCTTAAATTAGACCCTCAAAGCACTAGGCATAGTATTGAGCATGCAATACAAATTCAAAAGTCACATCATGAAAGGCTGCAATACCAAGTTGTTCTAATGCCAGTGTACACTAGCTCAATGTAATATTCAAAGTGAGTTACTTACTAAGGCAAATTTTTTGTTGAGAATCATCTGCTCCACCAAAGATGATTCATTATGGAAGAGGTGGGGTTGCATATGGCTCCACATATGAGGAAACCACCAAAACTCATCCACAGACCCCAGAAGATGGTCATCCCCTTCATCTTCCTCTTCAGTTCCTTCAGGGGAAAAAGATTAATTCCAGTTACAATGATTATCTGCCCATCCATCCATCCATCCATCCATCCATCCATCCATCCATTTATGTACTCGCATATATGTATTTAGAAGACACCACTTATACTTTCTTTGATCATAGAAGGCTTTGAACATGAAATGTAGCAAAGAAAAACCTATTACTCAGGGAAGAACCAGAGACTGTGACAAAACTCTTTTAAAAGTTTTTCAACATGAGACATGGGTATAAAATTACTGCAAAATGGAAATACACAACCATTCCCAAGGACATTAGAACTCTTTCAGTGTCTTTGTATAATCTGTAGTTTAGAGAGAATGGGGAGATAAGTAGGAAATGGAATCAAGGGAATGTGAATAAAGAAATGAGTGGCAGATCTCCAGCAGCAGGTCATTCTGACATGGGTTGTGACACCACAGTCACAATAAAATAATTCCATAATTTATTTGGGTTCATCATTGGCTCTGAGAAGAAGCTACTCAGTATTTAGTGAAAACTAAGGCATAAACAAGGAGGAAAAAAGGAAATGTAAGAATTGTTATTTGGAAAATTAGAGAAAATTGAAGGGAAGAAAGGAGAAAGGATGAAAGAGGCTGGAAAGTGGTAAAGTCATAGTAAAACAAGACAAGCAGCTCCTTGGTGGTACTCATGTTTCTCATGCTTGTTCTTTCTCTCATGTTCCTGGAAGCAAATTTCCCATCAAGAAACTCCTATTTCCTTGAGAGTCAGCCCTGTTGTCATTCTTCTTATTTTTCCTATTTGGGCATGTTTTATTTCCTCCATTTTTCCTGACCTGCAGTTTAGTTGAGTGTGGGAAATTCCTCAATTTTCTTAACTTGAGGGGGGATAGGACTCTCTTGGTTTCTTTACGAAAGCATGAAATGAGAGCAGTAGAGGGTGCCTCACTACTATCCTGGCATATCAGAAGATGATATTAATCATCACAAAGTTAGGCAACCACACTTAAATTTCAGCCACAACACTGAATCTAACAAGCTCCTAGAATATAGAATAGTAGGTTCTTCAAATGATGTTCCCTCTGTGTGGAGAAAATATTCTCTCATATTTCAAAAATTTCATTTTTCTGGGGACTCAGTCAGTTAAACATCTGCCTTCGGCTCGGGCCATGATCCCAGGGTCCTGGGACCGAGTCCCGCATTGGGCTCCTTGCTTGGTGGGGAGCCTGCTTCTCCCTCTGCCTGCCGCTCCCCCTGCTTGTGCTCTCTCTCTCTGAAAAATAAATAAATAAAATCTTGAAAAAATTTCATTTTTCTGATATGACTGGTTTCAATAGTGCCCTACAGGCTACAGATGGAGGGCAGACTGCCCCCCTCGCCCAGCCAACTAAGCCCAGTGCCTGTCACTACTGCTCTTCTCTTCATTTTCCTGAGAGAAGGAAGGCAGAGCCCACTGGCAGGAAAGAATCAGATCCCTGTGGTTTACTGAGCAGTGAAAGTGACTTACCAAAGATAAAAGCATGGCATGAGGCAGCACAGGGAGAACAAGGATTAGTAAGGTACAATGAGTGGAATCACATAATTCTTCAAAAGGACAGATTTTAATTTCACTTTTATATGGTTAAATACTCTGCTGATATGAAGAAACTTTTTTCTTTATATATAAAGGGCACCTTTAAATTGAATCTGTTTTAGTTCCCTAATATTTTCCTCTTCATCACACGTTCATGTTACCATAATATTGTGGAACAAGGAGAGCCTTTAGAGTTAGAAGTTTTTAGTTTATTTGTAGCTCCCAACACATTTGAATTGTGTGATTGTGGGCAAGTCACATAACCCCTTTAATGTCTGTATTTATGTAGGTAAAAGACAGATAGCAATACCTATTTTATTCTTTTGGGGAAGGAAGTGGCACTATAATCCTGACACATATTGGGTAATCTAAAATGCCTTTTTCCTTTCTTTTTATGTTTTCTACTCCTGTTCTCCTTGTGTCTTTTGTGGGTCTCCTTGAGTTTTATTTTTTTCCATGATAATACTGCATGACGGTGTGGTGGAAGGTCTCACCTGGGTGTTATGTGGCAGATGGGACACTGTGTTCAAGAACTGACCACACCATCATATTAACTGACTAGCCTGACTAGTGAGTCACCAGCAAAAGCATTCTTGGGGCTTCTGAGTGATTATTTTACAGTTCAAGGAAAACTTCTAGAGAGGAATACAAAGGAAGAGGAATATATGGATTCAGGATTTAGAATCTCTGATGACCCTAATCATTGCAGGGTCTTGGGTCCTGCTACCTTTTAGGTGATAAATATGGTGGCCATGGTGAAGAAGCATTTGTTACATTGACTGGTGATGCTTCCATATATGGTTTTTTTGACATAAGGATGATGTAATCTAGTTTCCCCACAATTAAACTTCTCTACTTACACCCAAGAGACTCTCCTCTTTCTTAACATTTTGTATATCCTCAGGATACCGTATTAGTTAAGATTACCATCAGTTACTTATTGCAGTTTTACTTTCCTTTGAAAAGAGGCATAAGTCTCTTGGGGTTTCCCAGTAATCAGTGCATTCCCGACTTCCACTCCTCTGTATAAACTGAATGTGGGTAGAGATGACATTTCCTAGGTTGTGAAAAGTCACCCCTCTACTGCTTTAAATCTCTATCCTCTGCCCCCTATAACTTCTATCTTTCCCTGCATCTTTCTTCTCATTTCTCTTTTGTTCATTTTTCTAGTTGGACTTCACCCAAAGTTTCTTTATCAGGACAGTGGAAAGGTAGCTTTGGAAGGATAGTGCAGGCATTTGTTTTCCTTTCCTGAATATCATGGTAAAATCTGCTATTAAAATATTCATATATTTGAATCACACAGGAATTAGACAAATGATATTCACCCTCTGAGAGATTTATATAGATTCATAGTAGGCATAAATGTATGCCTTTCCCTTTTTCTTTATAACTCTTTCTGATCTGATTTCATTTGATCCTACTTTGGGGATGTTTTCCATCAGAATTAACCAAATTGAGAACAAGTGTCTATTGCTTATTACTTTAAACATTATGATAAAAAGCAATTGAAACATAGCTGTGGTTGGATGCCCTGGGTACTTGCCACCCTTTTATCTCCTGACTTTGTCCACCTTTGTTAGAACTGAAGGAAGGGAGAACTAGAAGTCAAATTCCTCAATTTTAAGTTGTTACAAAACTACACTGAGATCTTATAAAGTTATTGCAAATTATTTTATTATGTATCTACTTAAATAACTTATGTCTCTTCAGTATTTTATCTTGTTTTTCCTACCATAATATTTAAAATCATCATTGATTGAGACTCTACCTTTTGTCAAGCATTGTGTTAACTGTTTTATAAGCATCATCTCATTTAATTCTCACTAAAACCCTATGAGATAAGGACCACTGCTAACTCTATTCTTCAAATAAGGAAACTGATATTTGGAAAGGTGAAATAATTTGTCCCATGTCACTGACAAGGTTGGGACAGAACCTCATTTCTTACTGGGAATTTTTATTTTGAGTTGTGGGAGGTGCTTAAGTAAGGAAAGAGGAGGAATCTTTCAGAAACAACAAGGAAAGACAGCAACTGGCTAGAGTCATTGTTTAACATTCAGCATTGGACAAAAAGTTGAATTGCCAGGAGTATTTTCTTATATTTCTATTATGTTTGGCAAAGAAAGCTTTTAATTATTCTTAGTATTTACAGTGCTTTTCTTTCACAACACAACATGGTCAAATTTTATTCTCCAACCTATAAATTCTAACCCAGATTAAACAACTCCAAATTCAGGGCCCTTAACTATCATTAACTGACCAAATTCAGAATTTAGAAATAAGATCATCATTTACTAATTCAATATAACATTGCTCTTCACACTGTTAATTAATTCTGTGATTTAGTTAGAATTTACCAATACTGTTGGTTCTCCATGATTTGGGGAAATATACAAACCTAAAGAACCTATAGATAAGGGGAAGGAACCCTTTGCCATTCAGCTTCCTTTATCAAGGATTGCCAATTAAGCAATAAAAATCTAGTTTATCTAACGCATAAAACTTGGGCTCTGCCTGACCTAAAGTTAAGACTATTTTTGACACTTAACTAGCTATATGACCTTGGGCTCCTCTAAGTTTCTACATTCTTTTTTTTTTTTTCTTAAGATTTTATTTATTTATTTGACAGAGAGGTAGAGAGAGAGTACAAGCAGGGGCAGCGGCAGGCAGAGGGAGAGGGAGAAGCGGGCTCAATAAGCAGGGAGCCCGATGTGGGGCTTGACCCCAGGACCCTGGGATCATGACCTGAGCCAAAGGCAGACGCTTAATGACTGAGCCACCCAGGCACCCCAGTTTCTACATTCTTATCTAGAAAACAAGGTAACATATTCTTTAACTCCTAGGCTTCATTGAAAAGGTGCATGAAAAGTGCTTAGCTAAGTACCTACGATAAGGCGTTGCTCACTGAAAGGGAACTATGATTTTATTTCCTTCATCTCTTTATGTTTCAAAATGCACAAACCCTTCAAAAACTAAAATATATCAAACAAGATGGAACCCTCTCTGGAAAGAAAGTCTTACTATTATGATAGTGCTATTTTTCTCCTTCCCTTCAAGATTGAATAAAATAGAATTTTTAATAGGAAAAGGAATTACTCATTTAGAAAGGAAGACAATGCAATTCAATTAAACTTTACAATTTCTCATTCTGAAAGATTCAGAGTATTAAATTTTACATCTGTTCCCACTAAAAAATGATTGTATTTGTTTTAGATAACCCTAGCTAAGTTTTTATAGAAGCTTTCGTATCATGCACAGATAAGAGCCCTTCAAGCCTTGGCTTTGTTCTGTGTTCTACTTTCCTTGGCTTAGGTATTGCACATTCTTACTGTTAGCTGTGGGAAGTGCCCAAGTAAGGAAAGAGGACAAATCTTTCAGAAACAAAAAGGAAGGAGAGCAATTGGCTAGAGTCATTCTTTAGCATTTAGCATTGGGCAAAAAATAAGTTGCCAGAAGTGTTTTTTCCTATTTCTATTATGTCTGGGAAAGAAAGTTTCTAATTATTCTTTTTTTTTTTTTTTAAAGATTTTATTTACTTATTTGACAGAGAGAGACACAGTGAGAGAGGGAACACAAGCAGGGGGAGAGGGAGAGGGAGAAGCAGGCTTCCTGTGGAGCAGGGAGCCCGATGCGGGGCTTGATCCCAGGACCCTGGGATCATGACCTGAGCTGAAGGCAGCTGCCTAAGGACTGAGCCAGCCGGGCGCCCCTCTAATTATTCTTCATATTTAGAGTGATTTTCTTTCACAATGCAACATGGTCAAATTTTATTCTCTGACCTTGTTTCATAAAATACTAATAGTTAAAATAAAAGTGATTTTATATTCACTCAGTCATTTGTTCATTAATTCATTTTCAATAGCCACTGTGCTAGTTGCTGGTGTTGCAATAGTGAAGCCTTCATGGAGTGTTTGTTTTAGTAAGGGAAGAGAGCCAACAGATAAATAATTTAAAGACAAAGTGCATTCAACACCCATTCATGACAAAACTCTTAGCCATTTAGGAATAGAAGGAAGCTTCCTTAAGCTAATAAAGAGGGTCTGGGGCACCTGGATGGCTTAGATGGGGAGTCTGCTCTCCCTCTCACTCTGCCCCACCCCCCGCCCATGTGTGCTCTCACTCTCAAATGAATAAATAAAATCTTAAAAAAAAAAGTGTCTACAAAATAGTCTATTGAAAGAATTCCCCTTGAGAATAGGAAAAAATCTACTGAAAGATTTCCACTGAGGTCCAGAATAAGACACGAGTGTCACCATGACCACTTTAATTTTGTACTGGAGATCTAAGCTAGTGTAATAGGGAAGGAAAAAAAATCGTAAGGCTCAGAAAGGAGGAAGGACAATTTTTAATATCCAAAAATTACATGATGTGTTGGTAGGAAATCCAAAAATAGTCTACAAACTATAGAAATAATAAGTGAACATAGCAAGATTGCTAGATACAAGATCAGTACACAAAATCAGTTGTGTTTTTACATACCACCAACAAAGAAATGGAAAATGAAATAAAAATAAGACACTATCTGCTATTGCATCAAAAAACTCCACCAAAGAATAAATCTGAAACCAGTAAAGTTTTATCAAGTGTAATTAAAGATGACCTAAATGTGCTCAAGGATTGGACGACTCAATATTTAGGATGGCATCTCTCCCTCAAATTAATAGATTTAAGGCAATCTTAATCGAAATACTAGCATGTTTCTTTGTGGATACTGGTAAGCTGAAATTTATATGAAAATGCAAAGGGCCAAGAATTTCCAAGGCAATCTTGAAGAAGATGAGCAAAATTGGAGAACTTACACTAGCAGATATTCAGAGTTGACATATGGTTATATATGTCAACGATGATACTAAGGTGTGGTGGGAAAAGGAAGGTCATTTCAGTACTTGGTGCCGATTAGATATCTTTATGGAAAAAAGAAGATACCTTTACCTGTATCTCACACATACACAAACATCAATTCCAGATGGATTTCAGATTTATAAGTTTTAAGAATGTAGGAACATATTTTTTATGATCTTATAGTATTCAAAGATGTCTTTAAAAAGACACAAAAAGGTGACCACTAAAGGAACAAAAAGTTGAACTGGACTACATGAAGTATTTTTGGTCATCAAAAAACACCATTAGGAGTATGAAAAGACAACCCACACAATAGGAGAAAGTATTTGCAACATGACAAAAGGCTCATTAAGAATATATAAAGAAAAAAAAGAATATATAAAGAGTTTCTACAAATCAATAAGTAAAAGCATACAACCCTATAGGAAAAAAAAGTCTCAGATAGTTCACAAAGAAGATATCCAAATAGCCAATAAATACATGAAATAAGCTCAATTTCACTGCTCATAAGAGAAATGTACATTAAAACCATAACATATCTCTACATGCTCACCAGAAAGGCTAAAATTAAAAAGACAAATAATATCAAATGTTAGTGAGAATGTGGAATAACAGGAAAACTCATATAATGTTGGGAATGTAAATTGATAAAACCATTTTTGAAAAACTGGCATTTTCCTACTAAAGTTGGCCATAAGTGTGCTATATAACTAAAAATTCTACTTCTAGTTGACAGTCAACAGAAAAGAATAGTTATGTCCTCTGAAGGACAGGTACAAAAATGTTCTTAACATGATTATTCAAAAAAAGCTAAAGACTAGGAAAAAACCCAACCATCTACATTGGAAAGGAATGGAATAAAGAAATTTTGGTATATTCAAACAATGGAATGCTATAAAGTAATGAAAATGAAAGAATTACAACTATATATAATATATATAACTATACAACTATATGTAACTATAATATCTGTAAAAACAGAATAATATTTAACAAAACATGTGGCTATAGAAGAGTCCATACTGTATGATTCCTTTTATACACATCTCAAAGCCATGCAAACTAGTTGTGATATTAGAAGTCAGGATAGTCGATTTTTTTGAGGGAGGCTGTGACTATGAGGAAGCACAAGGTGGGTTGCGGGGGGGATTTGGTACCCTTCTTTCTCTTGATCTCCATGCTGGCTTGTGAAAATTCACTGAGCACTACACTTATTACTTATGTACTTTTATCTATGTAAATTATAGTTCAGTAGAAAAGGAAGGCCATTAGGCTATTATAACATGGTGAGTAAACTTTCAAACCATCAACATTTTGTAAAGGTTAAAAAATGATAATTAAGTGGAACTGAGTAATATGAAGAAAATAAAAATGGACAGAGACATGGAATGTGGGAAGTTATGAAGAGAAGGGGTCACAATTTTTGAGTAGAGTAGTCAGAGAGGCCTTATGAGAATAATTAACCTCCTTTTTCTTACCTGTATGGTAAAATTTTCCTGAAAATCCCAGGTTGAACGTAAAATTTGTGATTTGTGCACGCAAAAGGTTCTGAGTGTCAAGCAGGGCCTGAAATACACAGTTAAAAAAAACCACATTATCAGGTTAGAGAATGGCATTGAGAAGTTTTAAAAGATATCTTCCTTTTGCATTCAAGGGGTAAAACTAGTCCTTTATTACATGAGAGAATTAAATGATGGAAAGTAGTGTCTTTATCACTTCACAACTAGAGAGATGCTTTCAAGATTATGTAAACATATACATATATTTATCCTTTAGCTTGCAATAAATCAGCAAAAAGTGTCAGCTAGAAAAAGGAAGTTACATGAAAAGTTTATTCTGCATATATTAAAGGAATTATTATCTAGTACATAAAATATATCTCCTTTCACTTCTCAGGGACATAGATCACCAACTGTCAAAAGAAGGACACTCTTTAAGTGAAACTATGCACAAACGTATGTTGAAAGAATCATTATTATTTCTCAGATAAGTCTTTGGTCTTCAAAATCCAAGACTTCAATCTTTGAGTCTTAGATTCCCACAAGATAGTGACTGTTATCTTCTAAAGAGGATATCACGATAAAGTACATCTCTAATTTGGCCTTTCATTAAAAAACAAACAAAAACCCCTACTTCTGACAGTAAAACTCTTTTAAAACAGGGTTTTAAATGTTACATCTTATAAAGTATTTACCATGCTATGAATTTTTAATGGACTTCTTTTATTCCTTCTCCTTCTTTTCTTTCTCATTTAAATTCCTAGTCTTCTATTCCTTCTCTCCCTGCCATCCTCCCTACACAGACTATGGTAGTTGAGTACCCACTTCAACTAGGCAGAAAGTAACACTAAATGTTAGATTTGTAAAGGATCTTAGTTAACACTTCGTTTAGATACAGGGAAACTGAGGAGAGATGACTTGCTCATTTTCACAGATAAAATTAGTGGTGAATCGTAGATTAAGGATATAGATTCCTTGATTCCATATGAGGTACTCTTTCCCCCTCTTTCTAAAGTATAGATGGGCCCACAATAAAATCTTTTTTTTAGTAGCAAAGCTGACACCCAGAAGCCTTGCCCCATAATGTTCAAGATTTCAATCTTTTTTTGGGATATAAATAGACATACCTTTTATTCAGAGATTACCCCATGATTGTATGCCTTATCTGTGCATATAAGTGATTCTCCTTATTGTGTAAAAACAGGAAGAGGACTTCTGAATCTCAAATTTAAATTCATCTGACCAATGACAAGTTTTTGAAAATTAGGTATCTAAATTTTTTTCTATCACTACTCTGTTTATTTGAACAACTTCCTTTGATTGCACAACTGAACTGGGAAATATGTGGGTTCTGACGGCACTCAAAGATGGAAGACAGGTCTGTTTGTGGATTTCCATGCCTAACTATCAAAAGCGTTAATGATGGCAATGTCATTGGATGGCAGTTGTCATTAGATTCTGTCATCACAAGGTCTTGGCATGGGTTGGGCAGGGGAAGGAGAATTTGGTCAGCTCAGCAGTGACAAATAGTGCGACCCAGAATCCTGTTGTGTGAAGGGGTGGGGAGTGGTGCCGCCTGGATATAAGGTGTGAGCCTTTCTCTTTCTGTCCTTATGGAAGGAACATAGGGTATGGAATAGGAAGGTATGGATTGAAGTGCCAGCTCTGGGACTTATAGCGAAGGTATTTAAGACTTGGGAGTCAGACGGCCTCAGCTGGAATTCTAGATCTGCCCCTATTCAGTATTGGGCATGTTATTAAAATTTTCAAACCTCAGATGCATCACATGTAAAGTAGGATAATAATAATTATCTGAGAGCACTGTTGTGAGGGTGACATACTTTTATGCTCTTAGCACCATGACTGGCACATAATAGCTGCTCAGCATTTATTAGTTGCTTCTCTATTATTGCTTCGGCCACTATCACTACTACTAACATGGTTGTTATTGTCAGTGATGTTAGACAATTCATATTCTCTGAACTTTTCCCTTCATTTGTTAGAGTGGAGACAATTATCTAACTCCTAGAGTTGTGATGAGGATTATAAAAGAGGTAATATATGCAGGAGGGCTTAATAAGCATTTTTTAAAAAGTGGCATAAAATATTAGGTGTTGATATAATTATCAGCAATTATAATATACATATGTATATATATTTTAAAAGATTTATTTACTTGAGAGAGAGAGAGAGAGCATGAGCTGGGGGAGAGGGGGAGAGAGAGAGAGTGCGAGTACGCTCGTGCACATTGGAGGGGAGGAGCAGAGGGAGAGAATCTCAAGCAGACTCCCCACTGAGTGCAGAGCCAGAAGCTGGGCTGATTGCATGACCCTGAGACCATGACCTGAGCCAAAATCAAGAGTCAGACGCTTAACTGACTGAGCCACCCAGGCTCCCCTATATATATATATGTATATATATATATATATATATATATATACGTATATATTATATATTACAATTATATCATCTGTCTCATTTACTTAAAGTTGTTGTTTTCATTTTATTGACCTTCAGTCTCCTCCAGCCTTTCTCCCTCCTTCTTCTTTTTCACTTCTTCTCCCCTGTTGAACATTCTAGCTGGCTCTTCCTTCCCTTTTGATCTTACCTTCTTCTTTATCCATCTTACTTACTTCATTTATTCATTCTACTCACTTTATTCAATGGTTAAAATATGGATTTGAAATCCATTTTAAAATAATTTCTTGTGTTCAGTGCTTTAAAGTTGGAAGTTTTTCTTTTTGTCTCTTTGAAAATAAAATCCCCAACTAAACTTGAACTTGAACTTTGCTTTGTGACTCTTGATTGCCTTTTAAAACTTAAAATACTTGATAAGAAAAACAAACAAACAAACAAACAAGCCTATCCTGTTCTGAGGCCTTAGAAGCTAAATAATGTACCTGTGAACTAACCTCTAAATCAACTAGAATACATTGATTCTAATTATTGAACAAGACCTGATTATGCAGGTTTGAGTTGGCATTTTACACATTTATTTGACATTCTAGAAACAAACACTGAAGCACATAAAAGATATACTGAAACAGATGGTAGATACTAACATTATGCCTATATATGGTGAAGAGGGAAATTTATTTCTAGATGATATTTTATATACTTAAGATAAACAGTAATATTTTTTATCTTTTATATATTTTTTATGAACCAGATTTTGGGGTTATCTATGAGAACAATGTTATATATTCATCCATTACTTCCATCTTTTCAAAATATGCTTTTGTGCTAGAAGCTAGAGCACCCAGCAGTATTCCTAGATGATACCCTTTTCATGAAACTCTTCATTGCTAGAATGATTTTATTTAACATTAGTCTATTTAAAACTGAGATAGTCTATTATTACTATGAATAAAATATTACAAAACTGTTATAAATGATACTTTGCTTTATTCTTTATGTGCAACATGCCAAAAGTGGTGTGATAATATCTAAAAATTTAATCATAATAAGCCAAATCAATGTTCTAATACCAAATTCAGAAAACCACATGCATTTTGGGTAAGCAAACCCTCTATGATGTGCAGAGTACCTTGATCATGGAGAAGGTAAAGAATCACAACCACCTGCAGAGGTACCATTTAGTGGTCTCCTCCAGGCCAAGAACCTTAAGAACATAGATTTCTACTGTCAGGAATGGTCTGATTATTGAAAAATGGTACTTTTATTTTTAACTATTCCAAAACTTTTTATATATATAGCAAGGTAATTTATAATTCCATGTATCAGTAATTATTTTTGTTCTTTTTTTTTTTTTAAAGATTTTTTTTTTTTTTTTTATTTGAGAGAGAGAATGAGATAGAGAGAGCATGAGAGGGGGGAGGGTCAGAGGGAGAAGCAGACTCCCCGCTGAGCAGGGAGCCCGACGCGGGACTCGATCCCGGGACTCCAGGCCCATGACCTGAGCCGAAGG
Source organism: Leptonychotes weddellii (assembly GCF_054177405.1). Taxonomy (NCBI): domain Eukaryota; kingdom Metazoa; phylum Chordata; class Mammalia; order Carnivora; family Phocidae; genus Leptonychotes; species Leptonychotes weddellii. Next base: position 89,675,821 of record NC_138370.1, read on the forward strand.
CAGTTGCTTAACCAACTGAGCCACCCAGGCGCCCACCATGTATCAGTAATTATTTTTAAAATAACATGTTACTTTTTCTAATTAAAAACTCAAAATCACTAATAAATCCACCTCTCAGGATAAGTTAATAATTATGATGGAATTCTTCCCACTTTTACCAATAACTACCCAATTATATGTAGATCTATATAGGTATAGGTAAGTGAAATTAGAGCCATAAAGCAAAAATTAGAACTGTACCAATTAGTGCTAAAAATACAGTTTCAAATTTTGCCTTGTCATCCATCTATCATCTATCTATCTATCTATCTATCTATCTATCTATCTATCTATCTATCTTTTAAAGATTTTATTTGTTTATTTGAGAAAGAGAGAGAGAGAGAGACAAGCAGGGGCAGCAACAGAAGGAGAGGGAGACGCAGACTCCCCGCCGAGCAGGGAGCCTGATGTAGGGCTTGATCCCAGAACCCCGAGATCATGACCTGAGCTGAAGGCAGCTGCTTAACTGACTGAGCCACCCAGGTGCCCCACCTTTGTCATTTAATAGTATATTAGGAAGCTTTCTTCTGTCACATTAACCTTCCAAAACCAAATTTGTTAATGAGTGCAGAATACTGCATCAAATTGGTGCCCTATAATTTATTTAACCATTTCATCTTACTCTTGTACATTTGGTTGTTTACATTTTTTGCAGAATATAAATACTGCTCTCTGTATCAATACATATTTATGTAACAATGAGGTAGCCATTTCTGCAGGAGATAGGAGGGTAAGAATAATTCTGCTTATTCTTTGGCAAACAAAACAATTTTTCAGCGAATTTGAAAATGCTATGAAAGTATTAAAAGAGAATATAACATCCAGTTAAAATTATAAGAAATTAAACTATGAATATAGTTTAACATGAAAATTTGACTATTTCCAAAATGATTTTTTTCAAATCTTGAATATGTATATGCTATCGTACTAACTTAGTTTTTTGAGGGTTCATTCTATAAAGCTAAAAGCACTTGCAGGCATTAAAAATCCAGTTGAAGGCCAAGAAGATCTAATTTAAAGAAACTGAGCTCTGAGAACTGAGCAAAATGGGAGCTTTTATATATCTTTGGACTTTCTCCAACTTTCATTAACAGAGTGAATATATCAATTAAAGTAAATCGAAGACAAAATTTAAAAATAACTGCAAAAAAAATGGAGATTCACATTAGTATTCATTACATGTGTGACATTCTTTGAGGGAACGTTTACTAATTTTGTGTTTCTTATCTGTGTTTCCCAGATGATATTTTGACCTGTTTTATCTTTTATAAGGTAACTAAAGGAGTTGGTGAGCCAAATGAAAGCTGGGGAAGAAATTTTAGTGCTGGGTGTGGTTTTCTAGCAATAGGCAAAAATAGTGTTTCAGCACAGAATTTTTAGAGTCAATATTTTCTTAATCAGCTGAATACTAGTTATAAATATACCTAATGTATCTGTATCTCCTAAAGTAAATGAAAACAATTGGGCAGCTAATTGCAGGATCTTGTGTCTATCTCCACACAAATGTGCACACTCTGGCATCACAGGCATTTAATGTAAAAGATCATTATTCCCACTTCGGACACAGGAGACATGATTTACATAGTTTAAGTGACTTCCCCCTAGTCACAAAGCTAGTTAAGTGCTGAGGAAGTGATTCAAGCAAGGATTTTGGATTTCAAAGCTCACTGGTTCTGTTGTCCACAGAAACACAAGAATACTAACGTTGAACACTGATACCACTGGCATAACAAGCCGTTGGTGACAAAATCCACTAGAAGGGGGTAAGAGGTGGCTTTTCGTATCACTTTCACTAATTGGTTGTCACTCCTAGTTTCCAAAACCCAAAGGTATGAGGGGGACGGGAAGACTAGGTTGGTCAGTGAATAGCCAGCCCAACCAGGAATGTTTACCCCAGGTGTCCATAGTAAAGAGCAGTCCCTCTGTCCGCCTGGTGTGGAGCTGGACTGCAGGGTGCGGAAGGGCTGGAGGTGTCATAGGGCTGGCACCTTGGTCTCCTCCTCACAGGTGCAGAACTAGGAAGGATCTGTATAGAAGACCTGTTCCCAGACCAGGAAGACACGAAAACTTGCTGAAAACAGTTAACTGGGCGTAATATTAGAGTGAAGGCATCTTGCATAATTTGAAGGAAGACAGCTTTAGAGGAAAACAATGGCCGGGGCCAACTCTACTATTTGACCTGCCTACCCAATGACACTGGGGTGGGAAATAAGAAAGAAATGCAGGCAACTGGGTCAGCCAGTGGAATACATCAGATTTGGCTACTTTTTGTAACAGTATTTAAACTCTCTTGACAAGAAACCTGTAGATCTAGAGCTGTACTACCTGACAATAACATTCCTAATGGTAAAACAATCACTCAGTTTTTAGTTGTCTAAATTTAAAGTCTACACACCAAAAGGAGGAAACTATGTTCATCCTGGTACTTAAAATATAAATACCAAAGGTTGGAGTGTGTTTTCCATGATTTACATGAGCCCTATCACATTTGGGAAGATGGATAGGAAACGTTCACCTGGGAATTTGCTAATTATAGTGAGGTGTTTCAGAGATTATCTTGCTTATTGTTGACATTACCTTAAGCCATGGCCACCATATACTGAACGCTCAGGCCTTGAGTGGCCTCACTAACATGGCATGATGAATGCAGATGTGGAATCAGGGTGACTTAGGAGTCTGACTCTGCCATCTGACTACTGCCTAAGCCTGGCCAAGTTATTGATCCTCTCCAAATCCGTTTCCTCCTCTGCGAAATAATGATAACAATATACTGCTTGTGGATTTAGTATAAAGACCAAATGAGAAAATGGATATATGGCCCCAAAACCTTTCCTAGCACATAGAAGTGGAGTTTTAGCTCTATGAATGGAATCATTTGTCCCTTTCTCAGAACCTTAGAAACTCCTTATCATCCTATCACAAAATTCTATCTTCTGTTTTTCCCTGTGACCCATCTAGAGTAAAATCAGGCATATGCCTAAAATTTCAAATGGTATTTTCAAATTGGGACTTAGTACTTTTCAGGGTTGTCTAATCGGCACTGAGGATTTTAAGGAAAAGAGGAAGATGGTGTAAGCAGCTGTCTCATAGTAACTTTTACAGGGCTTTATATTCCTTTCTAAGTGACCTTAGTGAATTCTTCATTCTCCAACTCAGTGTTCACATATTTTATTGTTTGTATTGTGGTAACAGAGTAAGGACAAAGGTTTGTGTGAAAGCAATGAGAAAATAGTTATATAGTAATCTTAAATTATTTCTGTTACATATTTAAACTGGTCCAGAGCATACATTATACATGACCTCTAAATTTACAGGTGAGAGATGGTTTTGCTAGAACATTTGTTGACATGAAATTGGCAAATAATGATACGTGAGTGGGAAAATAGGGAACAATTAAGTAAGTCCTATTGTAAGTATTCACTTGAAATTGTTATGCATACTCTGTTTAGCTTATGGTTGATATACTTAAACAGTCAAAATATTAATGTACTTTTTAAAAAAAGAAACATATGGGGCACCTGGGTGGCTCAGTCGGTTAAGCAGCTGCCTTCGGCTCAGGTCATGATCCCAGGGTCCTGGGATTGAGCCCCGCATCGGGCTCCCTCCTCAGCAGAGAGCCTGCTTCTCCCTTTCCCTCTGCCTGCTGCTCTCCCTACTTGTGCTCTCTACCTCTCTGTCAAATAAATAAATAAAAAATATCTTAAAAAAAAACCAAAACATAAAAGTAGTTCACAGTTTCTTACAATATAGTATCTTTAGGAAACTATAAGTTATATCTCACTCATTCAATTATACAGAAAAAAGTTTTATGTGTTGTAATAAACATAATTTTAATACCTTAATAATTTAAAATACTTGCTTTTAGCAGCAAAGCAGAGAAGGAAGCAGAGGTGTAGGATTCCATATAAGGGGACTGGGGCATCTCAACCCACATACTATTATTTCAGAGTAAATTAGTAAATATACCTAATGGTTTATTTAAAATATATATATTCTGATTTCATAGGCATTTTTCTTATTTCTGCATTTCCAGTTAGGTTCCAGCAGACTAAAGTTGCGAGGCAAAGTATACACCTGTGTCTTTACTAGAGCTTTCATAAAAAAAAAAAAAAAGTCATACAGCATTTCAGTCCATTCCAAAAAGGATCCATAATCTGATCTAAAACCACACCAAGAGGTTCTTCATTGACCCAAACTTGCCCTTATTACCTGAAGCACCCAGAGGTCTGTCTGAGCCCCATTTATCCCTCACTGAAGCAAGAGCTACTAATCAATGAATAGGTCACCCAAGAAATCAAAGAAATCAGAAAGTACATGGAAACAAATGAAAATGAAAACACAGCAGTCCAAAGCCTTTGAGGTACAACAAAAGTAGTCATTTGCCCCTAATGGCTGCAGAGGTATGTTGGAAACCCCTTAAGTAGCATATCTGTTTTTCTTTTTTTTAAATTAAGTTTTTAAATTTTAATTCCAGTATAGTTAATTTATAGTGTTATATTAGTTTCAGGTGTACAATATAGTGATTCAGCACTTCCACACATCACCTGGGGCTAATTATGACAAGTGCACTCTTTAATCCCTATCACCTATTTAATCCATCCCTCACCAACCTCCCCTCCAGTAACCATCAGTTTGTTCTTTAAGGTTAAAAGTCTATTTCTTGGTTTGCCTCTCTTTCTTTTCTTTCCCTTTGTTCATCTGTTTGTTTCTTAAATTCCCCATATGAGTGAAATCATATGGTATTTGTCTTTCTCTGACCAACTTATTTCACTTAGCATAATACTCTCTAGCTCCATCCATGTCATTACAAATGGCAAGATTTCATTCTTTTTTATGGCTGAGTAATATTCCAGTGTGTGTGTGTGTGTGTGTGTGTGTGTGTGTGCATACACACATACACACATATATACACACACATATACCACATCTTTATCCAGTCATCAGTCGATGGACACGGGCTGCTTTCATAATTTGGCTATTGTAAATATTGCTGCTATAAACATAGCAGCATCCATGTATCCATCCCTTTGAACTAGTGTTTTTGTGATTTTGGGGTAAATACCCAGTAGTGCAATTGATGGATGTTTAACTTTTAACTTTTTAAGGACCCTCCATACTGTTTTCCACAGTGGCTCCACCAGCTTGCATTTCCACTCATAGTACAAGAAGGTTCCTCTTTCTCCACATCCTCACCAACACCTGTTGTTTCTTTTGTTTTTTATTTTAGCCATTCTGACAAGTGTGAGGTAGTATCATTGTAGTTTTGATTTGCATTTCCCTGATGATGAGTGATGTTGAGCATCTTTTCATGTGTCTCTTGGCCATCTGGATGTCTTTTTTGGAGAAATGTCTGTCCATATCTTCTGCCTATTTTTGATTGGATTGTTTTTTTGGGTATTGGGTTGTATCAGTTCTTTGCATCTATTTTCATCAGGGATATTGGCCTGTAGTTATTTGTATCTGTGGTATACGTTGTAATTTCTCTTCTCTAATTTATGATTTTATTTATTTGGGTCCTTTCTCTGTTCTTCTTGATAAGTCTGGGTAGAGGTTTATCTCTTTTATTAATTTTTTCAAAGAACCAGCTCCTGGTTTCATTGATCTGTTCTGTTGTGTTTTTTTTTTTTTTAATTTCTATGTAATTTATTTCTGCTCTAATCTTTACTATTTCCTTCCTCCTGCTGGCTTTAGGCTTTGTTTGTTGTTCTTTTTCTATCTCCTTTTGGTGTATGGTTAGGTTGGTTGTTTATTTGAGATTTTTCTTGCTTCTTGAGGTAGGTCTGTATTGCTATATATTTCCCTCTTATGACTACTTTTGTTGTACCTCAAAGGCTTTGGACTGCTGTGTTTTCATTTTCATTTGTTTCCATGTACTTTCTGATTTCTTTGATTTCTTGGGTGACCTATTCATTGATTAGTAGCTCTTGCTTCAGTGAGGGATAAATGGGGCTCAGACAGACCTCTGGGTGCTTCAGGTAATAAGGGCAAGTTTGGGTCAATGAAGAACCTCTTGGTGTGGTTTTAGATCAGATTATGGATCCTTTTTGGAATGGACTGAAATGCTGTATGACTTTTTTTTTTTTTTTATGAAAGCTCTAGTAAAGACACAGGTGTATACTTTGCCTCGCAACTTTAGTCTGCTGGAACCTAACTGGAAATGCAGAAATAAGAAAAATGCCTATGAAATCAGAAAAGCTACCCAGAGCAAGTATTAAAATTATGAACATTCTTTAAGAAAGGGTTTCATGCTCTCATTTGGGATCACTTTTTTTTTTTAAGATTATTTATTTATTTATTTGACAGAGAGAGACAGCGAGAGAGGGAACACAAGCAGGGGGAGTGGGAGAGGGAAAAGCAGGCTCCTGGCTGAGCAGGGAGCCTGATGCGGGGCTCAATCGCAGGATCCTGGGATCATGACTTGAGCCGAAGGCAGACGCTTAATGACTGAGCCACCCAGGCGCCCTGGGAATCACTTTATTTTACATATAGGTCTACAAGCTTTGTGACCTGGTTTCCAAAAATATAGCAGGTTAGATAAGTTAGCCTTCAGAAACTGACCACAAGAAAAGATGCTGAAGAAATTAATGGAAGAATTAGGCGGAAAAAGTGTAAATCAACACAAAAACTAAATATATAAACATATTAGGGAGGAGGCAAATGGCTGAATGTACCTCCGTAGGCTGTGAAGCTTCACTGCACAATAATCCAATCACTGATGTTCAGTAAAAATGAATATGATAAAGTTGAAAAGTAAAAGTAGTGCCGTTGAGTTAATTAACTCATTAATTAAGTATACATTCATTGAGTACCTACTATGTGTCAGGCCCTTTGTTAGTTGCTAGGATAATCAAATCACACCCATCACTCAGTGACAAGATGTTTCAAGAAGAAAATGAGATATCTGAGAAAAGTTTTTTGTTCTCTAAAGTGCTAAACAATGTTTAAAAATATTAATATAGTCTAAAATAAGTTTTCTCGAAGATGGTTTATAGTCAAATGCCATTACTGAATGACTTAGAGATGAGTCAAACAATTTTAGGCATCAACTCATTCTTCTCACTCAGGCCCAGCCCAAAGACCTTCTTATTGTTAGGGAAACACTCCAGAATTGTTCTTGCTTCTGGGCCTTTGCTCTTGGTGCTATGCCTCTCTTTCCCAGATCATTATATTTTTTTAAAAATTGCATTTATTTTATGTCTCTGCTCCAATATTACCTTATCAGAGAGGCTTTTCCAGACCATTCTTATAAACTTGGCAACAACACACGTCTACCTCCTGAGGCCCAGACTTTCCCATCTTCTTTGCCACACTTTACTTTCTCCACAGCATCTGTCAGTACCTAATATGTTGTACTGCTTACTTGTTCATTTATTTTTAAAAGATTTTATTTATTTATTTGAGAGTGAGTGAGAGAGAGAGCATAAGCAAGGGGAGAAGCAGACTCCCCGCTGAGCAAGGAGCCCAATACAGGGCTCGATCCCAGGACTCCAGGATCATGACCTGAGCCAAAGGTAGACGCTAAACTGATTGAGCCACCCAGGTGCCCCGGGTATACTTGTTTATTGTTGTCTACTCCCACTGAACACAAGAAATATGAGAGCAGGGACTTTGCCTGCCTCATTCACTGAAGATTGCCCAGGGCCTGGCACTCGTAAAATTTGTTGAATGACTAAACAAATGAATCTATGCTTCTGAATTGAAATTTTAGGTAGTTGAGCCTGAAGCTGAAGTACAGTTCTGGAACTAAAAAAGTAACTAAAATTGAGAAAAATGAGTTCTTTAGACCAGTCCAGCTTCTCTGGAATAGTGCAGTAAAAGCAAAAAGGATGGTGACTCTAAACATGGAAAGAGAGAAAAGGCCAGCCAATTTGAAGAGACCAGAAATAGAAATGACCTAACATCTGACAAAGACTTGAAGCCAAGTCAAGCTACCAGAATAATTTACTATGACTTTCTGACAACATTCTAATTGGGAGGCTATTAAGAAAGATAATAATGTGGTTTCTGGAGGGAAGGTTCCAGGGCTTGAATCCCAGCTCCAAGACACTGAGTAACTTTCATCTTGGCAAATGCCTTTCCTGAGCCTCAATTCTCTTATTCTGAAAAAAATGGGTGACAGTGCCTACCTCACAGGGTTATAAGTTCTGGATGATGTTGTTTGTGTAAAGCTTAGTGCCTTGAATATGATAATCACAATAAAATTTTAATACCTTATCCTAATTCTAAAAAGTATGTATAACATTAAAAGTGATAAACATCGGACATGAGTGGTTTAAAAAAAGGAAAAAAAAATGATAGGAATATAAAATGGAGTCAGCTATAGTACAAATATAAAAAATGAACAATTAATATGTTGGGCACTGATATTAGTTCTGTTTTGGCTGTAGTGCAGTGGACATGGTGGGGGAAGCATATTACTACAACTGGAAAAGGGGAAAGACCCCAGGAGTTCTTTCATGGAGATTGTCCTCTATTCCCTCAGGGGATGAAAGAAATATTTGGCAACCAGAACCTGACTAGAGAGTCCTCTGCTTGGGATGGAACTAAGAATGCACAATAAATTATGATAATCACAGGGTAGAATCACAGAATGTTAGAGGTGGAAGATATTTTATTTTATTTTATTTATTTATTTTTTTTGAGGTGGGAGATATTTTAGAGATTGCCAAACCTGGTATTTCTCAAATTGTTGCACTAAAGCATCTGTCTTTGAACAGGAGGATAAACGTATAACTGCCTATCCCTCATATTCCTGAGACTTTCCTCTATACATTGACATGGTTCCTATAAATAAAAAGATTTCCCTGGAGTCTATGCTTAAATGAAAAATCCTAGGAGATTTTTCAATAATTTACTTCGGTTTTAACAGAATAGTTTTAATTGTTCACCAGTTAAATTATAAAAGCAAACCAAAGCAAAATAAGAAAAAATCATTTTTTGTTAAATTTGCAAAATATAATTCTACTCATGTATATTATTTTAATTTCATCTCTTCTTAGCTGATCTAATCAGACCTTCTTGTAAAACTCTTGTACCTCATAAAAGCTCTAGAATTTTGGCCTGGAATTATTCTCCACTAAAGAAGCTTCTTTTAATACTGGGACTAGGTCACAGACATTTCAAAATTACTTATGTCTGACTAATTTACCTAAAGGGAAGTATTTCCTTCCTTTCCTGATTTCTTTTTCCTTTTGAGTGAAAAAAGTTATGAAAAGTTACAGGTTTTAAATAAATAATATCAAAATCAGTCAGAAATAGTGCTTGCAGATTTTAACATCAGGTTTTATAATATTTATTTGTTAATGGGATAAATAGCAGCTTGTTTGTATTGCTCTCCCAGTTTGCACGATTTCAACCTTCTCTTGTGAATAGAACGTTCGTCTATTTTAATTAATTAAAGGTCAAAGAATCCACAGCCAATTAATGCAGAGTTAAAAAGCCCATGACTGCTGACTTCATATTTATCCTCATGGGCTTTAATAAGATGGTGCAGTCCATTCCATTTTAGAATGCGCCTTTCAGTGGTTTATAAATGCCTCAAAAACTGATTTCTCAAAGCAGAACTACACTTTAAATTAGATTTGCTCTCAAACTTTTGGTCCCTGTTTAAAATATCTGACATTCAGCTCTTTGTGAAATGTGGAATCAAATGCAGGATAGCTCAGTGCCCTACCAGGTTCTCTCAGCAGGGCTGTGTTAGCTCTATCGGTGAAGGAGAAGGTTCTTTAGGTGGCTTCTTATTCCTGATGGTGAAGGAAGGGGTCCTGTGAGACAGTGCCATGAGGATCAGATGGTCCTTTGTCCTAGCTGCTCCATGGGCCGGTTATATAGTTGTTTTATGAATTTGTGTTTGTGGCAGGTGGTCTCTTTCCATTGGTGCTCTAGCCCTGTGCCCTTTTTCTTTTTAGGCGTGTTCTTTGAGCTACAACGGGTAGCCTTTATGTCCATGATGGACTTAGCTTGACATGTCCCTTCTTTTTTGGCTAGACTTTTTCCCTTAGTTATCACTGCTTCTACCTTTTTCTCAAAGTTTTTGTCTTACTCTTCATTGCTCAGGATCGATAATGAGCTCCTAGTTACATGAAACCCTTTTTATTTTTAAATATATCACTTGTTATAAAATACTCTGTCATACGCCTCCTGTTTGGAAAGAAGGTGGAAATATTCACCAGATGCTGATGTGTAATTGGCATGTGGGTTTCACATGTACACAGGCAAAGAACAGAATAGAAACTTCAGTGCTTTAGTCTTTGAAATCATTAAACAGAATATTGAAGATCACGTTTGCTAACACTGTGACTTCAGACCATTCCCAGTATCTCTTCTAATAATAAATCCTAGGCTTGATTTAAATTTTGAATTATAATTGGTAAGTTGACTCTAAAAACTGGGAAAAGATGCTGTTATTTATTCGGGTTGTTTCCGCCCCCCCAGCTTTATTGAGGTTATTTTATCCAATTTAGGTCACCAAACAGTTGTTTGTTCTCAGTGACCCAGTTCAGATGCAAATCAATGACCTAGATGGGAGTCCTCTTACTACTCCAGGAGGCCAGGGCAACCTCTACTCAGTTCCCTCATGGGAAGTTTTTTCCTTTACAAATATAACTTCACATAAAACTAAAAGTGTAATCAATGATAGAACTGCCTGGGTCCCATAGGTTCTACAACACTGTCTGCACATCACTAAAAAATATCACATATATCCCATTACTAAGGAAGAAAGGACTTACACACCAAAGTATTTGACATATTTCTGCATGACTGATTAAAAACTTTGAAAAAGTTTAAAAAATGTTCTTTTCCCATAAATGCTTCCAATATTATAAATTCCAAATAAGAGCTGCACTTGTTATTCCCTGAACCTATGGAAATCACCTGCCTCAGTTGAATAGACCCGACAGTGCCCTATCCTCCCCGTTTGTCTCATGTGCCGTCTAATACTATCACAACAGACGCGACTGGCTATCAGGGAGCCCGCACAGCCTGGACATAGAGGCTGTGACTTCATACCTAAGCTTCTCAACTAAGACACAACTGAAGTGTCAAGGACGTTACCACCCACTCTGTTCTTTATTACTCTGTTTGAAAATACGCCCGGTGGGTTTTAAAAGTGGGTTTTGGAAAGTTAATTTGAATGCAAACATTTCAGAGATTAATAAAGTTATACAAAATTGACCAAAACCAAATTGCAATTTCTTTGTTTTAGAAGCTTGTTACGATGGACTGTGTAAAATTAACATTCCAAGAGACACTGTAAAGGCTGAGGAGACTGAAGAGTTGAAGTGTTCTTTCTTCAGGCAGCCCGGCGCTGTGAGCAGGCACCGTGTGCAGCCAGTCAGGCCCTGGCCACTCCTCATTTGGAGTTCACTGAGAACAATGCGTGCGCATTTAAGATACTTTTGAGTTTCACATTTATTTGTATGCTGTGTTAGCTTGCTTGTTATTCTCAATTCAATACCCTAAGATCAACATGGGGAAAAACTCATATTCTATTTTGACCATGGTTTTGGTAATTGCTGATAACCTTAAACATCTGCTTTCATCAAATTCTGAATAGTGATTAGTTTGATAAGGAATGGCTTAAAATGTTATTCTCAATTCCCTCACTGCCATTATTTTGACTCTCAATCTTTTTTAAACTGGGGCTTATGTAGATGTCTATCATTTCTGTTATTTGACTGGTACTTTCACAGAAAACCCAAGTGGTGACTAAGGTTTTGGCCAACTGTTCTGCTTATTTTCAATTTCACTCTGAACAAGGGTGGGAACTGAAACCAAAGAAAGAAAAAAAATTATGTAACGTTATAATTCTCTACCATCCCTAGTATGGTGAGTTTCCCAGTACCTGAAATCATCCCATATTCCAGTGTGTCTAACAACATCCCACAGGTTCTACTTGGGGAACACTATCTTAGTAGAGAACTGATAAGGTCAGCCTGCCTTGCACTAAAATCCAGGTTCAGAACTTGGAATTGTCTCTTGGGGGGAAGTGTAGTAAGTCTGTATTTGGCCTTAAGTACGCATATTTTGTGTGTTGTCCTTTGTAACATAGAGAGAAAGTCTGGTATGGAAACTGGAAAAGAATCCTTAAAAAGTCATCTTTCTCAGAAAGACAGTAACTTATGCCTTTCAGAGACACACCCCCTTATCTCCACCTCCCCACATCCCCCCAATAATACAGGCCAAGTATGAACCCTGGAGAAGCTCTGGGTTGGCAGCCAAAGTTCCAATTCTATTAGATGGCACTGAAATCTTAGGATAGACTGGAACTGATTAGGGTTATTCATGGCTGAGAGAAATCCTCCCACTCTGAGATACTATGACAAGGTGACGGTTCCATGAATCTGTGACTGTATGGGTGGGAGACTGGTGGTAAGAAAGGAAGGGAATATGGAATACAAAAGACCTTCTAGGATTCTCTTTATCAGGTAGAAAGAATTATGACTTTCTCAGCCTTCCCAGTGATCTGGCACAACAGCAGCCAACTCAGGGGTCCCAAGGTATCCCTGAAGAAAGGCCCGAGCTACAGCGGATCCAGCAGAAATGGTGAGCTGGCCCTCCAAGCATGTACAAGTGCTTTGATGGAGCACTACATTTTGTGCTACCAAGGGAATGATGAGGATACTAGAAAGCTGTAATTCTGATTTTGAGATAAAAATAATGTAACTTTACATTTGTATTATTGCTTATAATTCACAAAAAGCTTCTACATATCATCTCACCTGATCCTTACAACAACTCAAGAGAGGCAAGGCATAAACTATTAATGCTACTTTACATTTAAGGAAACCGAAGCTTAGATAGGTTAAGTAACTTGCTTAAATCCACACAGTAAATAAGAGGCAGAATAGGGGATTTAAACCCATATCTCCATATGGTCTGAGCTGTCTTGTCTAGAAACAAGAAAACTAAAAATATCTTGACTAATATACTTTCCAAGTATAATATCTGATATAGACAAGTTTTTCAATTCTTTTTTTTTAGAATATAAAACAACCTTTCTTGCCACAAACCATGCCTTTTACATCTTTCCACACTAATATTTTTGTATTAGTGTAGAAAGATAATGTGTCTTACTCATTTTATGTTTATTTCTTAATCTACATTCTCCCCCATATATAAAATCTTGTGTTTATATGTATATATATGTGTGTGTGTATGTATTACATATATATGTAATCTTTTGTGGGTATGAATTAACCTTTCATTTTTCTGTTAAAAAAAGTATTTAATGCATTTAAAATGGATTTAGTATTACTAGGCCAAGAAATTTAGGCCAAACTGATGAAACTATAGCACTTAAAAGTTCACTCATTTACAGTAGAGTGTAGATTAAGGCTTGATATCCTGAGAGTTAAGGTCTTAAAAGTGCTCTATTGTGATTCTCCACAAGCAAGAATGACTTTCACGTTGACACTAAATGTGATTTTCTGTCCTTAGGCCAAGGAGGTTGGCAGATTGCTTTTATGTAATTCCTGTGAAGCTGGCAGGAGGTGACTCATATACATAAATGCCTCTTTCAATCAGGAAGAAGGTGTCAGAGGGCGGGTGGGTGGTGTCTGGATGACTAAGTTTTAAGATGTTAGGGGTACTGAAAAAAACAGTTAAAATGAAGGTTTCTAGGGAGATGCACACATGAGAGTCTCAGGATCATGTCAATGAATCAAAGGAAAACTTTGAAAAGATCCTACTACATCATTTGAATCTTAGTTCTTATTTCCTAACACTATGCAAAGAGAAATTCCCCAGACTACGTGTAACTTAAAAACAGCCCAGAGTTTAAACAAGTTCTAGGAATGAGACTTGATTGCAAGGTGATAAACTGGAATATTAAGTACATTGTATGAAAGGGACAGAGGAGTTATGGGTATGAGAAAGTTATGAGGCAGTCACAGAATCTTTTAGAAATCGACACAGTGGAAGAGTGAAGTATGTGCCTGAGAAAATAAAGTGCCTATCACATTTAAGTAAAACAGTGACACTTTCCTACAAATGGTAGGTATGGAACAGAATAAAAATCTCTATTGAAATCCTTGAACCAATTTCAGATAAACGCAAAGTAACAGTAAGGCCAAGTTTCTAGGTGGTAGTTCATAATAGCCAATGTCCTCAGTAAATGCCCAGTGGAACAGATAAAGGCCAATATGGTAATTGAATTCCTAGGGAAAACTGACCAGGTTGACAAAGTGAAATTCTTCATTTCATGGCTTTGTGTTCTGGTCTTCTCATGAAGCTATTCTTATATATCTGTTCTTTTTTTTTCCCCTTAAAAATTTTAAAGGAGTCAGAGCAAAAAAACAAAAACAAAAAACAAAGAGTGGAACATATATGAAATTGTTAATAATAACCAAGAGTGATCAACATGAGCAAGGAGCCTGGACTCAACAATGTTATCAACGAAAGATTGCAACACTTTTTTACTCACTATTACACTGCATACTATGTTGGTCTGTTGGCTTTCCCTATACTATAATATCAATTTATTATTTTCAGAGACTCCAACCTTATTTTCAATTACAGCACCAGAACAAGTTCTATCAGTACTTTTTTTTTCTGTTCATACCAGTATAAACACTATATATGAATTCTAAGTGTCTCCAGGAAGTTCTGGGACTGTTGTTTGAACTCTTCTACTATTAGGCTTTTTTTTTTTTTTTTTTTTGAGTTTTCTTGATGTGATGAGTTTCCGAGAGAGCTAGAAGCATTATTTCAGAATACTTTTGATATGGTCTGCTCCTGCCAATAAACTTTTCAGAAAATACAGAATCTTAATTCTGCAGCAAATCTAAGCAAACTTCATTCCAGTGTTCAGAAGCAATACTTATTTCCCCCAGACTGATTTTTATATGAGTTGCTTTAAAGAATGTATGATCAATTTTCTGTGCAGAATTGATAAGAAAGAAAATTCCTATGGAACTAAGTAAAAAAAGGCATGTTTTCACCTTTGTTTGTTTGTTTTAGTGTAGCATTAAGAGTGTATCTTCTAAAGTTAAAAGTGAGTTTGTATGATTTATCTGAATGTTTTGTTGCTATTGTAGGCTTACTATAATTACTTTTATAATTTGTTAAATGAAATGGCTCTTGAAGAAGCCAACATACCACACAAGTGTTCATACTTGCATTTCTTGAAGATGTCATACTGTCATTAAGGTTCCTGAGAGATTTGAAAGCCACCAAAACCAGGAATCATATTCAAAAACAGTGAGAAAAACATCTTGATTGAGCCTACAGATCTGGCAATAGACTTTGGTACAAACAGTGGCATTTGGGACACAAGTATACCTCAAACCTAACATACTGTGTATATCATTGTCCCAAAGGACAGACAATTGAGAGAAGTTAAGATTGAATGGTTCAAAATTTAAAAGGCAGAGTCAGATAGGGTTGGGCTTCTACGCTTCCATTTACAAGCTGTACAACCCTGGGTAATGTTTGCGTCTCTCAGTCTACTCTTTTGTAAAATGCCATCTTCTTTATGCGAATGCTATGAAGAATGACTGAAAATAGTACATGGAAGCACTGGATTAAATAATCAACTTAAAACACACAATAAGTCTTTAAAAATGTTATTTCCTTTACCTTTATCTTTACCTTTTCCTAATGAATGCTTCTATAGCAACAAAAAGCAAATTGGCACTCCCAAGGTATGTTTGAAATCGGGTCCAACAGTGTTGGTTTAGTAAAGTGGGTGTTTTAAGTACCTCTCATCAAAGTGTACTTAGAGCTAGTGCTAATTAAAGCTAATATTTATTGAGCAATGGGCATTTAATGTTCACTAGGCTCTGGGCTAAGGATGGACAAGCTCATTTAACCCATTGAACAACTCGCTGTAGTTTTTTTTAAAGATTTATTTATTTGAGAGAGAGAGTGAGAGAGAGAGAGGGAGAGAGAGCATGAGCCAGGGGAGGGGCAGAGGGAGAGAAACCCAAGCAGACTCTCTGCTGAGTGCAGAGCCTGAGGCTGGGCTCAATCTCATGACCCTGAGATCATGACCTGAGCCAAAATTAAGAGTCAGACACTCAACCGACTGAGCCACCCACCAGCCCCAAAGATTTATTTATTTATTTGAGAGAGAGTGAGAGCGCTGTATGGGTGTAAGTGGGGGGGAGGGGCAGCGGGAGAGAATCTTCAAGCAGACTCCCTGCTGAGCGCAGAGCCCTACCAGGGCTTGATCTCACAACCCATGAGGATCATGACCCAAGAGATCACAAGCTGAGTGGAAACCAAGGGTCAGTCACTTAACCAACTGAGCCAACCAGGCGCCCCAACTTCTTGTTGTATTATCTCAATCTACTCAACTACTCACTGAATTAGGGCTATCATTTAATTTGTTTTACAGATGTGGAAACTGAGGCACACAGAGGTTAAATAAATTGATCAGAAATTAAAAACTGAATTTTAATTAATTATTAAAAAGACTAGTTATTTGAGAGAGGCAAAAGCGATCACAGAGGCAGAGGGAGAAGCAGACTTGCCGCTGGAGCGGAGAGCGTGATGAGGGGCTTGATCCCAGGACCCTGAGATCATGACCCAAGCCGAAGGCAGATGCTCAACTGACTGAGCCACTCAGGTGGCCCCAAACACTGAATTTTAATTTAGTTTAAGAAAAGGAATATGGGGTTTCCTTTGCAAGAGGACTATGTGATTTTGGGATTACGTGTTCATAGCACTAAATCCGTATTACCTTTCAAAACTTATGTTGAAAGCATTAATAAGCTATAACACAATTCCATGAAGAAAAGCTGTGGTGGTATTGAAAGACAATTCTCCACAGTACTCTTGAATTCCTGCACGTCTTGTGAGAGGAAGCACTAACTGCCTTTGCTACCAGTCTTTTCAAGGATGTTTGTAGAGCAAACAACCTTGTAAGACAGAGACAGTCCTCTTCAGAGCAAAGGGCAAGTTTGCTTACTTTCCAGTATAAAAAAGACTGTCTACCTCCAGGGCAAAGGTCATGCAAGCTTACCACCCATGATAAAAGATTCATTTCCTTAGATTAGGGTTCCTCTTTGTTATGCAACCCACTGCATGTGCAGATATCAATCATCTGGAACTCGTCCCCTCACCCTTCAAGAACTGGCACGCAGAGAACCAGCTCAAATGTGGATACTCTGGCCACTGCTATTGCTGTGAGTAATAAACTGCCTTTTGTCAGCATCCAGGAAACTGTGGCAGGCTGACCTTTTAGCTTGCAAGTGGGGGTGAAATCTCAGACCCTTCAGAGTTCTTAACACTTGGCAAAAGGAAAATTGTCAACATGAATGGACAGCAAAAGATCCAGTTTATTTAAGGTATTATCTAAAGCAACTGCAGAAGGATACAGGTGGGAAAAATAATCATTCCCAAAGGCTGTACTTTATCATGGACCAGAGAAGTTTTGAGATAGGAATTTGTGTGTGTACATGGAAAAAAAAAAGTAGAGGGCATATTGCTTGAAACCATGGAAAACTCATGAATATAACATGGCTGTAAACAGCTTTCTAAAGACAGGTACACTGTGCTGCAGATGATTTATATGTTTGCTTCTGGTTTGAAAATGAGCATTGGTACTAGATTCACAAAAGCTGTTAAATTCTTCTGAGGCTGAACACTGCAGGAAATGGTTTCCTGTCTATATTCTTACAAAGCCAATAAGCTGGCTTATGACTTGTGCAACTATTATATTTGGCAAATTGGGTGGAGAAAGAAGGGTTAATTTACTGTGAGGTATTATAATTCACTGTTAATAAACTGTAACAAGCATCAGTAAGTAAAGAAATGGTAGCTTAATGGGGATACAGCAAAGAGGCATTTTCTTCCTTCAAATGTACTTAATTAACACAGTTCATCCTCTCGGGGGCAGAAATAATGAGACCATAACAGCCCTTGCCTCTGGATTTTGCTAAGTCTGTGTAAGAGCAACAAATTACTTCACATGTAGCAAATCCCTCCTGTTACATGTGAAAGATCTTGTCATACATACATTTTAATTTAGAAATAAATAAATCTATTTGTGAAAAACTAAGCAGCACATTTTTATAACTCAATCTACTTTTACATCAACAGATAACACAATCTACTACTTGCATTGTACATATTATTTAAAAATAAGCTGAATTTTATATGCACATAATTGTGATGTGTACTGAGAATAATGGATGCATAAGTGTAAAAATCTTCCATAAGATGCAGTATAACTTATAGGAGATAAAAGGGAATCGACATGTAAATATCCAATGACTGCCAGGCACAACTTCATTTAGACGTCTTCAAAATTCATGAGGTAGATATTATCATCATCCCTATTTTAAAGATGAGAAGACTGAGGTTCAGCTGGGTTAAGCAGCTTGTTCAGGTCTCACAACCTGTGTGGACCTGAGCATTGAACACATGTTTGCTCAAGTCCAAAGCCTCATTTTCTTTTCACTTTACATCTATTCCTTGTGTGATAAAGATAGGTTCTAGGAAGATAAATTCATTTATTATCCTGGATTCATATTATCCATCATAACATCTTTAAATAATTAATCCAACAGATATTTATTGAGGGAGCCTATGTGCTATGTGTATTACTCTGTGGTAGGGACAATGAAGGACATTTAAAAATGCCACATAATCTTACTATGAGGAGTCTATAATCTGATGGAAAAGCATACGTGTGAAATGTAAAATGGAGGGCAGTTTGTGATCCAGAACTTCAAATGAGACTTTCATGAATTAATTTAGGAAGAGGACATTCCCTAAAAATAAAGAATGAGATAAAGAATTCATTCAGAGTCTCAGCCATTTCTGTGACATCTAAATATATCTCAGCCATGACCTTAGTGATGAAGTGCCCCAGGGCTGGTCGTCTTTTATTCTCTTCTCTACTGTCTCTTCCTAGGTGATTTCATCCAGTGCTAGGGCTTTAAATACCATCAATATGCTAATGACTTTTCAATTTATATCTTTCCACCTGACTTCTCCCTGAACTCTAGACTTGCATACCCAACTGCCTGCCCATCTCCACTTGGACACCTAAAAGGCATCATACACTTAACATGTCTAAAAGAGAACTCCTGATTTTTTTCCCCCCTTAATAATAAGTAACACGGTGAGACAGGCACTGTACTAAGTACTTTACATGTGTTTAATCATTGAATCCTTAGGGCACACCCATGAGGTAGCTGCTATGACAGTTCTAATTTTACATACAAGGAAACTGAGGCACAGAGGCTAAGTCACTTGGCCACGGCCATTAAGTGATGAAGATGCGATGTCATTTTAGTCTATATCCACAGTGCATGCTGTCACAACCACTGCAGGATACTCCTTTCCGTGTCCCCCTACTGACAGGCCAAATCTGAAGAGTTATCCTTGGTTCTACCACTTATTGAAGTTCCTCACACACCATCTATTAGCAAGATCTCTCAACGATATCTCCAAAATATATCTCAAACCTGCTATCTTTTCACCATCTTTCTGACCACCATCATCACTTATCTGGTCTATGATGGCCACCTAGCTGGGTTCTCACCTCCCAATTTTTTCTACAGTCCCCTCTCCATATGACAGCTAGTATGATTTTTTTTAAACCTAAATCAGACCTTATCACTACCTTGCCAAAGATCTCCAATGGCTAGTCCCTGAAATTAGATAAAATCTAAACTCCTCTCCATCCGTGGCCTACCAGACCCCATGCAGTCTCTCCCTGCCTGCCTTTCTGAACTAATCTCACCTTAGGCTCCTTCACATCCACTGTGTTCCACTCACGCTGGCCTCCCTTTTCTCTCTCTTAACCACACTAAGCTGTTCCGTAGGGTCCCTTTGCATGGACCTCTCTCACCCCAGACCTTTGTATTCATGGTAGGCTGATCTCTTCTTTCAAGTCTCACCTCCAGTGTTATATCAGAGAGGATTTCCCCACCCAGTGCCTCCAAGTCAGAACTCCCCTGTGCCTACCCCCAGCACCTTCCACCACTCTTGTGATCTCACTGAACGCATTTCATTTTTTTTTTCATAGCTCTCTTATCTCTACCCGAGATTATTTTATTTGTTCATTCATTTTATGTTTATTGTCTGTTTCTTCTCATCAGAGAGGGAAGATGTATGCTAGCAGTGAACTTGTCTGTCTGGGCCACCACTAGATCACCAGCTCCTGCCAGAAAGCCTGGCATATAGTAGACACCTATTAATATTTTTCGAGTGGATGAGCAAAAAATGGTCTCATTTTCTTCTAGCTGATCTTATACCTCTACATTATTTAGAAGAACTAATTTTACTCATGTTAGAATTTTTCCCAAAGTGCTGCTCGAATATTCTCTCCCAGCACATGGTATGTTTATAATATTAACTGCATAAATTTACTGAGGGCATCCTGGAATTAGGTATTTGGCAGACACAGTAATTCTTACAGGTGACATACATGCTATGAAGTTGGTATTATTCTCCTTTTACAAATATGGAAACTGATGGTGAGAGGGGTTAAGAAGATTGCCCAGAGTTACTCCAGTAGAGAGGGCAGAGCTGAGATTTGGACTCAGATTGATCTGTCTGACTTTAGCTCCCATGTTCTTTTCAGCAGATATATTATGTTCAGCTGTGTAGCTGGCAAGGAAAAGTAATCAGAAAGATGAAATGACAGAGAGCTTTTCAGTCTGTATAAATGTGAAAGCCAGGAGGAGAATGATTGAGATCTACAAATGGTCGAGGTTGGAACAGAATGGTCATAGATTATGTAAGAGCAAGGGGCTGGGAAATTTATTTCGAATTAAAAGTAAGCTTATGGGATGTATTACAATAGCATATGGTGGAGAATAATTACCTAAATATCTTTTAAATATTTTTTTTAAAAGATTATTTATTTATTTATTTGACAGAGACACAGCGAGAGAGGGAACACAAGCAGGGGGAGTGGGAGAGGGAGAAGCAGGCTCTCCGTGGAGCAGGGAGCCCAATGTAGGGCTGATCCCAGCACCCTGGGATTATGACCTGAGCCGAACGCAGACGCTTAACCGACTGAGCCACCCAGGCACCCCTCTTTTAAATATTTTAATAAGATTTTTTATAGATGCATCATAAGTTATTCAGGGAAACCAGAGTGTCTTGGAATATCCTTCACCTGAGATGCTAAAGTCAGAGAGCTCAACCACATCTTCTCACCACATGCCCTTCCTCAGTGCTGTCAGGCAAAACATACCAGGTGGGCCAATGAATTCTAAGGAATTCTAAGTCTCAGAAAACGGTGTTCTGCTCACCCTGTTTCATTGTACAGTTACTCTGTTCAGATCAGTTGATGCTGGGCTTCCCTTAGTAATGTTTTTTAAAGACATTCATAGTTTGAACTGGAAGAAACCTTAGAAATGATTAAATCCAACTCTCTCATCTCAGAAAAAGAAACTAAACCCAGAAATAATAATTTATAATTTGTAAAGTGCTTCCACATTCATAGGTTCCCTGCATTCTCACAATGGCTCTCTGGCCAAGGTGGTGCATTCTTTCCACTTCTGTCTTCACACGGGGGAATGAGGCCCTGAGTGGTTACGTGTCCATGAGCTGGTCACTGCAGGAACTGTGTGGGATACTGTGACTTGATATCTTCTGAAAAAGGCTGCATAAGCATTCTCCCTCCATGATATTGAGGTTCTTTTAATTTATTTTTTAAATTTTTATTTTTTTAAGGTAAACTCTATGCCCAGCATGAGGCTCGAACTCATGGTCCTGAGATCAGGAGTCTCTTGTTCTACTGACTGAGCCAGCCCCAAGGTTCTTTTAATTATGATAATTTTTATGAGATTTTCTGGGAATATCAATACAGAAAGGCTATATATCAACTTAGAAACATACTGTTCTATTTATGGAAAGTGAAATAAAAGGGAAAATGTTAACTGACTAGAGAGACTATAAGTGTAAGGAAACTAAATCTGCACTTTAGCTACATGAATGAACGAAAATTTCTGACATGTTAATTAAATTGGGGGCAATAAAGTGCAGAGACCATCACCTCCAACTGGCACATATCTTTTTCTTTGTGATAAAATAATATTGTATAGATCAATAATGACAGGTAACATCCCAATGGAAAAATGGACAAAGGGCAATTCTCAAAAGAGAAATAGAAATGGGCCATAAACATATGTGATCATCTTAACCCTCTGCCGCAGTTACACAAATTTAAAAATTAATGCAATAAAAATTCTTATTCATCAGATTTTCAAACGTTAAAGAATGAGTAAATCCACTGTGTGGTGGGACTTAAGGGAGTTTTTTTTTCTTTTCTTTCTTCTTTGGAGTTTTCTACATTATTTGATTGTTTATTACAAAGTGCATATAAAAAACAAAGTGCATGTATTATTTTAGATATTTGAAAACAATGAAAATTTATTTTTATTTTGGACAAAACAAACAAACAAACCTAGCTCACATTAATTGGAGTTTCTTAAAGACAAATGTTTAGAGCTTCCTAACATAAAATTTCTTTTCTTCATTCAAAAAATATTCCCCTTGTTAACAATTTTTTAAGTCATCTGATGGGATAAGTCTATCCCACCTATAATTCAAGACAAACCTTTGTGATTTCTTTGATATTACATTATAAGCACATTCAATTACTTAGAAGAATATATCCCATACTGGGCGCCTGGGTGACTCAGTTGGTTGAGCGACTGCCTTTGGCTCAGGTCATGATCCTGGAGTCCTGGGATCGAGTCCCGCATCGGGCTCCTTGCTCAGCAGGGAGCCTGCTTCTCCCTCTGACCCTCCTCCCTCTCATGCTCTCTCTCTATCATTCTCTCTCTCTCTCAATAAATAAATAAAAATCCTTAAAAAAATTAAAAAAAAAAAAAGAATATATCCCATACTTTCCTCTCATCCTCCCTCCCTCCCTCCCTCCCTCACACTGTCTCTGGTCCTTCTTTCCTCCCTACTCTTCTCCTCCCCCCCAAAAATACTACTTCTCTATCCTAGTTCTTAAACCTCTGGAGCCTTTCTTCTGACTGACCTGATATTCAGGTTCCTGAAAGATCACAGAAGCATGCACCATGCAAAATTATCCATTGTCTTCTTACTAGCTCAAACTAAGCCATCCATTTGTTGGAATCATTTCTTCAAATGCTCTGCTTCTTGTGCCTTCATGTAGAATCTACCCTATCTCCACAAGAAGTTTCACATGTGTACACGTTTGCTAAAATATTGTCACACAGTCTTGCTACATGGCATGGCTAAAAAATAAGTGAAAATAAGAATTCTTCCAGTCACAAATCAGTCTTCCAGTCTTAAAATCAGTCACAAAAACGATTAATTCTAATTCTATTATGATCTCTTTCCATTATATATTTGCTTACATATGTAGAATTAAATATTTTCATATAAAATCATTTTCTCTACAGAGAAAGATAATAGGACCCATGTCTTTGTATTTTGCAATAATACTGAATAGTTTATTTAAATCAGCATTTCCCCAGACGTGAATATTTATCAACTGCATTAGAATCACCTACGTGAGCATATTAAACATAGACATTCCTGGACCCTCCTCCCTAGAGCTACCAAGTCAAAATCTGCGAGTGTAGGGTTGAGAAATTAGCATTTTTAAACAAGCATTTTTAAATGATTATTTTGCCTCTTCTGTGATTTGGAAACTCATAAGAACAGTTTCATCTTGATAAATGATTAAATACATCTAAGCATCTCTGAGTGAAAGACTGTTTAAGATGAAACTAGTGGCAAATTCTTGGACTGTTTCTTTAAAAAAATACTATATCACTCTGATTTTTATTAATTTACAAATCACAAGTTGATTCATCACTGATGACTTTAAATACATCTGTGTTTTAGGCTCATCAACAATAAAAATATAAACTGTTGAATATGGAGCTGAATATGACACAGATGATGATATGTTAGTGACTTGAAGGGTTAGCTTAAGTTTGATAATGATTTTGCTCCTTAGAGACATTCAGTTAAAATAGAGAACCAGTCTGAAAACTGTTGCTGGCTTAAAAATAAAGATGTGCAGTTAATTATCTTCCTAGGCTCTCCTTGTTCTTAGGGATGTTGCATTGACATTATGTCAATTATTTAAGTACAGAGCATTGAACACTGGGCCTCTGCCTAGGCTCTGAATTATCCCAAAGGGATGATGAACAGCCTCCTGTCACTGGCATCCATTAGAGACTGATCCCATTAGGGAACCAGAACTTTTGAGTAAAATGAACAACTGGGTCTTCTCTGAGAATGACAACTGAATACTAACTAGTTCTTATGAAGTTTTAAGTGACAGTGATTTTGGAGATTTAGTACTAGCAAGAAAGTTCCAACAAGAATGAAAAATAACGATTCCCTTTTTCATTGTTCATTTGTCCCTCCATCAGATCAATGACAATGCCCCTGTATCAGATAAGAAATAATAAAGATTGGGAAAGTGTTTTCTCCCTTTACTCCCTTTAAATGCTTATTACATTTCTATAGCAGATTAGCAAATTATGCAAAAAATCTTTTGAATATTAACCTAAACTATTTTTGTCAAAGCAAATACATTAGAGTTAAAATTTTCATTATAATACCTTCTTGCTTTTGAAAATATTGTCAGATAATTGTTAAAATGTTACACAAAATTTCTTAAAGGTATTTTTCAGTATGTCAGAAATCCAAGTCTGCCAGGACACAGCTATTAACTATTTTGCTGACAGCAACTCTAACCTTTGAAAAGCTTATTGTCAAAACCACTAAATTCAATTACTGGAAAGTATCAAGGAAGTTGTCTTTCTAATGTGAACTCAAATACCTTGTCTCTTAGGATTCCTAAGGAATGGCTGTGTTATATATGTTGTTTTGGTGTAGTAGATTATTTCATTCAAGATAAAGATAGTAAAGAACCCCCATTTTTTTGATAGATGATTGTTCAATGCCTCAACCAGCTGGTTTAATTTCTACACACAACGTTTCTTCCTCTTCTCTTTTTCTTTTCTCGGAAAGCTGATCCTACTCAGTATATATAGTTTAGAGGAAAAAAAAATAGAGACAGTGAGTTACATAAAAATAAATCTGTAAATCTAAATGGGGAAACAAGAAGCAATGCTGTACAAATCCAAACACCAGAGAATCAAAGCAGGGTAGCAAGAGTGAGAACGGATAAACAGATGGAATAGAACTCCACTGTTTTTGCATTAGGGTAATTAGGGTAGGGGATTCCAAAGAGGGAAAGACTGATAAAATAAAACAAGGGTACTGAATCTGAGGTGGATACGGGAACAGGGTAAGATAAAATGGAAAGAGGAAAAAAAAAAAAAACCATAATGAAACTGGTGACTAGTGCTTAAGTAACTGTGTGGTAGTTCTAATGAACTGGCTTTTACATTTGGTTTTTAATTCATCTAATAATGGATGCACTTCTAGAAAGATGACATTAGAAACTACTGAAGTAGTAAATTGATGATAGTCACATATCTGCTCCTACTGAGCAATCTTTGGAGAGCTAACTTTCTTAAACTACCGAAGTGAAGAAAGGCTTACTAGCTTGCCCATGTTAACTTCTAGAGTGTAAGGGATAGGATGAGTTTAAGAGCACAATAATTTAATTGTCCTCAATTAATTACTATTGGTTCAGAGAGCTAATTAATTATGTAATTATATATATATGTCATGAAAGTTTCATTTTCCAGTGAGAACAGTAGTAAAATCTCTTGGGGGAATGAGTAGCTGTAAGAATTACTGGCATGATTAGGGGCGCCTGCATGGCTCAGTCAGTTAAATGTCTGACTTTGGTTCAAGTCATGATCTCAGGGTCCTGGGATTGATCCCACTGTCCAACTTCCTGCTCAGCAGAGAGTCTGCTTTTCCCTCTCCCTCTGCCCCTCCCCAAGCTTGTGTTTTCTCTTTCTCTCTCTCTCTCAAATAAATAAAATCTTAAAAAAAAAAAATTACTGGCATGATTACATGAAGAGCATAGCTTGTGACAGGCAGAAAAAAAGCCTACTCCTCCCCCCCAACCCCCCAAGATGTTTAAGTCCTAATCCCTAGATCCTGTGAATATGTTACTTTTTATGGCAAGTAGGATTTTGCAGATGTGATTAAGTTAAGGATCTTGAGATGAGGATTATCCAGGTGCGCCAATCTAATCACATACGTCCTTAAAAGTGGAAAACCTTCCCAGTTTTAGCCAGAGGGAGACGTGGCTATGAAAGAAAGGCAGAGAGAGATATAGCACTGCTTACTTTAAAGATGAAGGGAGGGAACATAAGCCAAGGAATGTGGGTGGACTGTAGAAGACGGAAGAGATGAGGCAATGGGTTCTTTCCTAGAGCTTCCAGAAAGGGACACCACCCTGCCAACACTTTGTACTTAGCCCATTGAAACCCATATTAGACCTCTGACCCTCAGAACTGTAAAATAATAAATTTGGGTTGTTTTATGTCCCTAAGTCGGTGGTAATTTGTTACAGGAGCAATAGAAAATAAATATATAGCTATTTTAATAATTGGTGCAATTAATAATTATAACTAAGAATTATAATCATTGAATTATTAATATGAAAATGAAAAGCCACTTAATCTTTTAAGGTAAAATTCCAATATGCACCAAATGAGTAAATTTTAATACTTTTAAAATTTTAGTTCACTTAGAAGCTTAATAAAACAAGTTGACTATTTCCTTTGTCTATAAACAGTCCATAAATTATGTCAAGTGTATCTCATAATTTATTTTATATCAACATTATGATTTTAAGATCTATTTTGTATCTCAGGCTACAGTTTTATTATACATAAGTGGCCTATAAAAGTTAAGAATAAAAAAGTGCTTTAGCTATTCATTCATGCTCCCCAGAGACTAAGAGACAATATACCAGAATTTTCTGCATTTTTTGTACACTTTAAAAAATGCTAAAATGCCTGTATAAAGCACATTAAAACATTATAGGGACTGTAAAATCTGAGCATATACAGAAAGAAAAAAGTTAAATTATCTAAATTATGGGCAATTTCTGTTCTTTAATTAATCTAGCACCAAAAGTGTCTGTCACTATGCCACTTTAATTCACTACAAACTACTAAGCTGATTAACCTGAACTGTAGGCAAAATGCCTACTGTTACTTCAAATCTTAAAGTAAAGTCTACCTTGTCCATATCATTGTAGTTATAAAATCCGAGGCATTCCAAGAGGTAGTTGATACTAAGTTTTGTTCCACATTTATAATTAAATCCATGGCAAAGCTTCAGATATGACCCATTACGTTATAATAGACTCTATCTTGGATGCAATTTGCTATAAAATAGAATTTGGTAGGGAGGATTTGATATGGACACCGTAGTACTGTGTTCAGGTATAACTGGGAAGCAACATGAGGTGGAAAAGCTCAGCTTTGGCAGCCAGGTAGACCTGCATTTTGTATTCTGGGATGGGCACGTGCTAGCTGTAAGATCTTAGGCAAGTCAGTCTTAGTATATAAATCTCAGTTTTTTTATTTAAAGTGATGGTACTTATAGTCATTGTTTTATAGGATTTTTGTGAGTGTGGAATGACAATGAATGTAAAATAGTTAAAACAATATATGAACTCAGTAAGTATTACCTGTTTGGGGAGTAGTTAAGTACCCTCAAACATATCATTATAAAATAACTACATCTTCTATGGGCCTAACACTATAAGCCATCATCACAGAAATACAAATGAAGATTCCTTTATATTTTGAATTACTTCCTAGAATTATGGAATATTAAAAAAATAAAAACTCTAACTCAACTCTCAATCCAGAGAAGCACATAACCCAGGAAGTGGCAAACAGGAAAATTTTCTCCTTTGTTTTTTACTTCTTTTATAAAAAAAAAAAAAAAGTGTTTCATTATTCATCAGTGTACCCCTTGAAATCCCTATCACAGCACTTTGACAGAATAGATGTTAATAATTTTCTAAACTGAACTGGATTATCTCTAAAATCTAAGTCTTTACTCAGAGTTTTGGTCTTGTAATCTCCTGCTAGTGTGTGGAGCTTGCCATTGCCTGGTTGAGCTCTAGTACACCTATGATGGTTCTGCTCTTTGTCATGCTTGGAAAGGAGATTCACTGTTTTGGGACTTTAACAATGTAACTAGTCACCAAATATTCTGTTTATACATTCATATGGTGTTCCCCAATAGCTTTTGTCTCCTTTAAATGATTTAGAACTCATTGTTTTAGAATGGCATTGTGAAACAAATAACTCCTTAATATTAATGGAAATACATTCTATCTCACAACCTAACAAATTTAATAAAATGTATTAAGTGTAAGTTGATAATGTGTATGAAATAGTTTTTTTCCCCTTTGCCTAAATTATTATCTTATTTCCCTATGTTAAATTATTGCCAACAACTATTTCCAGAAAATTATTTCCTTAAAATTACTATTGGTATAATTGCTAACACACTATGACTATTTGAGTTTGATAAGAATATTAAGGGTGATGTATATTCCTGTAAGAATAAAAACTTTGACACATTATGATACATTATGATAATGACACATTATGTCAAATTTAGAAATACTATTCCATCAAACTAAAAGAGAAACATTTCATGTACATTTATTAGAACAGTCCCAAATTGCCTAACTTTTTCACAATTCTAAGATAATTAGAGACCAGTGGATTCTGACATATTCCACTCCCACAAGCATTCAGGTGACTTCTAGGGATCCGTAATCTTCCTGATGTGAGCCACAATGGTTATACATGAGGGAACTGTTAACTAAGCATTGTAAACTCAACAAAACTATCTTTCAAAGATGAGGCTGAATAAAGGCATTTACACTCCATAAAAAAAATCTGGGAGAGTTTACCATGAATAGACTCTCATTAGAAGACCCTCTAAAGGATGTGCTTCAGGAAGAATGAGATTCATTCATTCAATAAATATATACTGAGCCAGGCATACTTCTAGGTGCTGGGGATACCTCAGTGAACAGAACAGATGAGAAAGTCTTGCCCTCATGGAGCTGACATTTTAGTAGCCAAAGTTACAAAGCAACATAAATAAGTAAATATATATGGTATGTCCAGTAGTATGCTGTTAAACCTTTACCAACTGGCTCTTTGGGTGGGGCGGGGGTGGGGTGAGGGGAAGCCTGCATCTGTGCATTTGCCAATTTCTGTGGTGTAAATGCTACCTCCACTCCAAATTTCAACTGCTGGCTATGTCCTGAGGGAAGAGACTTACACAATTGTCCCGCTGAGCCTGCGTGAGCTGCTTTGAGCACAGCAGTGAGGATCCTAAGTGCTAGGGAGAAAAATGAGCCGGAAAAGATGGGGAGATTTAGGGCTTGCAATTTGAAAGAGAATGGTCAGAGAAAACTTCACTGAGAAGGTACAATTTGAGTAAAGAATGGAAGGAAGTGAGAAACAGAGCCATGCACCAATTTTGGAGAAAACCATTTTAGGCAGAGAGAACAGCAAGTGCAAACCCTGAAGCAGGAGCTGGGAATGGCAAGGAGGCCAAAGAGGCTCCTGCAAAGTGAGAGGCTCATCAGTTAAAGGCAGGGTGTACAAGATTGTAAGAATTGAGGCTTAGGGTAAAATTGGAAGTCCCCGGAGTGTTCTGAGCTGAGGAAGGACAGGATCTAAATTATATGTTAATGGCCTCAGTCTGGCTTCTCTGCTGAAAAAGGAGTAAGCCAAGCTAATAAAACTTTGATGGTAGTCAAAATAATAATGTCTAAGATCTGGGATTCAACAACAACAACAACAACAGAGTTAACATCCAAAACAGGAAGGGCTCATCAGCCAAAGGAGAGTGGGCATGATTGGAAATAAAGTACTTCATACTTTTTGACTGAGGTGTGA
This sequence comes from Leptonychotes weddellii, assembly GCF_054177405.1. Classification (NCBI taxonomy): domain Eukaryota; kingdom Metazoa; phylum Chordata; class Mammalia; order Carnivora; family Phocidae; genus Leptonychotes; species Leptonychotes weddellii. Next base: position 89,705,631 of record NC_138370.1, read on the forward strand.
AGATATTGATTAATATTAGCTAAACATACGTTTAGCACATATGTTTAAGTTTCTGGAGAAACTCCTAGAAGAATAGAAATAAAATATATACATTTCAAACCAGGAGTGGGTAGAAAAAAGAAGGAAACCGACAATAAAGGCAATAAAAAACAAAGCAAAAAAAAGAACCTGAACAAGTGGGACAAATAGAAAGCACAAAATAAGATAGCTGAAATTAATCCATACACATTGATAATCAAATTAAGTGTAGATTGATCTTGTTAACTAAAAGACAAATATTGGCAAAGTAGATAAAAAGAAAATTAATTGACAAGTTGTTTTTTAAACTAATTTATAATGTCAAGACATGGAGAGAAGACAGAACAAATACACAAATGAAATAATGTGTAATTTTTAAATAGTAACCCCCCAGAAGCTGGTTAGGCATGTTAGCATTAAGGTAACCCCAGAATGATAAAATTTTCAATTAATATATAAATATATATGTAAATATAAATGTGTATATATGTATATATATCCTTAAATAACATAGCTTTAAAGTATAGAAGGTGATAATTGATAGAAAAGCAAGGAAATATTTACAATCCACTATCAGATTTGAAGAATTAAACATACCTCCTTTGATAACATCAAGTAGTATACCCCATCCCTCCCCCTGCCTCCATAAAAAAAGATCAAAACAGTAAGAACAAAGAAGATTTGAACAACATAGTTAACAAAATTGAGCTAATAGATATACATTAACTGGAGAATTGTTTTTGTCAAGTACACAAGGAATAGTATATCCAGTCATAAAGTGATCCTAGCAAATTTAAAGTATTAGTTTCAAGCACACATATGCTTCTAGACAAATTGCAATTAAAATGAATATCAGCAAATAAAAGATAAGAAACAGCAGAGAAAATGGAAAGGAATTAGAGAAATATAAGAGTGGGGGGGGTTGGTGCTGTGTAGGTTTGACATCCACTCAGCGCATTATAAATAGTGAACTATCTGGAGAAATTTTTGTTTCCTTTCTATTTTTGCTTGTGACAGAATTATTGATTGCAGGTACCTTCCCCCCCTAGACATTTGGTATGTTAAGTTCTTTTTCAATGATTTTATGAAGCCTCTGGCTTTACTGTAGCTGGGGTAGTGAATATTCTGATGAGAGAGAGAAGTCAGGCAGCATAGAGATTACCTTTACACTCCAATTACAGCCTCCAGGGGTTGGCTCCTAGCTAGACTGAGAAGTCAGCCAAGTCCGTCTTTTGAGCCTGATACCACTTACTTCTCAGACCTTTGTGGCTTTTCCTACTTCTATTTTCAGTTCTTTCTTTTCCCTAGGCACTCTGGGATCTTTAGTTAGTGAGGAAAATAATGATAAAGTCACTGATGACTTTAAAAGAAGGAAACCGACAATAAAGGCAATACAGATTTAAGAACTTCCCTCTCCTAAGGCCACTTTTAAAATGTAGATATTTTTAAGGGGTAATATACAACAGCCAAATTAAGGAACGGTGACCTGTCAGAAACTAGTGGGAAAGACTGGGGATAGTGTGGAGATGGAGGGGCTTGCTGAGTTGCTCACCTCCAGTCACACTGTGGGCACCTCTAGTGTGCTAATAATGTATGGCTGGGCTGGTTCCTCATTTCCTCATGGATGTTAGAAAGCCTGGCAAAAAGACAATGTGCGCCAGTCGTAGAAGGAGGAGGGAGAAACATAGGAGGAAGAGAGTGATACATAGCTCTTTTATTTGTTGAGAGTATAGCTGCAGAGAGTTCCGTAAAACTTTGGAAGACCCCCTTCCCTCTTCCACTTCACAATTGTCTTAGGGGTGAAATGTTATAGGAAATGGTCTAAGTCTAGAGATATAATGGATCTTATGTCTGAAGTGAATTCATTCTTCTAAGGGAGAATGTGAATTGTTAATATTCATTTGGTCATGGTGTGCTTTCAGTGATATCTTTAAAATGGTTTAATAGCAGAAACATCTATTCATAAACCACTTTCCCTCTCCAAAACCCTCTCTGTATACTTAGTCTCAGGAAGTCTGAGGACAGGTCCTAGAACACTAGGAACTTGAATATCACAAAACTAGTCCATGGTGAATTTGAGACAAGTCTTGTCCACACAGTTCAATAAAACACACACACACCCCTTTTTCTGACTTCAGTATGACTGAAATTAGTATTGACACTTTTGAAGAACATATTAATTGTCTAAACTGTATGTTCTTTGGTTCTCTAAGGGCTATGGCTTGTAGCTTATAAATTCTGCAGCTAAAAAGGACAACACCTTAGGTCTGTATTTTTTTTCTTCCTCATGAAGAGTCATATATTTTGTGCCATGTCAGCTTCTTAGTTGCTTTGAGGCTCCTTAAAAAGTGCTCGTGTTATTCAACAGTTAAATAAGTAAAAACTGATATTGCATTGCTAATTCTGATTTTCCAATTAAATAAGGAAACACTTTTTTTGTTCCACATAAGGAAAAAAACGAAACTTTTGCAGTGATTAGTATAATTAAAATTTATGTGCTATATGCACCATCCTTCTAGTTTTGCAAGAAACATTCTATGTTGCCTTCAATTTTCTCACATTCTTTTCAATTTTCCTAACACTTTAAATAGGGAAAATATAATATTATTCATAAGTGGTAATAATTAAATAGAAGAACTTGATTAAAAATATTTCTATTAATTAGGTACTTTTAATTACCACATCCACGACCTTCTCTTAGATCACATGCTCTTTAATCTCTCTTCCTAGGAAAAAAGATAAGGTAAGGTTACTAACTAGGTTAACTAACCCTAGTTAGTTAGGAAGACTTATTGCTCCAGTTTGCCTGGGACTTTAAGTTTTAGCACTGAATGCTCTCAGTCCAGGGAAACCAGGATGGTTGGTCACCCTAACTTCTGTTCGCCCTCCAGCTAATTTCTCTTCTATTCTTCACATCAAAATTTTTCCATTGAGTATCCTACACTCTTCTCCTCCATGTCTTAACTCTCTCATCTACTCCTGAACTTATTGCAACTATGCCTCTGCCTCGAGGCATGCCTCTGGCCCCGTTCCCCTGGAGTTTGCAAGCGTCTCCAATGACCTTCACCTTTTACCAAAGGAGACTTCTAGTCCTTACCTCCGTGGACCCAGCTGCTGGATTTTATACTGCAGATCACACCCTCCCTGACATTCTTCATTCCCAAGGCTTATATAGTAGTCCCCCTTATTCACAGGGGAAACGTTCCAAAACCAACAGTGGATGCCTGCGCTTGCAGATCGTACCAAACCCTACATATGTTTTTTCGTATACATACATCCCTGTGATAAAATTTAACTTCTAAATTAGGCACAGGAAAAGGTTAACAACAATAATAAAATAGAATCATTATAATGATATACTGGAATAAAAGGTATGTGAATGTGGTCTCTCTCTCAGAACATCTGATTGTCCTGAACTCAGCCTTGTGATGATGAGAGAGGACAAAATGCCTACTTCTGAGATGAACTGAGGGGAGTGGCGGAGGTGCTGTGACAAGAGTGTTAGGCTACGGGTGCCTGGGTGGCTCAGTCGTTAAGCGTCTGCGTTCGGCTCAGGTCATAATCCCAGGGTGCTGGGATCAGCCCTACATCGGGCTCCCTGCTCAGCGGGAAGCCTACTTCTCCCTCTCCCACTCCCCCTGCTTGTGTTCCCACTCTCGCTGTGTCTCTCTCTGTCAAATAAATAAATAAAATCTTAAAAAAAAAAAAAAAGGAGTGTTAGGCTACTATTGACCTCGTGACCGTGTGTCAGGACGATCATCTGCTTCCTGACCATGGTTGACGGCTGGTATCTGAAACTATGGAAAACAAAACCACAGATAAGGGGGGGGACTACTGTATAACAGCATCACTTCTTAGTCTTTGACCCTGTTCTTTTTGACTCTTATTAATGAGATCATCTCTCTCCAGTTGTTTTCTGAAAGATGATTTTCCTCAAGATTCTATACTATACTCAGTCTTTTCCCCTTATCATTCTATAAGCCCTATCCCTGGCTGATCTCACATACTTTCATGCCTTGAACCATTCCCTCGACAGAATAGGAACTTTAAAAACTATGCTTGCTATCCAGACTTCTCTCATGAGCCAACTACCTGTTAAAACATCTGTACCTGTATGTCTCAGATGCACTTCAATAATTTAACATTTTTAATATGGCCTCTAATTACCTTCACTATGATCCTAGTGTTCTCTGGTTTTTGTTTGTTTTGTTTTTAAAGATTTATTTATTTATTTGAGAGAGAGAGCATAAGTGGGAGGGGCAGAGGAAAAGGGAGAGAGAATCTCAAGCAGACTCCACACTGAGCTTGGGCACCTGACGTGGGGCTCGATCTCACGACCCTGAGATCACCAACTGAGACGAAACTAAGAGTTGCATGCTTAACCCACTGGGCCACCCAGGTGCCCCTCTCTCCTCTTTCTTTGTTGTTGGAATAATCAACCATTATTCACCTATGCCAAACATCTTAATGTTATCCTTGATTATATTCTCCTTCATCTCCACTGACCCAATTAGTAAGCTGTTCAATTTTACCTCCAAGATAGTTCTTAAATTGGTCCTTCCTTCTCAATTCTTTATCATTTCCTAGTTTCAAGAAATTTTCTTTTATCTGAAATATCACTGCTCTAGCCTCTGAAATCATCTTATTGTTCTAGCCTTGCCTTCAAAATCTGTCCTGCTTAATAGGACTTAATAGTTTCAGGTACACAGCACACAGTACAGTGTTTCCCAAGGCAGTACTTACGTAAAACCATGTAGACAGCTTTACTATTGCATTCACCACATAGCAAATGATCTACCTATTTATCAGCACCGCCCACCAAGACAGTAAACTCAGTAAGAGAGGAGCCATGCTTTATTTGCCTTTTTATGACTGGTGCCTGCCTCTGTGCCTAGAATGTGATGTGGCCAAGCAGTTACTGACCAGGTAGATAGATGCTCAGCACAATCATCAACTATGTGCTTTCTGGGCTTCTGTTACTATACTTTTCCCCACCCTCTCTTCTAAAGGGATGAGGCTATGGCTTATGATTCTATCTACATATTGCCAAAAATACCTCACATGTAGTACATGCTTAATAACTAGCTATGGAATGAAAGAAGGAAAGAAGAAAGAAAGAAAGAAAGAAAAAGAAAGAAAGAAAGAAAGAAAGAAAGAAAAAAAAGAAAAAAGAAAAAAGGAAGGAAGGGGAGGAAGGGAGACAGAGAGAGGGAGGGAGGGAGGGACGGAGGAAGGAAGAGAGAAAGAAAATGTTTAGACTCTCAGGGCAACTGCATACAGTGAATTAGTGTTTTAGAAACAATCACAGATACAATGTAGAAGTAGTTTAAAAGCCCAAATAATTCAAAATATACTTTCTTTTAAGCCTTTGGATTGGTTAGAAAATATATTCCCATCTAAATGAGCAATTCATTAAATAATTTATATGCTGAATTCTTATTAAATGTGCTCAATTGTAATGTGTTTAATTTTTTATAAGCCTTAAAAATGGTTTAACCTTAAGAGCACTGAAGGCATTTTATATTTTGTATAATTTTAGAGGATATAGTAGGGTTTGCATATAAAACTTAGATTTATCTAGCACATTTTTAAATGGTATAACAACATATTTTGCCAGTTTTAAAGAATTATAGTTCAGAAATCAAACCTTAAAAACATGTTTTATCGTAATATTTTGAAATGAAAAAACTGGAAGAGAATTATATACTGTTTGTAATTTGCAAGTGCATAATGTTTAAGCTACCAACTTGGTTTTAACTTAGCTACAATTTTCAAGTATATTTCATAAGACTTAATGAAAACTTAAGCACAACTTCTATGTTAATTAATTTTTATTGAGTTAAAAAGAAGAGTCTAAAATACTGTGGAAAAATATGGAGGTTTTTTTTTTTTTTTCTTTCCAGTTTTCACACTCTCTTATGATAACATTTAATGGTCCTTCTGGTATTCTTAGCTCATTAACTAGTGTGATGAACATTACTATTATTTGCCAGATGCTTAGTCTTTATAGAAAAGAATGCAGTTTTCAAGATTTTTTTCCATCTGATTTAGTCCTTTGTATTTTACCAAAAGGTCAAAGCTGTACAGAATAAAAAATATGTATCAAAATCTCTCCTTTCACTTTTATGAGAAATCAATCTGTAGTATAAGAAAGATAGAATCCTATAGTATTTTGAATGGGAAAGTAAGATAAATGTAGATCATTTTAATTTTAAATTTCATTAATATTAAACAACCAGTTGTTTATGTAACACAATGAATTCACAATAATCAATGATCTTCAAATAACTGTTTTCTGTTTAAGGGCAACAGTTTTATACAATGAGAAATCTAATACCATTTAAATGCAGCATGATGAGCTTCATATATGTACCAGAGGTGTTCAATGAATTCTGAAACATAATTTAAATCCTTATGTTTGTGTATGAATAAGTATGCTTGTATATTCATAGCTTTCCATATTTAGCAGTGCTGATTTTAAGAGTTCCAAAAAAATATAAGAGAAAATGAATTGCACATTTGACTTCCAAAAATACCTGAACTTGCTACTTATGAGATCTTTAATTCTTGAAAATTTGTGGGAGTATTTATTTTCATTAAAACAAATTCACTTTGATTTCATATTTAAATGAACTAAAGTCTTAGATTAGTAATAGTTTTCTAAGGTAGATAGTTTCTAGAAAGTTAATTAAACAAGATGGTTTCTACTCTGTAGCTGTACATACATATAGAAAAGCATTTCAGGATCCTGCCACACTCAATCCTTTAGTGCAGTCTTCATTTTTCTTGATTCAGAGAGATATAGCCCTATATCTCAAATATAGCTGAGAGTAGCCAACTCATCCCAGTTTGCCTGAGACTTTCCGATAAAATGAAGATCCCATGTCCTAGGAAATCCCTTAGCCCCAGACAAACCGGGACAGTTGATAAACCTACTGGAATACGACCCAAACTTTGAAACTTTGAGATAAAAAGGGCCTTACCTTAACATCATTGGTGTTCATTCTTGTTCCCTCTTTTCCCACAAAAATATCATCAATATCCACAAGAATGTACCTGTCCAAGGACAGTGTCAGCCTCTTTCCTGACAAGAAGGAAACTGCGTCTATGAAGATGAGCTTATGCAACCAAAAGTTCAAGTTGTTGCCAAAAAAAACTCTTTGAATTCCATCATGAAGCCCCAAGTCGTGTATGACAGTGGCATAAAAAGCACCTTTAGAGATGGGAGGAGAAAGGTTCTCTGGGGTCTTTACTTTGGCAAATATTACTGGTTGGTAGGCTGAGTGATTAATCTGGAAAACTGTCCAGTCAGTTCCAGGTAAAGAACCTTTTTCAAGCTTGGAAGATTTGGTCACATGAAGCAATGGAGAATGAGGATTAATACAACAATCTTTTACTGCAAGGTTTCCGTATATGGAGAAAGGGAAACCTTTCAACTGAAAGCTCTGTAGACTCTTCTCGCTAGTTTTGTGGAATCCAATGACACCCACACCATATTCCACACAGTATTTATCTAAAAGGCTTCGGTTCCAAGAGTCCATATTTATATACTTTAATATATTCTCATAAATAACGAGAATATATTTGCCTTTAGTTTTTTCTATAAGTGCTGGGAGATCCCCCTTTCCAGGAGCAATTTCAATGTGATACTGGAACCTACTGGATTCTAGAATCATAATTATGTCTTGACCAAGTGATGAGTATTGGCTCTCCACAAACACCAGGACTGTGGGGTCTGTCCTCGAGGCATCAGAAAGCTTCATTGTCTTGACTTCCATAAGCCTGTATGGTAGGTGTTGGAAATCTGCACAGTCCACTTCAGACATCACCTCGGAGGGCTCATTTTCCTGTTTGTAGCCACTGTACAGGTAGTATGCAGAAATAATAATGCTCACCATACAAAATGTGGCGAGCAGAATAACTGTCCTTTGAAAGTGTCTGTGAAGCTTCATGATAAAACTCATGTTGCATATACTTCCCTCCGACTGTTCCAATTGAAGCACCATAAAAAAAGAAGAAGAAGAGAAAAGATGGTGTTCAGCTACTTTTCCAGTCTCCGTCAATAGTTTATGTCACCATTGCAACGCATTTGTAGCACTGGATCAGGACTCACAGAAAATACGGTCTGAAAAGTGGAATAAAATAGAACAGAGTATCAAACATTCATTCTGCGGCATTAAAACGAGCAAGTTTTTTCCTGCTGATTGACATGAGTAGCAACCTGTTAGGCAGATGAACGGGTGTATGGTCTGTAAGGAAGCCTCTTTTTCCTCCTGCCAGGTCTGGATGAGGATGTGGGAGGGAAAGAAATGGGAAAAGGGCTCCATATAACAGAGGCTCTCCGTCCTTCATACAGAAAATACATTGGGCTAACCAGAAATTTCCTTTTATTCACTGAGCTTTGCATCAAACTCTGTAGATATCATATACCTAAGACCACAGAGAGGTCACCTGAGCCATGCACTGCCCTATCATGTAATGCATACACAATGCATATGTGTTTAACTACATGTACTGAACATTCATAAAAGTTTGGACATGTTTCATTAGGTGCTATAGTTAAGACACTAGTTTCTGCTGTTTGGAAAAGAGCGCAGTAATTACATGAAAAAAGTACTATAAAAGTGTTTTTTTTAAAAAAAAAACAATGAAAATGCTTCATGAAACACCTTGTCATGCTATGGTTTCAAATCCCTTTCAAGACTTACTAATCTTAGAAAAATTTAGTAGCTTTTGAAAAATAATAAGAAAGAAACCTCAGTGCTTCTTAGAGCAGAAGTTTATTAGAGTCTTATGGTCCTGGCACTTTTCAAGGAAATATGGAATATAAAAGAATTAAGGAAGGTCTTGTTATTGTCCACAAGGCAGGCTGAAAGGGTTCACTGAACCTCTACCTCTTATTAACTGTGTCACTTTGGCCCCAGTACCTTTTTTTTTTTTTTTTAAGATTTTATTTATTTATTTGACAGAGAGAGACACAGCGAGAGAGGGAACACAAGCAGGGGGAGTGGGAGAGGGAGAAGCAGGCTTCCCACTGAGCAGGGAGCCTGATGTGGGGCTCGATCCCAGGACCCTGGGACCGTGACCTGAGCTGAAGGCAGACGCTTAATGACTGAGCCACCCAGGTGCCCCTGACTCCAGTACCTTTTTTTTTAAAGATTTTATTTATTTGAGAGAGAGAATGAGATAGAGAGAGCATGAGAGGGAGGAGGGTCAGAGGGAGAAGCAGACTCCCTGCCGAGCAGGGAGCCCCATGCGGGACTCGATCCAGGGACTCCAGGTTCATGACCCGAGCCGAAGGCAGTCACCTAACCAACTGAGCCACCCAGGCACCCGGCTCCAGTACCTTTTAAGTAAAATGATGAGGTTAGAATAAATAATCACCAGAACATTCTGGCTCTAAAATTCTGTGATATTCACCTATGAAATAAGGAATGAACAATACTTTGAATAATATATGTTTATCTTTATGAATAATACATTCTGGTGTATAACTGCAGGATATTTACAGACTAAGATTCTTATAAATAGGATATTTATCCTGTAAATTGTATATTATAATTATTCGTTCAAATATTTAGGGCATCTATATCATTCATTCAAATATTTATGGGGTAACTATCTTTCTATTTAAAATATAAATGGTCAACAGAGTGAATTTCCTTAAGGGGTCCAAAATTATAAAGTAGAGACAATGACTAGCATGACAATAATAGATGGTTGTTGAGTAGAGACAAATGCCTCTAATGAGATGAGAGAAGTGACCAAGGCAAGTAGGGAAGCCTGCAATACTCCAGGGGGATGTAGGATTTGGGCAGAGCCCTGAAGGTGAGGGTGATGTAAGTAGGCATGTGAGATGGAGGGAATTTATAGAGGCAGGGGTGAGCACAATATTGGGCAAGGAACACTCTGATGAAGAATGGAAGGCAAGGGTATGAAGTCCCCCCAAAAATAAATTGTACAAAGTATGGGTACCTTAGATTATGGAGAGATTTGATAGCATACAAGTTCACTGTTGAGAAAACCCATTGGGAGCCATTCTACTTTTCTGCTGTGGGGAATAATATGGTAAGGGTGAGATTTTTCAGGAAAATGAACTAACCAATAACTTGAAGGATATCCTAGAGCATTGTTTGGGAGTCAAGGCTGGCAAGCCGAGGCAGGTTTATTTCTCACAATCCAGGCATAAAAACCGTTAGTGAGCAGAGGTCAGGGAGAATGTGGGAAGGGGCAAGTCTGAGGGACACTGCAAAGAAAGGAGGAAGAGAACTTGGGTCTGGCATGGGGGGTCTGTGGTACACCACCACTCTGCCAAGTAAAATGGCATCAAGTGACCTGGCATGCTTGATAATAAATCTAATATAAAGGATAACATTCTACTCTTTTAAACATTCAAGTCTAGTTGTAGGTGCAATTTAAGCAAATCAAAATTACCAGGACAATGCAGAGTTTCCACTGTAATTGTAGTTATTTCATTTTGAAAAGTAATTGCACTTTAAAAGTTATGTACATGTTTATGAATAATATAATAGTCTGGAGCATAAGAGCAGGATATAAAATCTCATATCTTTCTATGCCTGTGTTTCAGTTTTAGCTGTGAAGTGTTTTTGACTGGATACAAAATGTATTATCACATTTTGCATTTCAGATAGCAGTGTTTCATCATTTGTTCTTATTGTCAGAAGTGAAAGGCATGTAACTCATACTAATCTTATCTGTCATGAGGCAAAGTGGTGAGGAGTACTTGCTCTCACTATTTAGGATGGATATTAGGAACCTATTAAAGCTACCTTCTCCAATACCTGGTATAAAATACTGAAAGACCTCTCTTTTCTATTGAACTCTTCAAGTTTCCTCCTGAAGCCAAGGGAATTCCAGCTTATGTCTCTGAGGGTAGGATTTGGTCTAAGATATTTAAATGGACACTTAGGATTCTCTAAGTTTTCTTTAAACTTTTTTTGACAGCACACTTTGCTGTGGCCAAATTTGGTCCCTGGTATAGAGTCTCAAAAGTTACTGTTCCTACTGCAACCTCATCCACCACCAACTACTTCCCATTCTCTGTATGTCTGTGGGCTCTGAAAATCTCAGAATGCAGTGAACTGGTGCTGCCCCTCCTTCCATGTGGGATGCCACTAGGGCAGCTTCTCCTGAGCCCTTCACTGGTGGGGATCACTGGGAAGACAGGTACATGTGGAAAATTAAGCTCCTCCGCACAGTTCCCCTGTGAAACCTTCTCAGATGGAGCTGACCTTCCAAACGGGGTAAGACCAGCAGTGACACACGGCCACTGTAGAAATGATATCTTCTTTGTAATTCTTGGCACTATTGTAATTAAAACTTTGTTTATTGTCCGTCTGTCAGTCTCTCTTATCCAACTGTAAAACACTCTTAAGAGGGTAGAGATAAGGCCTCTATCACTGAGCCCCTAGTCCCAGGCACAGAGTAAGCACCCAATAACTGTTTGTGGAATTAGTCAAATAAAATGGCATATTAACCTTACAGGCTAATTTGACACTTCTACTTTTTTCTAATGTCTTAACTTATTTTTAAGGTTATATATCACTATTAATATGATTACAATTACCTATACACTAGCTGGATTTAATATCTCTGTTTTACTTAATACTAAGAAAATATAATCATGCCATCCTAACATAGGATAAAAGAAGCCACTATGGTAGATATTAAATCTTCACCCACCCAAAGATTCCCATCAAATAATCATTCTGCCATCAGTCATTAGGTATTTGCTGAACACCCAGTTTGGGCTTAGGGCTGTATTAGGTGCAAGGGACACCACAGAGGTAATACTAAGCGTGATTCTTGTCTGCAGAAGCAAGGTCTCTGTTGGGGGAAATGACTAGTGAAACAACAGCTGGCACCATACATAATACGTAGTGGTTCATGCTGTACAGACTATATTTGTTACAAGTTTCAAAACCAAGATTAATGATTAATTAAAGATTAATGAAATTTAGGAAAGCAGTTTCTAAGAGACACGGTGCTTCCGGGGGACATGACATGATGGGCAAGATTTGGATATGAGGGCGGAATGAACATGTTAGGCAAAAATACCTGGCAAGGGGGGGTGCCCGGCTGGCTCAGTCGGGAGAGCATGTGACTTGATCTTGGGGTTGTGAGTTCAAGCCCCACGCTGTGGGGAGAGCTTACTTAAAATACCTGGCAAGGTTGAAGAAATGATATGGTTACAATATGTTTATCTGAGAGTGAGACTAAACTAATATGATACTATGTGTTGGGTTGAAAATGGAAATAATATTTCATTCAAGGAGTCCTGCAGATTAATGAATGTCCTTGGAAGTGACTGTGAAGCACAAAGTGTGGACTTGGAAACAGACAGCATTAGATGAATCTCAACAGAAGAGAGACAATAAAAATCACATTTACAGGTGATTAGTGTAGCAGTGGCATCTAGAATGGGCAAACAGCAGTCATATGAACAGAGAGAGTATATGCTACATTGTACAGAGTGAAGAAGGAGGTGGAGTCAGGACAGTCCCACTTAAGGGGCTGCTGCACAATCCAGGTGGGGAGTGGTGTGAGGCCAGACTAAGGTGGTTATCAGGGGGAATAAAAATTAAGAGAGACAGGAGAAAAACAGAAAGGAAATGATACTGATAAATTATGCTTGGGGACTAGAAGAAGAAAAGTGCCAGTATTAGAAACGCGCAAGCTTAGAGTGGAAATTGGCTTGAGCTAATGATGTTCACCTAAGGTTCAGACAGGTGACTAAGTGATGCACAGGGAGATGGCAAAATCATAATATTCTATAAAATAGTTGGATGTTGACAAATAAAAAGGACAAGGAAACATTTGAAATTAATGGGTCATAGGCAAATCTGGATATGCTACACAAATTCACTTCCTCAGGAAAGCCTTTTCTGACCAATTTACTCCTCCCCCTTTAGACCAGAGCCCCAGATGATGTAATCTAATTATAATTACATTTTATTTCAGGCTTTTATCACAACTCTTACTAAATGTCATTAGCAACATTATTTGTTTATTGTCTCTCTTTCTTGTTAGACTGAAATTTCCAAGGGTATAGGGTTTATGTCATTCCCAGTAATCTTTCAAACAAGAAACAGGATAAAAGCATTTTTAAAGGCTAACAAGAGCAACAGGCAAACACTTGAGTATAGTGATTATTGTATTTTTTTTTTTTTTTAAGATTTTCTTTGAGAGAGAGAGAGCACAAGCAGGGGGAGCAGCAGGCAGAGGGAGAAGCAGGCTCCCAGCCGAGCAGGGAGTCTGATGCAGGGCTCGATCCCAGAACCCTGGGATCATGGTCTGAGCCGAAGGCAGATGCCCAACTGACTGAGACTCCCAGGCGCCTGATGATTGTATTCTTGAAGTACTCTCACAAAAATACATTGAAAATTATAGACTTTTGCAGGGTCTGAAGAATTCTCTAAATGACTAAAGAATAGGCACATTAGCCTCCATGTCAGAGAATTTCCATGGACACAACTGTCTTTACTACAAGCAGGGAGCTGACAGCTGTGCTTGCATTTGGAGACCTATGATGAAGAATATGCTGAATGACCAAGGAAGTGTAAGTTAAATTAGAAAATCAATAAATCATTTAGGCAGGCATTTTGGAAGAGTCGGAGTAGATACAGGAAAGTTGCAAAGTTGGGCTGGTTATAAACATCACCACTTCATCAGGATTTCCTATAAGGCACACTGAAGGAAATAACATCATATGGGAAGGTAGAGTAACAACAACAGCAACACAGCTAAATTAGTGAACACTTACTACATGCCAACGTGGTGTTGGGCCCTTTAAAAGCTAAGTAACTTGCCCAGGATGCCACAGCTCATAATGGTTGGACTGAAATTGGAACTTGACTGCCTGCAGTGAAGATGCCATACACCCAAGAAAGCAACTGCAACACTTTTCATGCTAGGAACATGTAGGAAATGGATAGTAGGTAGCTATTATCTTTAGATGCTGCAGTTTCTGCATATGAAAATGGGGATACTTGTGGTACCTATTAATAGGGTTTTAATGAGGATTATGAGATAAACTATAAAAAGCTCTTAGAAAGTGTCTGGCACATAGAATGAATATACCAAACGTTACCTGTGATGATGATGAGGAGGAGAATGGTGATGATGATGATGATGATGATGATGATGATGATGACGACAATATAACTAACATAGGAAATGGGAAATATCCTGAAGATGGCCAATAAAAATTCACTAAGGGCTTTAAAGGGACAGCTACAAGCATTCCAGTGTAAGCAGAGTTGTGGGAAGAGCAGGAAGTCCACCTCTGATGCAGGAAGCTAAAGTCAGAGCAGAGGAAGAGAATCAGAGGCATAACCCAGCATCATGTCCATCCTTGGGCTTCTTCTCATTCCTTCCCATTACCCCAGATGAGCTCACATACTCACTGGCTTTCGCTACCATCTATGCTCCAATAAATTCCAAATGTTCATTTGTTAGTTTAGCCTCCTTCCTCTGAGCTCTAGGATTGCAAATTTGAACTATCAACTTGATATAATAACAACAACAACTCACAGAAACTGTATTCTTATTATATGCCAGCCACTGTTTAGCTCCACTGGATTCATGTTACAAGAGAACTCAGCCTGTCTAAATTGGACTGTGTGATCTACTCTCTAAAACCATCTTCATCTTCCCACGACCATGTAGTAGCTCATCCTTGACATCTTCTTTTCCGCTTACCTCTGCTTATCTAAATAAACCCAAGTCCTCTCATTTCCATTTCCCAAAACTCACCTCACCTCTTCAATATACTGCTCTTTCCTAGGCAACATCCCTCTCACTTGAACTACTGCAACATCTAGACTCCTCATAAACACTCTGGGCTCCTTTTATACTTTTCTCAGTCCAGCATCAAAGTGCAAATCGGATTGTTTCTTCCCAGCAGAAAATTTATCAATGGCTGCTTATTTCACTTACTGATTAAAATGCAAACTCCTATACATGCCCTACAAGACACTGTGAGGAACGCTTCCCACTCTTACATCTCAGGCCTGATTCAATGGTGTGCTCCCCTCCAAATTCCAGGTAAAGGGGTCCTCTTTCAGTTCCCCAAAAGCAACCACCTCTTCTCTGACTCAGAGTCTTCTCACATGCTGTCCTCTTTGGAAGGACTTCCAAACTTCCTCTGGAAGTTTTCTCCTGTGTCTTCATCTGGCTTCAGCCTCTGAGTCCTACGGCTCTAAGCATAAATGATCCTGCCTCACAAAAGCCTCGATTCCCCAGATCTGTCAGGTCTCCCTCTTTACACACTCTCACATCACCACCTACTTTACCTCCGCAGCACATTCCATAGGTATAATTAGCCATGTGGCTTTTTGTGTAATATTTCTCCAGAGATTGGAAGCATTTGTAAGTACCTGTCCTGTTCACCTCTATCTTCTAGATACCAATCCATTGCTTGAAGTAAGAACATCCCGCTGAATACTTGTTAAATGAGTGAAAAGAGAGCCTGTACTAAATTTTACAACTAGCAGCTGCCTTCACAAACTAGGGCAGTGATTAAGTCAACCATTTTCCGTGAATGGATACCTCCACAAGTCACATTGGCCTCAAATAGGGTGATAATATAAACACTGTGAATGGCAGTGACCACCTTGACCACAGCCATAAGTCAGGCACATCCAGAAGGTACCTTTTATTGAATCTTACTCAAATACCTATTTTTCCCATTCTGATATTTTTCAGAATTTGGCATGGCTAGAGTTGCTTTGTAATGCATGTGTATTTAAAAAGGAAAACATCTGTTTTCCACCAAGGAAGCATTAGCCATTATTTAATTATATACCATTAACAAAAGGCAGAGGGAGAAATTATATTTTGGAATCCTAAGCCATTCTGTATACATAGAAAAGAACTGAATATATACAAACATACATTTTGCAAAGTATTGTGATCTCTGCAAGGGGAAGCATCTACTTGTCACTGGAACCTATCTTTCCCACTATCTTCCACCCGCCATCATCCTCAAGTAAAAATCAATTTCTCCTAAATGCAATAGAATCACGTTGAAGTTGGCAGTACAAGAAATGTTGAAAAAAAAGATTGCCATCTGGAAAATGAGTATTAATAACTAAAGAACTTCAGGTTCTAACATAAATGAAAGATATTTAAAAGATCTTGACAACATTCCCCTTTCACAAAATTAACTGTATTTTATAGTGTTGAAAAATGCATTGGGAGGCTTCAAATACATTACATGAATTTGCTAAAAGTAATTTAGTGGTATTAAAAATTGACAAAGAACATGCTCTTCTCTGGGAAGAAATGTGTGAAACTGTGTCATGTTAATTGAACCCTGCTGTGGTAGGCAAGTCAGATGCTGATTTGCATGGAGTAAGACCAAGAATACACTCTGTCCCTAGAACTGTGGTTTTTCTTTGGGATGGATGGGCAAATAGCTGCACTTGGGGGCACTGGCTTTGTTTGATATATTAAATGGAAAAATGCCTTTCTATTGCAACTTTCCCTCCTTCTTTGTATTTAGAAATTATCAAGGAAACAATCTTTTTTTTTTTTTTTTCACTTCTCTCAGTGTTATGCCAGCCAGTGAGGCAAGACAAGAAAACTACCCCACTACTGCTTGCTGTTTGTTCTGCCTGTATGACTTAAAGGAGAAAATGTCTCCCAAATCCCCTTAATTGAGCTACAATGTATACATCACTGTATGCCTAATAGCAGGGCATTACGACTACTGCCAATGAAGCTTTCAGGATCTACTATAACCTTTGTTGCTTTTATTCTTCTTCAGAGTCATGGGAACAAAAGTATTAACCTAATCTCTCCTTGTTTGCCTAGACCATACGATGTAAAGTCACAGATAAATTTTTGGCTATGTTTTAGGGGAGGTTATATGAACCAGAGAAGCAGAGGCAGCCGATCTGCAGAGAGGATAATGGAAAAAGAGCAGAGAGGAGCAATGAAGAAATATGATAGGGAGTCCTAGGAAGTCTGAGGTCTTGCTCTATTAATCTCTATCCTATGGATGCATCAACAAAGAAGTCAGACAAATTCTTCCTCTGTTACCTTAGGCATCTTTTTGAGCAACTGACACTCAACCCAATTGGGCTATCATGGGAGAGGAAAGAAATCACCTAAACTGGACTATATATACTTCCTTAGGGAAGGCACCGCATGTAATGGTCTTGGGCACTGGGTTAAGCCTGACACAACAATAGGTGCTGAGTAAATATCTCTTGAATGAATAAATGATCATTTCCTATGTAGGAGTACATAAGGGTAGAAGTGGTGGAAATGACTACCGTGGTACATGAATTGCCTCTATTATATCAAGAGACATATCAAGCACAAATGCTTGAAAACCTATAGAGAGACAATATAATCTGGTGGTTCAGGGCATGTGCATTGGAACCAGACTCAAACTGAATCCCATCTTTACCACTTGCAGGTATATGATCTTAGAAAGGTAAGTAACCTCTCAGTGCCTCAATTTCCTCATTTGTGAAAAGGAAATAATTAGAGCATCTACCTCAGATAATCTTTTTGAAGATTACGTTGAGCTAAA
Organism: Leptonychotes weddellii; assembly: GCF_054177405.1. Lineage (NCBI taxonomy): Eukaryota > Metazoa > Chordata > Mammalia > Carnivora > Phocidae > Leptonychotes > Leptonychotes weddellii. Next base: position 89,723,212 of record NC_138370.1, read on the forward strand.
AATTAATATATTAGTGCTTAGAACAGTGCCTGGACAAAGTAACCATTCTATGACGGTTAACTGTTGTTTTAAAAAACTTTCGTATCTATTACTAAATATCTAGACAACAGTACTAATCAACAAGTCTTGCATTATTATTTAATTTTTTTCATGTCTATTTGTCCTTTCAAAACAATTTCTACAGTGTTGAACAACAAGGAAGATAGAAAAGGATCTCTGAGATCGTCATTTTCCAGGTAAGGGACCAAAGCCCAGAGCTAGCAAGGGAGTTGTCCAAAAGTACATCTCTCATGGCAGAACCAGGCCTAGAATTCATATCTAGCTTCATGTTATTCTCAAACATCATACCCAAAGAAAAGAATTAAAAATGAAGTGTATGTAAAATGGATAACCCATCATTGAGATGCTAAAATGTTTAGTATGGGACTTTAACACTTGATTATGTTTGGTAATAGTAATCAAGAGTTATAGCCCTCAGTAACTTGTAGGAGTTTTTGTGAGATAATTTGTTATACACATTAATTGTAGAAAAGCCTGAATTTTTCTCTAGTTATACAACTTACAGAAAATTGATGAAGAATGTTTAGAGTAACATGAAGGTCACTGTGATATCCCAGAACCTAAGGATAGTTTTTATTAAAAACAAACACAAAAAACCCATTTGGTTTTCCACAACAAATTACTGGGTACTCTAAGAAAAAAATTCAGTTATAAAACAATTTTGAGCATTGTTCAGACTAATTATCATTATAATGTAAGCTGTTACTTTTGTGGTCTGGCAGCATCCAACTGGACAGGTGTTTAGAGTTCATGCATGTCAGTGTGAATACTTATCTTCAATAGCCACACCTCAGGAAAAGCAAACTTCCATGGTTTTTCCTATCATCTGAACTGTTAAGCAGTTATAAATCCAAGACATTCATTTAGTTGAGAATAGTGTTTTTATCACCAATTCTATTTCTCTGTTTTTATAGTGCATACAAATCACAAAGTATTTAAATACAGTTTTCTTTGAATATATTTTATACCTCAGCAAATACATATTTAAGTTTAAAAATTGGCACTAATTACTAAACAACAATTGAGACTCAATCAGGTTTCAAGGAAGTCATACAAGATTCCCTGAATTGAAAGAAAAAATTGTAATTTCTTTATGGTTTTAAAATTCTGAAACAGCAAGTTGACCACTGAATATTTAGATTTTAGCTTATAATAACTTCTTCAGTATTGAACTGAATATGTGTTAATATATATATATATATATATAGTCTAGAAAAATGAAACTCAATGCCTGGTTATCTCTTCTACTCTATTTTTTTTTTTTTTCCAACAAACCTTTCAGTTATACCACAAATTACTCTTAATACTTGCTGTAATCTTCAGAAATAATACTTTCCTCAAGAAAATGTACTGAAAGAGAAGGTATACCATAACTCAACTGAACTAAACTATAACAAATCTCTCTAGAAAGAGATAAAAGTTTTGTTTTATCTAAAACATTTTAGTAACCTAAGAATCTTTCATTCTAAAAACTATGAAGAAATTAACTCATGTGACCAGTTTAATAGTAATATTTACTTATACAAAGAGAGAAGCCTTCTGTTTTACCATTAGGACCATAAAGAAAAACAATAAAAAATGAGAGATGATAGATACTGTGTTAACTGGAGAAAGAAAGAGCTTCTGTTAGGGCAAACCTCTTGATATGTTCAGTACTATTTTTCAAGAGTCTCTTTCAAATTTATTTTTGAAATCTCCTTCTCAAATACAGTATTAATAGGAAGCTATAGTTGAAGAAAAAGGGAAAAATGCCCTTTAGCTGACTATCAGATGTTTGAGAGTTTGTCCTCCGTATCATTCTGCTCTGTGGTGAATAGCATTGTTCAAAATGATATTTTCTAAGGACAAAGAAAAAGTGGGTTGGAGATCAGTTTCACATGTATCTGAATATTTGATTTCTATTTTAATCTAATATGAAGATGTAGCTGTTTATATTACTTAGGAGTGATTTCCTTAAAACTCTTCCCAGATTACATATGTTGCTGTACTTCAATGTGTTTATAAAGAATATAAATTAAATTTCAACTTTAAATGAGTTTGAAGCTTAAATAGTTTCCAGATATTAGAAGAACTAGTTGGAGATAATCTAGGTAAACCTTTTAAACAATGTTCACTTGGTTCTTTTGAGGAAAAAAAGTAGACATATTAAATGGAAGATACATGTATTTTCTTTTAAGGCTTCTATATTCAATACATAGCCTGATTCTTTCTCTCCAGTTGCATGTAATTTTATTAACTGTGCAATTTTAAACAATGTTTATGAAATGAATTGCATCAAATAGAAAGATTTGTTGAGGATCATTACTGTATAGATAGACAGGTAGTTATAGTTTAAATCTCTAATGTCGCTTACATATTTCTAGTCCATCAAGCAATACACATGTGTTCTGTTTAACAAATCTGCTGCAGAATAATTACAACTTGTTGGTGGAGATCTTAAGCAGTTATAAGGGATCATCTCCTTAATACTTCAATGTTAGTGAAGAGAAGCTTTAAAATTACCCGAGAATGATATTTCTGTGTCTCACTTAATTAAAATGCTCTATTTCTTCTACAAGAATCAAATGAGACACTTGTTCAATCCTGAAATTTTTAGATTAATTGAAAACAAAGTTGCTATCTCTTACTAGAAGCCCTTCTTACATTTATGAGTGAGCATTAATGGATAGTGTAAATAAACAGATGCACTTACCTGGAATTAAAGTTGAAAGCGCCGACAATGCTTCACAAAGTTTCAACAGAAAAGAAACTGAAACAGCAGCATCCACTACCACCGGCATAGGCTTTTTGGCTTCACAAGTGGTAGCATTTCCAGTTATGGCCCAGTACCCTTGTGTTATGTAACATCTTATTAATATTAGCCATCAAACTGCTACCAAGCTGGTGAGACACTAGAGGGCAAGAGTGTCACATGCAAGACCCGTCGCCAAGGGACAGGCTTTGGTACCACTTCGGGAAGACAGATGCTAACTAAGCTGATAAATAACACGATGCCTGAACGCAACAGCGAAGTTGAAATGTTCCTAAAAGAATATTTTAAATGTCAATTTTCTGACGAGCTGCAGAGTTAACAGGTTAATAAATATGCATAAGCAAATAACCACACCATGCAAAAGTTTCGGGATTATATTTGTAAACCTACAGTCATCCGGGAGGCTATTTTTTTTTTTCATTGTCTAAATAAACTTATTTAAAACATAAGAGGAAAGGCTAATTAAATAATAACTAGTGACAGTTTCAGGACCCCTTCAAACCGCGAGAAACTTGTCCTGATCGAGAGTGCCACCTCTGGAGTCCGCATTCCGAGTCGCCGGGGTCGGGTTCCTGGGCGAGGAGCGGCCCCGTCCGTCATCCACGGTGATTACCTCGGGCTGCAGCCGTCCGCGGGATCCTCCTTCCCGGGGT